>NC_081253.1:42445641-42750082 GCF_030490865.1 Poecile atricapillus
GTGTAAGGTGCAGGTGCCAGCTCCTGACAAAGTTGTTCTCCAGGTTCAGTTTCTATCTGCCAGATGCATTGGAAATGTTTTCCTCTGGCATTCGCAGCAAGAGTCGCAGATTGCTTAACTGAGGAGCTCTGAGAATGGAACAGCAAGAGGTGTTCCGCTTTCGTCATAAACAGTGCTCCAGAGCGTTTGGCAACGGGCACAACGAAACGTGTGTGTGGGATAGTGACCATTCACGCCTAGTGCTCGCAATGCACGAGCACTGCCAAAAGGCCAAGGGAGGCGCTTACAATCCGGCTTGTGCGCAAAGCTTTCAGACTGCCAGAGGACCGCATCTGTGGTAAGCCCGCTTGCTCATTTGACGTTAGCTGTCGCCTGCAAGAACTTCACCCGCATCTGGTTTATGCTGCTACCTGTTGTTAGGCGACAACAAGGGCACATGTAGCAAATGCTTTTTCCTGTTTCATTTTGCTAGGCCACACTCTTCTGTGGCTCTTTAGTGCTTGCCAAACTGCTATGTGCGTGCTGCTGCTTCCATCTGACAAGGAGCACAACCTTCTGACAGCAGCTTTCAACTTGCCTAAGAAAGAGCTTGGCCATTTAGATGTGCTGCAAACCCGTGTGTGTGTAAGGTGCAGGTGCCAGCTCCTGACAAAGTTGTTCTCCAGGTTCAGTTTCTATCTGCCAGATGCATTGGAAATATTTTCCTCTGGCATTCGCAGCAAGAGTCGCAGATTGCTTAACTGAGGAGCTCTGAGAATGGAACGGCAAGAGGTGTTCCGCTTTCGTCATAAACAGTGCTCCAGAGCGCTTGGCAACGGGCACAACGAAACGTGTGTGTGGGATAGTGACTATTCACGCCTAGTGCTCGCAATGCATGAGCACTGCCAAAAGGCCAAGGGAGGCACTTGGAATCCGGCTTGTGCGCAAAGCTTTCAGACTGCCAGAGGACCGCATCTGTGGTAAGCCGGCTTGCTCATTTGACGTTAGCTGTCACCAGCAAGAACTTCACCTGCATCTGGTTTATGCTGCTACCTGTTAGGCGACAACAAGGGCACATGTAGCAAATGCTTTTTCCTGTTTCATTTTGCTAGGCCACACTCTTCTGTGGCTCTTTAGTGCTTGCCAAACTGCTATGTGCATGCTGCTTCCATCTGACAAGGAGCACAACCTTCTGACAGCAGCTTTCAACTTGCCTAAGAAAGAGCTTGGCCATTTAGATGTGCTGCAAACCTGTGTGTGTGTAAGGTGCAGGTGCAAGCTCCTGACAAAGTTGTTCTCCAGGTTCAGTTTCTCCCTGCCAGACACATTGGAAATGTTTTCCTCTGGCATTCGCACCAAGAGTCATAGATTGCTTAACTGAGGAGCTCTGAGAATGGAACGGCAAGAGGTGTTCCGCTTTCGTCATAAACAGTGCTCCAGAGCGCTTGGCAACGGGCACAACGAAACGTGTGTGTGGGATAGTGACCATTCACACCTAGTGCTCGCAATGCACGAGCACTGCCAAAAGGCCAAGGGAGGCGCTTACAATCCGGCTTGTGCGCAAAGCTTTCAGACTGCCAGAGGACCGCATCTGTGGTAAGCCCGCTTGCTCATTTGACGTTAGCTGTCGCCTGCAAGAACTTCACCCGCATCTGGTTTATGCTGCTACCTGTTGTTAGGCGACAACAAGGGCACATGTAGCAAATGCTTTTTCCTGTTTCATTTTGCTATGCCACGCTCTTCTGTGGCTCTTTAGTGCTTGCCAAACTGCTATGTGCGTGCTGCTGCTTCCATCTGACAAGGAGCACAACCTTCTGACAGCAGCTTTCAACTTGCCTAAGAAAGAGCTTGGCCATTTAGATGTGCTGCAAACCCGTGTGTGTGTAAGGTGCAGGTGCCAGCTCCTGACAAAGTTGTTCTCCAGGTTCAGTTTCTATCTGCCAGACGCATTGGAAATGTTTTCCTCTGGCATTCGCAGCAAGAGTCGCAGATTGCTTAACTGAGGAGCTCTGAGAATGGAACGGCAAGAGGTGTTCCGCTTTCGTCATAAACAGTGCTCCAGAGCGCTTGGCAACGGGCACAATGAAACGTGTGTGTGGGATAGTGACCATTCACGCCTAGTGCTCGCAATGCACGAGCACTGCCAAAAGGCCAAGGGAGGCGCTTAGAATCCGGCTTGTGCGCAAAGCTTTCAGACTGCCAGAGGACCGCATCTGTGGTAAGCCCGCTTGCTCATTTGACGTTAGCTGTCGCCTGCAAGAACTTCACCCGCATCTGGTTTATGCTGCTACCTGTTGTTAGGCGACAACAAGGGCACATGTAGCAAATGCTTTTTCCTGTTTCATTTTGCTAGGCCACACTCTTCTGTGGCTTTTTAGTGCTTGCCAAACTGCTATGTGCGTGCTGCTGCTTCCATCTGACAAGGAGCACAACCTTCTGACAGCAGCTTTCAACTTGCCTAAGAAAGAGCTTGGCCATTTAGATGTGCTGCAAATCTGTGTGTGTGTAAGGTGCAGGTGAAAGCTCCTGACAAAGGTGTTCTCCAGGTTCAGTTTCTCCCTGCCAGACACATTGGAAATGTTTTCCTCTGGCATTCGCACCAAGAGTCATAGATTGCTTAACTGAGGAGCTCTGAGAATGGAACGGCAAGAGGTGTTCCGCTTTCGTCATAAACAGTGCTCCAGAGCGCTTGGCAACGGGCACAACGAAACGTGTGTGCGGGATAGTGACCATTCACGCCTAGTGCTCGCAATGCACGAGCACTGCCAAAAGGCCAAGGGAGGCGCTTACAATCCGGCTTGTGCGCAAAGCTTTCAGACTGCCAGAGCACCGCAGCTGTGGTAAGCCCGCTTGCTCATTTGACGTTAGCTGTCGCCTGCAAGAACTTCACCCGCATCTGGTTTATGCTGCTACCTGTTGTTAGGCGACAACAAGGGCACATGTAGCAAATGCTTTTTCCTGTTTCATTTTGCTAGGCCACACTCTTCTGTGGCTCTTTAGTGCTTGCCAAACTGCTATGTGCGTGCTGCTGCTTCCATCTGACAAGGAGCACAACCTTCTGACAGCAGCTTTCAACTTGCCTAAGAAAGAGCTTGGCCATTTAGATGTGCTGCAAACCCGTGTGTGTGTAAGGTGCAGGTGCCAGCTCCTGACAAAGTTGTTCTCCAGGTTCAGTTTCTATCTTCCAGATGCATTGGAAATATTTTCCTCTGGCATTCACAGCAAGAGTCGCAGATTGCTTAACTGAGGAGCTCTGAGAATGGAACGGCAAGAGGTGTTCCGCTTTCGTCATAAACAGTGCTCCAGAGCGTTTGGCAACGGGCACAACGAAACGTGTGTGTGGGATAGTGACCATTCACGCCTAGTGCTCGCAATGCACGAGCACTGCCAAAAGGCCAAGGGAGGCGCTTACAATCCGGCTTGTGCGCAAAGCTTTCAGACTGCCAGAGGACCGCAGCTGTGGTAAGCCCGCTTGCTCATTTGACGTTAGCTGTCGCCTGCAAGAACTTCACCCGCATCTGGTTTATGCTGCTACCTGTTGTTAGGCGACAACAAGGGCACATGTAGCAAATGCTTTTTCCTGTTTCATTTTGCTATGCCACGCTCTTCTGTGGCTCTTTAGTGCTTGCCAAACTGCTATGTGCGTGCTGCTGCTTCCATCTGACAAGGAGCACAACCTTCTGACAGCAGCTTTCAACTTGCCTAAGAAAGAGCTTGGCCATTTAGATGTGCTGCAAACCCGTGTGTGTGTAAGGTGCAGGTGCCAGCTCCTGACAAAGTTGTTCTCCAGGTTCAGTTTCTATCTGCCAGACGCATTGGAAATGTTTTCCTCTGGCATTCGCAGCAAGAGTCGCAGATTGCTTAACTGAGGAGCTCTGAGAATGGAACGGCAAGAGGTGTTCCGCTTTCGTCATAAACAGTGCTCCAGAGCGCTTGGCAACGGGCACAACGAAACGTGTGTGTGGGATAGTGACCATTCACGCCTAGTGCTCGCAATGCACGAGCACTGCCAAAAGGCCAAGGGAGGCGCTTAGAATCCGGCTTGTGCGCAAAGCTTTCAGACTGCCAGAGGACCGCATCTGTGGTAAGCCCGCTTGCTCATTTGACGTTAGCTGTCGCCTGCAAGAACTTCACCCGCATCTGGTTTATGCTGCTACCTGTTGTTAGGCGACAACAAGGGCACATGTAGCAAATGCTTTTTCCTGTTTCATTTTGCTAGGCCACACTCTTCTGTGGCTTTTTAGTGCTTGCCAAACTGCTATGTGCGTGCTGCTGCTTCCATCTGACAAGGAGCACAACCTTCTGACAGCAGCTTTCAACTTGCCTAAGAAAGAGCTTGGCCATTTAGATGTGCTGCAAATCTGTGTGTGTGTAAGGTGCAGGTGAAAGCTCCTGACAAAGGTGTTCTCCAGGTTCAGTTTCTCCCTGCCAGACACATTGGAAATGTTTTCCTCTGGCATTCGCACCAAGAGTCATAGATTGCTTAACTGAGGAGCTCTGAGAATGGAACGGCAAGAGGTGTTCCGCTTTCGTCATAAACAGTGCTCCAGAGCGCTTGGCAACGGGCACAACGAAACGTGTGTGTGGGATAGTGACCATTCACGCCTAGTGCTCGCAATGCACGAGCACTGCCAAAAGGCCAAGGGAGGCGCTTACAATCCGGCTTGTGCGCAAAGCTTTCTGACTGCCAGAGCACCGCAGCTGTGGTAAGCCGGCTTGCTCATTTGACGTTAGCTGTCACCAGCAAGAACTTCAACTGCATCTGGTTTATGCTGCTACCTGTTGTTAGGCGACAACAAGGGCACATGTAGCAAATGCTTTTTCCTGTTTCATTTTGCTAGGCCACACTCTTCTGTGGCTCTTTAGTGCTTGCCAAACTGCTATGTGCGTGCTGCTGCTTCCATCTGACAAGGAGCACAACCTTCTGACAGCAGCTTTCAACTTGCCTAAGAAAGAGCTTGGCCATTTAGATGTGCTGCTAACCCGTGTGTGTGTAAGGTGCAGGTGCCAGCTCCTGACAAAGTTGTTCTCCAGGTTCAGTTTCTATCTGCCAGACGCATTGGAAATGTTTTCCTCTGGCATTCGCAGCAAGAGTCGCAGATTGCTTAACTGAGGAGCTCTGAGAATGGAACGGCAAGAGGTGTTCCGCTTTCGTCATAAACAGTGCTCCAGAGCGCTTGGCAACGGGCACAACGAAACGTGTGTGTGGGATAGTGACCATTCACGCCTAGTGCTCGCAATGCATGAGCACTGCCAAAAGGCCAAGGGAGGCGCTTACAATCCGGCTTGTGCGCAAAGCTTTCAGACTGCCAGAGGACCGCATCTGTGGTAAGCCCGCTTGCTCATTTGACGTTAGCTGACGCCTGCAAGAACTTCACTCGCATCTGGTTTATGCTGCTACCTGTTGTTAGACGACAACAAGGGCACATGTAGCAAATGCTTTTTCCTGTTTCATTTTGCTAGGCCACGCTCTTCTGCGGCTCTTTAGTGCTTGCCAAACTGCTATGTGCGTGCTGCTGCTTCCATCTGACAAGGAGCACAACCTTCTGACAGCAGCTTTCAACTTGCCTAAGAAAGAGCTTGGCCATTTAGATGTGCTGCAAATCTGTGTGTGTGTAAGGTGCAGGTGCAAGCTCCTGACAAAGTTGTTCTCCAGGTTCAGTTTCTATCTGCCAGACGCATTGGAAATGTTTTCCTCTGGCATTCGCACCAAGAGTCGTAGATTGCTTAACTGAGGAGCTCTGAGAATGGAACGGCAAGAGGTGTTCCGCTTTCGTCATAAACAGTGCTCCAGAGCGCTTGGCAACGGGCACAACGAAACGTGTTTGCAGGATAGTGACCATTCACGCCTAGTGCTCGCAATGCACGAGCACTGCCAAAAGGCCAAGGGAGGCGCTTACAATCCGGCTTGTGCGCAAAGCTTTCAGACTGCCAGAGGACCGCATCTGTGGTAAGCCCGCTTGCTCATTTGACGTTAGCTGTCGCCTGCAAGAACTTCACCCGCATCTGGTTTATGCTGCTACCTGTTGTTAGGCGACAACAAGGGCACATGTAGCAAATGCTTTTTCCTGTTTCATTTTGCTAGGCCACACTCTTCTGTGGCTTTTTAGTGCTTGCCAAACTGCTATGTGCGTGCTGCTGCTTCCATCTGACAAGGAGCACAACCTTCTGACAGCAGCTTTCAACTTGCCTAAGAAAGAGCTTGGCCATTTAGATGTGCTGCAAATCTGTGTGTGTGTAAGGTGCAGGTGAAAGCTCCTGACAAAGGTGTTCTCCAGGTTCAGTTTCTCCCTGCCAGACACATTGGAAATGTTTTCCTCTGGCATTCGCACCAAGAGTCATAGATTGCTTAACTGAGGAGCTCTGAGAATGGAACGGCAAGAGGTGTTCCGCTTTCGTCATAAACAGTGCTCCAGAGCGCTTGGCAACGGGCACAACGAAACGTGTGTGCGGGATAGTGACCATTCACGCCTAGTGCTCGCAATGCACGAGCACTGCCAAAAGGCCAAGGGAGGCGCTTACAATCCGGCTTGTGCGCAAAGCTTTCAGACTGCCAGAGCACCGCAGCTGTGGTAAGCCCGCTTGCTCATTTGACGTTAGCTGTCGCCTGCAAGAACTTCACCCGCATCTGGTTTATGCTGCTACCTGTTGTTAGGCGACAACAAGGGCACATGTAGCAAATGCTTTTTCCTGTTTCATTTTGCTAGGCCACACTCTTCTGTGGCTCTTTAGTGCTTGCCAAACTGCTATGTGCGTGCTGCTGCTTCCATCTGACAAGGAGCACAACCTTCTGACAGCAGCTTTCAACTTGCCTAAGAAAGAGCTTGGCCATTTAGATGTGCTGCAAACCCGTGTGTGTGTAAGGTGCAGGTGCCAGCTCCTGACAAAGTTGTTCTCCAGGTTCAGTTTCTATCTTCCAGATGCATTGGAAATATTTTCCTCTGGCATTCGCAGCAAGAGTCGCAGATTGCTTAACTGAGGAGCTCTGAGAATGGAACGGCAAGAGGTGTTCCGCTTTCGTCATAAACAGTGCTCCAGAGCGTTTGGCAACGGGCACAACGAAACGTGTGTGTGGGATAGTGACCATTCACGCCTAGTGCTCGCAATGCACGAGCACTGCCAAAAGGCCAAGGGAGGCGCTTACAATCCGGCTTGTGGGCAAAGCTTTCAGACTGCCAGAGGACCGCAGCTGTGGTAAGCCCGCTTGCTCATTTGACGTTAGCTGTCGCCTGCAAGAACTTCACCCGCATCTGGTTTATGCTGCTACCTGTTGTTAGGCGACAACAAGGGCACATGTAGCAAATGCTTTTTCCTGTTTCATTTTGCTATGCCACGCTCTTCTGTGGCTCTTTAGTGCTTGCCAAACTGCTATGTGCGTGCTGCTGCTTCCATCTGACAAGGAGCACAACCTTCTGACAGCAGCTTTCAACTTGCCTAAGAAAGAGCTTGGCCATTTAGATGTGCTGCAAACCCGTGTGTGTGTAAGGTGCAGGTGCCAGCTCCTGACAAAGTTGTTCTCCAGGTTCAGTTTCTATCTGCCAGACGCATTGGAAATGTTTTCCTCTGGCATTCGCACCAAGAGTCATAGATTGCTTAACTGAGGAGCTCTGAGAATGGAACGGCAAGAGGTGTTCCGCTTTCGTCATAAACAGTGCTCCAGAGCGCTTGGCAACGGGCACAACGAAACGTGTGTGTGGGATAGTGACCATTCACGCCTAGTGCTCGCAATGCACGAGCACTGCCAAAAGGCCAAGGGAGGCGCTTACAATCCGGCTTGTGCGCAAAGCTTTCTGACTGCCAGAGCACCGCAGCTGTGGTAAGCCGGCTTGCTCATTTGACGTTAGCTGTCACCAGCAAGAACTTCAACTGCATCTGGTTTATGCTGCTACCTGTTGTTAGGCGACAACAAGGGCACATGTAGCAAATGCTTTTTCCTGTTTCATTTTGCTAGGCCACACTCTTCTGTGGCTCTTTAGTGCTTGCCAAACTGCTATGTGCGTGCTGCTGCTTCCATCTGACAAGGAGCACAACCTTCTGACAGCAGCTTTCAACTTGCCTAAGAAAGAGCTTGGCCATTTAGATGTGCTGCTAACCCGTGTGTGTGTAAGGTGCAGGTGCCAGCTCCTGACAAAGTTGTTCTCCAGGTTCAGTTTCTATCTGCCAGACGCATTGGAAATGTTTTCCTCTGGCATTCGCAGCAAGAGTCGCAGATTGCTTAACTGAGGAGCTCTGAGAATGGAACGGCAAGAGGTGTTCCGCTTTCGTCATAAACAGTGCTCCAGAGCGCTTGGCAACGGGCACAACGAAACGTGTGTGTGGGATAGTGACCATTCACGCCTAGTGCTCGCAATGCATGAGCACTGCCAAAAGGCCAAGGGAGGCGCTTACAATCCGGCTTGTGCGCAAAGCTTTCAGACTGCCAGAGGACCGCATCTGTGGTAAGCCCGCTTGCTCATTTGACGTTAGCTGACGCCTGCAAGAACTTCACCCGCATCTGGTTTATGCTGCTACCTGTTGTTAGACGACAACAAGGGCACATGTAGCAAATGCTTTTTCCTGTTTCATTTTGCTAGGCCACGCTCTTCTGCGGCTCTTTAGTGCTTGCCAAACTGCTATGTGCGTGCTGCTGCTTCCATCTGACAAGGAGCACAACCTTCTGACAGCAGCTTTCAACTTGCCTAAGAAAGAGCTTGGCCATTTAGATGTGCTGCAAATCTGTGTGTGTGTAAGGTGCAGGTGCAAGCTCCTGACAAAGTTGTTCTCCAGGTTCAGTTTCTATCTGCCAGACGCATTGGAAATGTTTTCCTCTGGCATTCGCACCAAGAGTCGTAGATTGCTTAACTGAGGAGCTCTGAGAATGGAACGGCAAGAGGTGTTCCGCTTTCGTCATAAACAGTGCTCCAGAGCGCTTGGCAACGGGCACAACGAAACGTGTTTGCAGGATAGTGACCATTCACGCCTAGTGCTCGCAATGCACGAGCACTGCCAAAAGGCCAAGGGAGGCGCTTACAATCCGGCTTGTGCGCAAAGCTTTCAGACTGCCAGAGGACCGCATCTGTGGTAAGCCCGCTTGCTCATTTGACGTTAGCTGTCGCCTGCAAGAACTTCACCCGCATCTGGTTTATGCTGCTACCTGTTGTTAGGCGACAACAAGGGCACATGTAGCAAATGCTTTTTCCTGTTTCATTTTGCTAGGCCACACTCTTCTGTGGCTTTTTAGTGCTTGCCAAACTGCTATGTGCGTGCTGCTGCTTCCATCTGACAAGGAGCACAACCTTCTGACAGCAGCTTTCAACTTGCCTAAGAAAGAGCTTGGCCATTTAGATGTGCTGCTAACCCGTGTGTGTGTAAGGTGCAGGTGCCAGCTCCTGACAAAGTTGTTCTCCAGGTTCAGTTTCTATCTGCCAGACGCATTGGAAATGTTTTCCTCTTGCATTCGCATCAAGAGTCGCAGATTGCTTAACTGAGGAGCTCTGAGAATGGAACGGCAAGAGGTGTTCCGCTTTCGTCATAAACAGTGCTCCAGAGCGTTTGGCAACGGGCACAACGAACCGTGTGTGTGGGATAGTGACCATTCACGCCTAGTGCTCGCAATGCACGAGCACTGCCAAAAGGCCAAGGGAGGCGCTTAGAATCCGGCTTGTGCGCAAAGCTTTCAGACTGCCAGAGGACCGCATCTGTGGTAAGCCCGCTTGCTCATTTGACGTTAGCTGTCGCCTGCAAGAACTTCACCCGCATCTGGTTTATGCTGCTACCTGTTGTTAGGCGACAACAAGGGCACATGTAGCAAATGCTTTTTCCTGTTTCATTTTGCTAGGCCACACTCTTCTGTGGCTCTTTAGTGCTTGCCAAACTGCTATGTGCGTGCTGCTGCTTCCATCTGACAAGGAGCACAACCTTCTGACAGCAGCTTTCAACTTGCCTAAGAAAGAGCTTGGCCATTTAGATGTGCTGCAAACCTGTGTGTGTGTAAGGTGCAGGTGCAAGCTCCTGACAAAGGTGTTCTCCAGGTTCAGTTTCTCCCTGCCAGACACATTGGAAATGTTTTCCAATGGCATTCGCACCAAGAGTCATAGATTGCTTAACTGAGGAGCTCTGAGAATGGAACGGCAAGAGGTGTTCCGCTTTCGTCATAAACAGTGCTCCAGAGCGTTTGGCAACGGGCACAACGAAACGTGTGTGTGGGATAGTGACCATTCACGCCTAGTGCTCGCAATGCACGAGCACTGCCAAAAGGCCAAGGGAGGCGCTTACAATCCGGCTTGTGCGCAAAGCTTTCAGACTGCCAGAGGACCGCAGCTGTGGTAAGCCTGCTTGCTCATTTGACATTAGCTGTCGCCTGCAAGAACTTCACCCGCATCTGGTTTATGCTGCTACCTGTTGTTAGGCGACAACAAGGGCACATGTAGCAAATGCTTTTTCCTGTTTCATTTTGCTAGGCCACACTCTTCTGTGGCTCTTTAGTGCTTGCCAAACTGCTATGTGCATGCTGCTGCTTCCATCTGACAAGGAGCACAACCTTCTGACAGCAGCTTTCAACTTGCCTAAGAAAGAGCTTGGCCATTTAGATGTGCTGCTAACCCGTGTGTGTGTAAGGTGCAGGTGCCAGCTCCTGACAAAGTTGTTCTCCAGGTTCAGTTTCTATCTGCCAGATGCATTGGAAATGTTTTCCTCTGGCATTCGCAGCAAGAGTCGCAGATTGCTTAACTGAGGAGCTCTGAGAATGGAACGGCAAGAGGTGTTCCGCTTTCGTCATAAACAGTGCTCCAGAGCGCTTGGCAACGGGCACAACGAAACGTGTGTGTGGGATAGTGACCATTCACGCCTAGTGCTCGCAATGCATGAGCACTGCCAAAAGGCCAAGGGAGGCACTTGGAATCCGGCTTGTGCGCAAAGCTTTCAGACTGCCAGAGGACCGCATCTGTGGTAAGCCCGCTTGCTCATTTGACGTTAGCTGTCGCCTGCAAGAACTTCACCCGCATCTGGTTTATGCTGCTACCTGTTGTTAGGCGACAACAAGGGCACATGTAGCAAATGCTTTTTCCTGTTTCATTTTGCTAGGCCACACTCTTCTGTGGCTCTTTAGTGCTTGCCAAACTGCTATGTGCGTGCTGCTGCTTCCATCTGACAAGGAGCACAACCTTCTGACAGCAGCTTTCAACTTGCCTAAGAAAGAGCTTGGCCATTTAGATGTGCTGCAAATCTGTGTGTGTGTAAGGTGCAGGTGCAAGCTCCTGACAAAGTTGTTCTCCAGGTTCAGTTTCTCCCTGCCAGACACATTGGAAATGTTTTCCTCTGGCATTCGCACCAAGAGTCGTAGATTGCTTAACTGAGGAGCTCTGAGAATGGAACGGCAAGAGGTGTTCCGCTTTCGTCATAAACAGTGCTCCAGAGCGTTTGGCAACGGGCACAACGAAACGTGTGTGTGGGATAGTGACCATTCACGCCTAGTGCTCGCAATGCACGAGCACTGCCAAAAGGCCAAGGGAGGCACTTGGAATCCGGCTTGTGCGCAAAGCTTTCAGACTGCCAGAGCACCGCAGCTGTGGTAAGCCTGCTTGCTCATTTGACGTTAGCTGTCGCCTGCAAGAACTTCACCCGCATCTGGTTTATGCTGCTACCTGTTGTTAGGCGACAACAAGGGCACATGTAGCAAATGCTTTTTCCTGTTTCATTTTGCTAGGCCACACTCTTCTGTGGCTCTTTAGTGCTTGCCAAACTGCTATGTGCGTGCTGCTGCTTCCATCTGACAAGGAGCACAACCTTCTGACAGCAGCTTTCAACTTGCCTAAGAAAGAGCTTGGCCATTTAAATGTGCTGCAAACCCGTGTGTGTGTAAGGTGCAGGTGCCAGCTCCTGACAAAGTTGTTCTCCAGGTTCAGTTTCTATCTGCCAGATGCATTGGAAATGTTTTCCTCTGGCATTCGCAGCAAGAGTCGCAGATTGCTTAACTGAGGAGCTCTGAGAATGGAACGGCAAGAGGTGTTCCGCTTTCGTCATAAACAGTGCTCCAGAGCGCTTGGCAACGGGCACAACGAAACGTGTGTGTGGGATAGTGACCATTCACACCTAGTGCTCGCAATGCATGAGCACTGCCAAAAGGCCAAGGGAGGCACTTGGAATCCGGCTTGTGCGCAAAGCTTTCAGACTGCCAGAGGACCGCATCTGTGGTAAGCCCGCTTGCTCATTTGACGTTAGCTGTCGCCTGCAAGAACTTCACCCGCATCTGGTTTATGCTGCTACCTGTTGTTAGGCGACAACAAGGGCACATGTAGCAAATGCTTTTTCCTGTTTCATTTTGCTAGGCCACACTCTTCTGTGGCTCTTTAGTGCTTGCCAAACTGCTATGTGCATGCTGCTGCTTCCATCTGACAAGGAGCACAACCTTCTGACAGCAGCTTTCAACTTGCCTAAGAAAGAGCTTGGCCATTTAGATGTGCTGCTAACCCGTGTGTGTGTAAGGTGCAGGTGCCAGCTCCTGACAAAGTTGTTCTCCAGGTTCAGTTTCTATCTGCCAGACGCATTGGAAATGTTTTCCTCTGGCATTCGCAGCAAGAGTCGCAGATTGCTTAACTGAGGAGCTCTGAGAATGGAACGGCAAGAGGTGTTCCGCTTTCGTCATAAACAGTGCTCCAGAGCGCTTGGCAACGGGCACAACGAAACGTGTGTGTGGGATAGTGACCATTCACGCCTAGTGCTCGCAATGCACGAGCACTGCCAAAAGGCCAAGGGAGGCGCTTACAATCCGGCTTGTGCGCAAAGCTTTCAGACTGCCAGAGGACCGCATCTGTGGTAAGCCCGCTTGCTCATTTGACGTTAGCTGTCGCCTGCAAGAACTTCACCCGCATCTGGTTTATGCTGCTACCTGTTGTTAGGCGACAACAAGGGCACATGTAGCAAATGCTTTTTCCTGTTTCATTTTGCTAGGCCACACTCTTCTGTGGCTCTTTAGTGCTTGCCAAACTGCTATGTGCGTGCTGCTGCTTCCATCTGACAAGGAGCACAACCTTCTGACAGCAGCTTTCAACTTGCCTAAGAAAGAGCTTGGCCATTTAGATGTGCTGCTAACCCGTGTGTGTGTAAGGTGCAGGTGCAAGCTCCTGACAAAGTTGTTCTCCAGGTTCAGTTTCTCCCTGCCAGACACATTGGAAATGTTTTCCTCTGGCATTCGCAGCAAGAGTCGCAGATTGCTTAACTGAGGAGCTCTGAGAATGGAACGGCAAGAGGTGTTCCGCTTTCGTCATAAACAGTGCTCCAGAGCGCTTGGCAACGGGCACAACGAAACGTGTGTGTGGGATAGTGACCATTCACGCCTAGTGCTCGCAATGCAAGAGCACTGCCAAAAGGCCAAGGGAGGCGCTTACAATCCGACTTGTGCGCAAAGCTTTCAGACTGCCAGAGGACCGCATCTGTGGTAAGCCCGCTTGCTCATTTGACGTTAGCTGTCGCCTGCAAGAACTTCACCCGCATCTGGTTTATGCTGCTACCTGTTGTTAGACGACAACAAGGGCACATGTAGCAAATGCTTTTTCCTGTTTCATTTTGCTAGGCCACACTCTTCTGTGGCTCTTTAGTGCTTGCCAAACTGCTATGTGCGTGCTGCTGCTTCCATCTGACAAGGAGCACAACCTTCTGACAGCAGCTTTCAACTTGCCTAAGAAAGAGCTTGGCCATTTAGATGTGCTGCAAACCCGTGTGTGTGTAAGGTGCAGGTGCCAGCTCCTGACAAAGTTGTTCTCCAGGTTCAGTTTCTATCTGCCAGATGCATTGGAAATGTTTTCCTCTGGCATTCGCAGCAAGAGTCGCAGATTGCTTAACTGAGGAGCTCTGAGAATGGAACGGCAAGAGGTGTTCCGCTTTCGTCATAAACAGTGCTCCGGAGCGCTTGGCAACGGGCACAACGAAACGTGTGTGTGGGATAGTGACCATTCACGCCTAGTACTCGCAATGCATGAGCACTGCCAAAAGGCCAAGGGAGGCACTTGGAATCCGGCTTGTGCGCAAAGCTTTCAGACTGCCAGAGGACCGCATCTGTGGTAAGCCCGCTTGCTCATTTGACGTTAGCTGTCGCCTGCAAGAACTTCACCCGCATCTGGTTTATGCTGCTACCTGTTGTTAGGCGACAACAAGGGCACATGTAGCAAATGCTTTTTCCTGTTTCATTTTGCTAGGCCACACTCTTCTGTGGCTCTTTAGTGCTTGCCAAACTGCTATGTGCGTGCTGCTGCTTCCATCTGACAAGGAGCACAACCTTCTGACAGCAGCTTTCAACTTGCCTAAGAAAGAGCTTGGCCATTTAGATGTGCTGCAAATCTGTGTGTGTGTAAGGTGCAGGTGCAAGCTCCTGACAAAGTTGTTCTCCAGGTTCAGTTTCTATCTGCCAGATGCATTGGAAATGTTTTCCTCTGGCATTCGCAGCAAGAGTCGCAGATTGCTTAACTGAGGAGCTCTGAGAATGGAACGGCAAGAGGTGTTCCGCTTTCGTCATAAACAGTGCTCCAGAGCGCTTGGCAACGGGCACAACGAAACGTGTGTGTGGGATAGTGACCATTCACGCCTAGTGCTCGCAATGCAAGAGCACTGCCAAAAGGCCAAGGGAGGCGCTTACAATCCGGCTTGTGCGCAAAGCTTTCAGACTGCCAGAGGACCGCAGCTGTGGTAAGCCCGCTTGCTCATTTGACGTTAGCTGTCGCCTGCAAGAACTTCACCCGCATCTGGTTTATGCTGCTACCTGTTGTTAGGCGACAACAAGGGCACATGTAGCAAATGCTTTTTCCTGTTTCATTTTGCTAGGCCACACTCTTCTGTGGCTCTTTAGTGCTTGCCAAACCGCTATGTGCATGCTGCTGCTTCCATCTGACAAGGAGCACAACCTTCTGACAGCAGCTTTCAACTTGCCTAAGAAAGAGCTTGGCCATTTAGATGTGCTGCTAACCCGTGTGTGTGTAAGGTGCAGGTGCCAGCTCCTGACAAAGTTGTTCTCCAGGTTCAGTTTCTATCTGCCAGACGCATTGGAAATGTTTTCCTCTGGCATTCGCAGCAAGAGTCGCAGATTGCTTAACTGAGGAGCTCTGAGAATGGAACGGCAAGAGGTGTTCCGCTTTCGTCATAAACAGTGCTCCAGAGCGTTTGGCAACGGGCACAACGAAACGTGTGTGTGGGATAGTGACCATTCACGCCTAGTGCTCGCAATGCACGAGCACTGCCAAAAGGCCAAGGGAGGCGCTTACAATCCGGCTTGTGGGCAAAGCTTTCAGACTGCCAGAGGACCGCAGCTGTGGTAAGCCCGCTTGCTCATTTGACGTTAGCTGTCGCCTGCAAGAACTTCACCCGCATCTGGTTTATGCTGCTACCTGTTGTTAGACGACAACAAGGGCACATGTAGCAAATGCTTTTTCCTGTTTCATTTTGCTAGGCCACACTCTTCTGTGGCTCTTTAGTGCTTGCCAAACTGCTATGTGCGTGCTGCTGCTTCCATCTGACAAGGAGCACAACCTTCTGACAGCAGCTTTCAACTTGCCTAAGAAAGAGCTTGGCCATTTAGATGTGCTGCAAATCTGTGTGTGTGTAAGGTGCAGGTGCAAGCTCCTGACAAAGTTGTTCTCCAGGTTCAGTTTCTATCTGCCAGATGCATTGGAAATGTTTTCCTCTGGCATTCGCAGCAAGAGTCGCAGATTGCTTAACTGAGGAGCTCTGAGAATGGAACGGCAAGAGGTGTTCCGCTTTCGTCATAAACAGTGCTCCAGAGCGCTTGGCAACGGGCACAACGAAACGTGTGTGTGGGATAGTGACCATTCACGCCTAGTGCTCGCAATGCACGAGCACTGCCAAAAGGCCAAGGGAGGCGCTTACAATCCGGCTTGTTCGCAAAGCTTTCAGACTGCAAGAGGACCGCAGCTGTGGTAAGCCCGTTTGCTCATTTGACGTTAGCTGTCGCCTGCAAGAACTTCACCCGCATCTGGTTTATGCTGCTACCTGTTGTTAGGCGACAACAAGGGCACATGTAGCAAATGCTTTTTCCTGTTTCATTTTGCTAGGCCACACTCTTCTGTGGCTCTTTAGTGCTTGCCAAACTGCTATGTGCGTGCTGCTGCTTCCATCTGACAAGGAGCACAACCTTCTGACAGCAGCTTTCAACTTGCCTAAGAAAGAGCTTGGCCATTTAGATGTGCTGCAAACCCGTGTGTGTGTAAGGTGCAGGTGCCAGCTCCTGACAAAGTTGTTCTCCAGGTTCAGTTTCTATCTGCCAGATGCATTGGAAATGTTTTCCTCTGGCATTCGCAGCAAGAGTCGCAGATTGCTTAACTGAGGAGCTCTGAGAATGGAACGGCAAGAGGTGTTCCGCTTTCGTCATAAACAGTGCTCCAGAGCGCTTGGCAACGGGCACAACGAAACGTGTGTGTGGGATAGTGACCATTCACGCCTAGTGCTCGCAATGCATGAGCACTGCCAAAAGGCCAAGGGAGGCACTTGGAATCCGGCTTGTGCGCAAAGCTTTCAGACTGCCAGAGGACCGCAGCTGTGGTAAGCCCGCTTGCTCATTTGACGTTAGCTGTCGCCTGCAAGAACTTCACCCGCATCTGGTTTATGCTGCTACCTGTTGTTAGGCGACAACAAGGGCACATGTAGCAAATGCTTTTTCCTGTTTCATTTTGCTAGGCCACACTCTTCTGTGGCTCTTTAGTGCTTGCCAAACTGCTATGTGCGTGCTGCTGCTTCCATCTGACAAGGAGCACAACCTTCTGACAGCAGCTTTCAACTTGCCTAAGAAAGAGCTTGGCCATTTAGATGTGCTGCAAATCTGTGTGTGTGTAAGGTGCAGGTGCCAGCTCCTGACAAAGTTGTTCTCCAGGTTCAGTTTCTATCTGCCAGATGCATTGGAAATGTTTTCCTCTGGCATTCGCAGCAAGAGTCGCAGATTGCTTAACTGAGGAGCTCTGAGAATGGAACGGCAAGAGGTGTTCCGCTTTCGTCATAAACAGTGCTCCAGAGCGCTTGGCAACGGGCACAACGAAACGTGTGTGTGGGATAGTGACCATTCACGCCTAGTGCTCGCAATGCAAGAGCACTGCCAAAAGGCCAAGGGAGGCGCTTAGAATCCGGCTTGTGCGCAAAGCTTTCAGACTGCCAGAGGACCGCAGCTGTGGTAAGCCTGTTTGCTCATTTGACGTTAGCTGTCGCCTGCAAGAACTTCACCCGCATCTGGTTTATGCTGCTACCTGTTGTTAGGCGACAACAAGGGCACGTGTAGCAAATGCTTTTTCCTGTTTCATTTTGCTAGGCGACACTCTTCTGTGGCTCTTTAGTGCTTGCCAAACTGCTATGTGCATGCGGCTGCTTCCATCTGACAAGGAGCACAACCTTCTGACAGCAGCTTTCAACTTGCCTAAGAAAGAGCTTGGCCATTTAGATGTGCTGCTAACCCGTGTGTGTGTAAGGTGCAGGTGCCAGCTCCTGACAAAGTTGTTCTCCAGGTTCAGTTTCTATCTGCCAGACGCATTGGAAATGTTTTCCTCTGGCATTCGCAGCAAGAGTCGCAGATTGCTTAACTGAGGAGCTCTGAGAATGGAACGACAAGAGGTGTTCCGCTTTCGTCATAAACAGTGCTCCAGAGCGCTTGGCAACGGGCACAACGAAACGTGTGTGTGGGATAGTGACCATTCACGCCTAGTGCTCGCAATGCACGAGCACTGCCAAAAGGCCAAGGGAGGCGCTTACAATCCGGCTTGTGCGCAAAGCTTTCAGACTGCCAGAGGACCGCATCTGTGGTAAGCCCGCTTGCTCATTTGACGTTAGCTGTCGCCTGCAAGAACTTCACCCGCATCTGGTTTATGCTGCTACCTGTTGTTAGGCGACAACAAGGGCACATGTAGCAAATGCTTTTTCCTGTTTCATTTTGCTAGGCCACACTCTTCTGTGGCTCTTTAGTGCTTGCCAAACTGCTATGTGCGTGCTGCTGCTTCCATCTGACAAGGAGCACAACCTTCTGACAGCAGCTTTCAACTTGCCTAAGAAAGAGCTTGGCCATTTAGATGTGCTGCAAATCTGTGTGTGTGTAAGGTGCAGGTGCAAGCTCCTGACAAAGTTGTTCTCCAGGTTCAGTTTCTCCCTGCCAGACGCATTGGAAATGTTTTCCTCTGGCATTCGCAGCAAGAGTCGTAGATTGCTTAACTGAGGAGCTCTGAGAATGGAACGGCAAGAGGTGTTCCGCTTTCGTCATAAACAGTGCTCCAGAGCGTTTGGCAACGGGCACAACGAAACGTGTGTGTGGGATAGTGACCATTCACGCCTAGTGCTCGCAATGCACGAGCACTGCCAAAAGGCCAAGGGAGGCACTTGGAATCCGGCTTGTGCGCAAAGCTTTCAGACTGCCAGAGGACCGCAGCTGTGGTAAGCCTGCTTGCTCATTTGACGTTAGCTGTCGCCTGCAAGAACTTCACCCGCATCTGGTTTATGCTGCTACCTGTTGTTAGGCGACAACAAGGGCACATGTAGCAAATGCTTTTTCCTGTTTCATTTTGCTAGGCCACACTCTTCTGTGGCTCTTTAGTGCTTGCCAAACTGCTATGTACGTGCTGCTGCTTCCATCTGACAAGGAGCACAACCTTCTGACAGCAGCTTTCAACTTGCCTAAGAAAGAGCTTGGCCATTTAAATGTGCTGCAAACCCGTGTGTGTGTAAGGTGCAGGTGCCAGCTCCTGACAAAGTTGTTCTCCAGGTTCAGTTTCTATCTGCCAGATGCATTGGAAATGTTTTCCTCTGGCATTCGCAGCAAGAGTCGCAGATTGCTTAACTGAGGAGCTCTGAGAATGGAACGGCAAGAGGTGTTCCGCTTTCGTCATAAACAGTGCTCCAGAGCGCTTGGCAACGGGCACAACGAAACGTGTGTGTGGGATAGTGACCATTCACGCCTAGTGCTCGCAATGCATGAGCACTGCCAAAAGGCCAAGGGAGGCACTTGGAATCCGGCTTGTGCGCAAAGCTTTCAGACTGCCAGAGGACCGCATCTGTGGTAAGCCCGCTTGCTCATTTGACGTTAGCTGTCGCCTGCAAGAACTTCACCCGCATCTGGTTTATGCTGCTACCTGTTGTTAGGCGACAACAAGGGCACATGTAGCAAATGCTTTTTCCTGTTTCATTTTGCTAGGCCACACTCTTCTGTGGCTCTTTAGTGCTTGCCAAACTGCTATGTGCATGCTGCTGCTTCCATCTGACAAGGAGCACAACCTTCTGACAGCAGCTTTCAACTTGCCTAAGAAAGAGCTTGGCCATTTAGATGTGCTGCAAACCCGTGTGTGTGTAAGGTGCAGGTGCCAGCTCCTGACAAAGTTGTTCTCCAGGTTCAGTTTCTCCCTGCCAGACACATTGGAAATGTTTTCCTCTGGCATTCGCACTAAGAGTCGTAGATTGCTTAACTGAGGAGCTCTGAGAATGGAACGGCAAGAGGTGTTCCGCTTTCGTCATAAACAGTGCTCCAGAGCGTTTGGCAACGGGCACAACGAAACGTGTGTGTGGGATAGTGACCATTCACGCCTAGTGCTCGCAATGCACGAGCACTGCCAAAAGGCCAAGGGAGGCACTTGGAATCCGGCTTGTGCGCAAAGCTTTCAGACTGCCAGAGCACCGCAGCTGTGGTAAGCCTGCTTGCTCATTTGACGTTAGCTGTCGCCTGCAAGAACTTCACCCGCATCTGGTTTATGCTGCTACCTGTTGTTAGGCGACAACAAGGGCACATGTAGCAAATGCTTTTTCCTGTTTCATTTTGCTAGGCCACACTCTTCTGTGGCTTTTTAGTGCTTGCCAAACTGCTATGTGCATGCTGCTGCTTCCATCTGACAAGGAGCACAACCTTCTGACAGCAGCTTTCAACTTGCCTAAGAAAGAGCTTGGCCATTTAGATGTGCTGCAAACCCGTGTGTGTGTAAGGTGCAGGTGCCAGCTCCTGACAAAGTTGTTCTCCAGGTTCAGTTTCTATCTGCCAGATGCATTGGAAATGTTTTCCTCTGGCATTCGCAGCAAGAGTCGCAGATTGCTTAACTGAGGAGCTCTGAGAATGGAACGGCAAGAGGTGTTCCGCTTTCGTCATAAACAGTGCTCCAGAGCGCTTGGCAACGGGCACAACGAAACGTGTGTGTGGGATAGTGACCATTCACGCCTAGTGCTCGCAATGCAAGAGCACTGGCAAAAGGCCAAGGGAGGCGCTTACAATCCGACTTGTGCGCAAAGCTTTCAGACTGCCAGAGGACCGCATCTGTGGTAAGCCCGCTTGCTCATTTGACGTTAGCTGTCGCCTGCAAGAACTTCACCCGCATCTGGTTTATGCTGCTACCTGTTGTTAGGCGACAACAAGGGCACATGTAGCAAATGCTTTTTCCTGTTTCATTTTGCTAGGCCACACTCTTCTGTGGCTCTTTAGTGCTTGCCAAACTGCTATGTGCATGCTGCTGCTTCCATCTGACAAGGAGCACAACCTTCTGACAGCAGCTTTCAACTTGCCTAAGAAAGAGCTTGGCCATTTAGATGTGCTGCTAACCCGTGTGTGTGTAAGGTGCAGGTGCAAGCTCCTGACAAAGTTGTTCTCCAGGTTCAGTTTCTCCCTGCCAGACACATTGGAAATGTTTTCCTCTGGCATTCGCACCAAGAGTCGTAGATTGCTTAACTGAGGAGCTCTGAGAATGGAACGGCAAGAGGTGTTCCGCTTTCGTCATAAACAGTGCTCCAGAGCGTTTGGCAACGGGCACAACGAAACGTGTGTGTGGGATAGTGACCATTCACGCCTAGTGCTCGCAATGCACGAGCACTGGCAAAAGGCCAAGGGAGGCGCTTACAATCCGGCTTGTGGGCAAAGCTTTCAGACTGCCAGAGGACCGCAGCTGTGGTAAGCCCGCTTGCTCATTTGACGTTAGCTGTCGCCTGCAAGAACTTCACCCGCATCTGGTTTATGCTGCTACCTGTTGTTAGACGACAACAAGGGCACATGTAGCAAATGCTTTTTCCTGTTTCATTTTGCTAGGCCACACTCTTCTGTGGCTCTTTAGTGCTTGCCAAACTGCTATGTGCGTGCTGCTGCTTCCATCTGACAAGGAGCACAACCTTCTGACAGCAGCTTTCAACTTGCCTAAGAAAGAGCTTGGCCATTTAGATGTGCTGCAAATCTGTGTGTGTGTAAGGTGCAGGTGCAAGCTCCTGACAAAGTTGTTCTCCAGGTTCAGTTTCTATCTGCCAGATGCATTGGAAATGTTTTCCTCTGGCATTCGCAGCAAGAGTCGCAGATTGCTTAACTGAGGAGCTCTGAGAATGGAACGGCAAGAGGTGTTCCGCTTTCGTCATAAACAGTGCTCCAGAGCGCTTGGCAACGGGCACAACGAAACGTGTGTGTGGGATAGTGACCATTCACGCCTAGTGCTCGCAATGCACGAGCACTGCCAAAAGGCCAAGGGAGGCGCTTACAATCCGGCTTGTTCGCAAAGCTTTCAGACTGCAAGAGGACCGCAGCTGTGGTAAGCCCGTTTGCTCATTTGACGTTAGCTGTCGCCTGCAAGAACTTCACCCGCATCTGGTTTATGCTGCTACCTGTTGTTAGGCGACAACAAGGGCACATGTAGCAAATGCTTTTTCCTGTTTCATTTTGCTAGGCCACACTCTTCTGTGGCTCTTTAGTGCTTGCCAAACTGCTATGTGCGTGCTGCTGCTTCCATCTGACAAGGAGCACAACCTTCTGACAGCAGCTTTCAACTTGCCTAAGAAAGAGCTTGGCCATTTAAATGTGCTGCAAACCCGTGTGTGTGTAAGGTGCAGGTGCCAGCTCCTGACAAAGTTGTTCTCCAGGTTCAGTTTCTATCTGCCAGATGCATTGGAAATGTTTTCCTCTGGCATTCGCAGCAAGAGTCGCAGATTGCTTAACTGAGGAGCTCTGAGAATGGAACGGCAAGAGGTGTTCCGCTTTCGTCATAAACAGTGCTCCAGAGCGCTTGGCAACGGGCACAACGAAACGTGTGTGTGGGATAGTGACCATTCACGCCTAGTGCTCGCAATGCATGAGCACTGCCAAAAGGCCAAGGGAGGCACTTGGAATCCGGCTTGTGCGCAAAGCTTTCAGACTGCCAGAGGACCGCATCTGTGGTAAGCCCGCTTGCTCATTTGACGTTAGCTGTCGCCTGCAAGAACTTCACCCGCATCTGGTTTATGCTGCTACCTGTTGTTAGGCGACAACAAGGGCACATGTAGCAAATGCTTTTTCCTGTTTCATTTTGCTAGGCCACACTCTTCTGTGGCTCTTTAGTGCTTGCCAAACTGCTATGTGCATGCTGCTGCTTCCATCTGACAAGGAGCACAACCTTCTGACAGCAGCTTTCAACTTGCCTAAGAAAGAGCTTGGCCATTTAGATGTGCTGCTAACCCGTGTGTGTGTAAGGTGCAGGTGCCAGCTCCTGACAAAGTTGTTCTCCAGGTTCAGTTTCTCCCTGCCAGACACATTGGAAATGTTTTCCTCTGGCATTCGCACTAAGAGTCGTAGATTGCTTAACTGAGGAGCTCTGAGAATGGAACGGCAAGAGGTGTTCCGCTTTCGTCATAAACAGTGCTCCAGAGCGTTTGGCAACGGGCACAACGAAACGTGTGTGTGGGATAGTGACCATTCACGCCTAGTGCTCGCAATGCAAGAGCACTGCCAAAAGGCCAAGGGAGGCGCTTACAATCCGGCTTGTTCGCAAAGCTTTCAGACTGCAAGAGGACCGCAGCTGTGGTAAGCCCGTTTGCTCATTTGACGTTAGCTGTCGCCTGCAAGAACTTCACCCGCATCTGGTTTATGCTGCTACCTGTTGTTAGGCGACAACAAGGGCACATGTAGCAAATGCTTTTTCCTGTTTCATTTTGCTAGGCCACACTCTTCTGTGGCTCTTTAGTGCTTGCCAAACTGCTATGTGCGTGCTGCTGCTTCCATCTGACAAGGAGCACAACCTTCTGACAGCAGCTTTCAACTTGCCTAAGAAAGAGCTTGGCCATTTAGATGTGCTGCAAACCCGTGTGTGTGTAAGGTGCAGGTGCCAGCTCCTGACAAAGTTGTTCTCCAGGTTCAGTTTCTCCCTGCCAGACACATTGGAAATGTTTTCCTCTGGCATTCGCACCAAGAGTCGTAGATTGCTTAACTGAGGAGCTCTGAGAATGGAACGGCAAGAGGTGTTCCGCTTTCGTCATAAACAGTGCTCCAGAGCGCTTGGCAACGGGCACAACGAAACGTGTGTGTGGGATAGTGACCATTCACGCCTAGTGCTCGCAATGCATGAGCACTGCCAAAAGGCCAAGGGAGGCACTTACAATCCGGCTTGTGCGCAAAGCTTTCAGACTGCCAGAGGACCGCATCTGTGGTAAGCCCGCTTGCTCATTTGACGTTAGCTGTCGCCTGCAAGAACTTCACCCGCATCTGGTTTATGCTGCTACCTGTTGTTAGGCGACAACAAGGGCACATGTAGCAAATGCTTTTTCCTGTTTCATTTTGCTAGGCCACACTCTTCTGTGGCTCTTTAGTGCTTGCCAAACCGCTATGTGCATGCTGCTGCTTCCATCTGACAAGGAGCACAACCTTCTGACAGCAGCTTTCAACTTGCCTAAGAAAGAGCTTGGCCATTTAAATGTGCTGCAAACCCGTGTGTGTGTAAGGTGCAGGTGCCAGCTCCTGACAAAGTTGTTCTCCAGGTTCAGTTTCTATCTGCCAGATGCATTGGAAATGTTTTCCTCTGGCATTCGCAGCAAGAGTCGCAGATTGCTTAACTGAGGAGCTCTGAGAATGGAACGGCAAGAGGTGTTCCGCTTTCGTCATAAACAGTGCTCCAGAGCGCTTGGCAACGGGCACAACGAAACGTGTGTGTGGGATAGTGACCATTCACGCCTAGTGCTCGCAATGCATGAGCACTGCCAAAAGGCCAAGGGAGGCACTTGGAATCCGGCTTGTGCGCAAAGCTTTCAGACTGCCAGAGGACCGCATCTGTGGTAAGCCCGCTTGCTCATTTGACGTTAGCTGTCGCCTGCAAGAACTTCACCCGCATCTGGTTTATGCTGCTACCTGTTGTTAGGCGACAACAAGGGCACATGTAGCAAATGCTTTTTCCTGTTTCATTTTGCTAGGCCACACTCTTCTGTGGCTCTTTAGTGCTTGCCAAACTGCTATGTGCATGCTGCTGCTTCCATCTGACAAGGAGCACAACCTTCTGACAGCAGCTTTCAACTTGCCTAAGAAAGAGCTTGGCCATTTAGATGTGCTGCTAACCCGTGTGTGTGTAAGGTGCAGGTGCCAGCTCCTGACAAAGTTGTTCTCCAGGTTCAGTTTCTCCCTGCCAGACACATTGGAAATGTTTTCCTCTGGCATTCGCACTAAGAGTCGTAGATTGCTTAACTGAGGAGCTCTGAGAATGGAACGGCAAGAGGTGTTCCGCTTTCGTCATAAACAGTGCTCCAGAGCGTTTGGCAACGGGCACAACGAAACGTGTGTGTGGGATAGTGACCATTCACGCCTAGTGCTCGCAATGCAAGAGCACTGCCAAAAGGCCAAGGGAGGCGCTTACAATCCGGCTTGTTCGCAAAGCTTTCAGACTGCAAGAGGACCGCAGCTGTGGTAAGCCCGTTTGCTCATTTGACGTTAGCTGTCGCCTGCAAGAACTTCACCCGCATCTGGTTTATGCTGCTACCTGTTGTTAGGCGACAACAAGGGCACATGTAGCAAATGCTTTTTCCTGTTTCATTTTGCTAGGCCACACTCTTCTGTGGCTCTTTAGTGCTTGCCAAACTGCTATGTGCGTGCTGCTGCTTCCATCTGACAAGGAGCACAACCTTCTGACAGCAGCTTTCAACTTGCCTAAGAAAGAGCTTGGCCATTTAGATGTGCTGCAAACCCGTGTGTGTGTAAGGTGCAGGTGCCAGCTCCTGACAAAGTTGTTCTCCAGGTTCAGTTTCTCCCTGCCAGACACATTGGAAATGTTTTCCTCTGGCATTCGCACCAAGAGTCGTAGATTGCTTAACTGAGGAGCTCTGAGAATGGAACGGCAAGAGGTGTTCCGCTTTCGTCATAAACAGTGCTCCAGAGCGCTTGGCAACGGGCACAACGAAACGTGTGTGTGGGATAGTGACCATTCACGCCTAGTGCTCGCAATGCATGAGCACTGCCAAAAGGCCAAGGGAGGCACTTACAATCCGGCTTGTGCGCAAAGCTTTCAGACTGCCAGAGGACCGCATCTGTGGTAAGCCCGCTTGCTCATTTGACGTTAGCTGTCGCCTGCAAGAACTTCACCCGCATCTGGTTTATGCTGCTACCTGTTGTTAGGCGACAACAAGGGCACATGTAGCAAATGCTTTTTCCTGTTTCATTTTGCTAGGCCACACTCTTCTGTGGCTCTTTAGTGCTTGCCAAACCGCTATGTGCATGCTGCTGCTTCCATCTGACAAGGAGCACAACCTTCTGACAGCAGCTTTCAACTTGCCTAAGAAAGAGCTTGGCCATTTAGATGTGCTGCTAACCCGTGTGTGTGTAAGGTGCAGGTGCCAGCTCCTGACAAAGTTGTTCTCCAGGTTCAGTTTCTATCTGCCAGACGCATTGGAAATGTTTTCCTCTGGCATTCGCAGCAAGAGTCGCAGATTGCTTAACTGAGGAGCTCTGAGAATGGAACGGCAAGAGGTGTTCCGCTTTCGTCATAAACAGTGCTCCAGAGCGTTTGGCAACGGGCACAACGAAACGTGTGTGTGGGATAGTGACCATTCACGCCTAGTGCTCGCAATGCACGAGCACTGCCAAAAGGCCAAGGGAGGCGCTTACAATCCGGCTTGTGCGCAAAGCTTTCAGACTGCCAGAGGACCGCATCTGTGGTAAGCCCGCTTGCTCATTTGACGTTAGCTGTCGCCTGCAAGAACTTCACCCGCATCTGGTTTATGCTGCTACCTGTTGTTAGGCGACAACAAGGGCACATGTAGCAAATGCTTTTTCCTGTTTCATTTTGCTAGGCCACACTCTTCTGTGGCTCTTTAGTGCTTGCCAAACTGCTATGTGCGTGCTGCTGCTTCCATCTGACAAGGAGCACAACCTTCTGACAGCAGCTTTCAACTTGCCTAAGAAAGAGCTTGGCCATTTAGATGTGCTGCAAATCTGTGTGTGTGTAAGGTGCAGGTGCAAGCTCCTGACAAAGTTGTTCTCCAGGTTCAGTTTCTCCCTGCCAGACACATTGGAAATGTTTTCCTCTGGCATTCGCACCAAGAGTCGTAGATTGCTTAACTGAGGAGCTCTGAGAATGGAACGGCAAGAGGTGTTCCGCTTTCGTCATAAACAGTGCTCCAGAGCGTTTGGCAACGGGCACAACGAAACGTGTGTGTGGGATAGTGACCATTCACGCCTAGTGCTCGCAATGCATGAGCACTGCCAAAAGGCCAAGGGAGGCACTTGGAATCCGGCTTGTGCGCAAAGCTTTCAGACTGCCAGAGGACCGCATCTGTGGTAAGCCCGCTTGCTCATTTGACGTTAGCTGTCGCCTGCAAGAACTTCACCCGCATCTGGTTTATGCTGCTACCTGTTGTTAGGCGACAACAAGGGCACATGTAGCAAATGCTTTTTCCTGTTTCATTTTGCTAGGCCACACTCTTCTGTGGCTCTTTAGTGCTTGCCAAACCGCTATGTGCATGCTGCTGCTTCCATCTGACAAGGAGCACAACCTTCTGACAGCAGCTTTCAACTTGCCTAAGAAAGAGCTTGGCCATTTAGATGTGCTGCTAACCCGTGTGTGTGTAAGGTGCAGGTGCCAGCTCCTGACAAAGTTGTTCTCCAGGTTCAGTTTCTATCTGCCAGACGCATTGGAAATGTTTTCCTCTGGCATTCGCAGCAAGAGTCGCAGATTGCTTAACTGAGGAGCTCTGAGAATGGAACGGCAAGAGGTGTTCCGCTTTCGTCATAAACAGTGCTCCAGAGCGCTTGGCAACGGGCACAACGAAACGTGTGTGTGGGATAGTGACCATTCACGCCTAGTGCTCGCAATGCACGAGCACTGCCAAAAGGCCAAGGGAGGCGCTTACAATCCGGCTTGTGCGCAAAGCTTTCAGACTGCCAGAGGACCGCATCTGTGGTAAGCCCGCTTGCTCATTTGACGTTAGCTGTCGCCTGCAAGAACTTCACCCGCATCTGGTTTATGCTGCTACCTGTTGTTAGGCGACAACAAGGGCACATGTAGCAAATGCTTTTTCCTGTTTCATTTTGCTAGGCCACACTCTTCTGTGGCTCTTTAGTGCTTGCCAAACTGCTATGTGCGTGCTGCTGCTTCCATCTGACAAGGAGCACAACCTTCTGACAGCAGCTTTCAACTTGCCTAAGAAAGAGCTTGGCCATTTAGATGTGCTGCAAATCTGTGTGTGTGTAAGGTGCAGGTGCAAGCTCCTGACAAAGTTGTTCTCCAGGTTCAGTTTCTCCCTGCCAGACGCATTGGAAATGTTTTCCTCTGGCATTCGCACCAAGAGTCGTAGATTGCTTAACTGAGGAGCTCTGAGAATGGAACGGCAAGAGGTGTTCCGCTTTCGTCATAAACAGTGCTCCAGAGCGTTTGGCAACGGGCACAACGAAACGTGTGTGTGGGATAGTGACCATTCACGCCTAGTGCTCGCAATGCACGAGCACTGCCAAAAGGCCAAGGGAGGCACTTGGAATCCGGCTTGTGCGCAAAGCTTTCAGACTGCCAGAGGACCGCAGCTGTGGTAAGCCTGCTTGCTCATTTGACGTTAGCTGTCGCCTGCAAGAACTTCACCCGCATCTGGTTTATGCTGCTACCTGTTGTTAGGCGACAACAAGGGCACATGTAGCAAATGCTTTTTCCTGTTTCATTTTGCTAGGCCACACTCTTCTGTGGCTCTTTAGTGCTTGCCAAACTGCTATGTGCATGCTGCT
The DNA here is from genome assembly GCF_030490865.1 of Poecile atricapillus. Taxonomy (NCBI): domain Eukaryota; kingdom Metazoa; phylum Chordata; class Aves; order Passeriformes; family Paridae; genus Poecile; species Poecile atricapillus. The sequence goes on from NC_081253.1 coordinate 42,473,531, forward strand.
GCTTCCATCTGACAAGGAGCACAACCTTCTGACAGCAGCTTTCAACTTGCCTAAGAAAGAGCTTGGGCATTTAAATGTGCTGCAAACCCGTGTGTGTGTAAGGTGCAGGTGCCAGCTCCTGACAAAGTTGTTCTCCAGGTTCAGTTTCTCCCTGCCAGACACATTGGAAATGTTTTCCTCTGGCATTCGCACTAAGAGTCGTAGATTGCTTAACTGAGGAGCTCTGAGAATGGAACGGCAAGAGGTGTTCCGCTTTCGTCATAAACAGTGCTCCAGAGCGTTTGGCAACGGGCACAACGAAACGTGTGTGTGGGATAGTGACCATTCACGCCTAGTGCTCGCAATGCACGAGCACTGCCAAAAGGCCAAGGGAGGCACTTGGAATCCGGCTTGTGCGCAAAGCTTTCAGACTGCCAGAGCACCGCAGCTGTGGTAAGCCTGCTTGCTCATTTGACGTTAGCTGTCGCCTGCAAGAACTTCACCCGCATCTGGTTTATGCTGCTACCTGTTGTTAGGCGACAACAAGGGCACATGTAGCAAATGCTTTTTCCTGTTTCATTTTGCTAGGCGACACTCTTCTGTGGCTTTTTAGTGCTTGCCAAACTGCTATGTGCATGCTGCTGCTTCCATCTGACAAGGAGCACAACCTTCTGACAGCAGCTTTCAACTTGCCTAAGAAAGAGCTTGGCCATTTAGATGTGCTGCAAACCCGTGTGTGTGTAAGGTGCAGGTGCCAGCTCCTGACAAAGTTGTTCTCCAGGTTCAGTTTCTATCTGCCAGATGCATTGGAAATGTTTTCCTCTGGCATTCGCAGCAAGAGTCGCAGATTGCTTAACTGAGGAGCTCTGAGAATGGAACGGCAAGAGGTGTTCCGCTTTTGTCATAAACAGTGCTCCAGAGCGCTTGGCAACGGGCACAACGAAACGTGTGTGTGGGATAGTGACCATTCACGCCTAGTGCTCGCAATGCACGAGCACTGCCAAAAGGCCAAGGGAGGCACTTGGAATCCGGCTTGTGCGCAAAGCTTTCAGACTGCCAGAGGACCGCATCTGTGGTAAGCCCGCTTGCTCATTTGACGTTAGCTGTCGCCTGCAAGAACTTCACCCGCATCTGGTTTATGCTGCTACCTGTTGTTAGGCGACAACAAGGGCACATGTAGCAAATGCTTTTTCCTGTTTCATTTTGCTAGGCGACACTCTTCTGTGGCTCTTTAGTGCTTGCCAAACCGCTATGTGCGTGCTGCTGCTTCCATCTGACAAGGAGCACAACCTTCTGACAGCAGCTTTCAACTTGCCTAAGAAAGAGCTTGGCCATTTAGATGTGCTGCTAACCCGTGTGTGTGTAAGGTGCAGGTGCCAGCTCCTGACAAAGTTGTTCTCCAGGTTCAGTTTCTATCTGCCAGATGCATTGGAAATGTTTTCCTCTGGCATTCGCAGCAAGAGTCGCAGATTGCTTAACTGAGGAGCTCTGAGAATGGAACGGCAAGAGGTGTTCCGCTTTCGTCATAAACAGTGCTCCAGAGCGCTTGGCAACGGGCACAACGAAACGTGTGTGTGGGATAGTGACCATTCACACCTAGTGCTCGCAATGCATGAGCACTGCCAAAAGGCCAAGGGAGGCACTTGGAATCCGGCTTGTGCGCAAAGCTTTCAGACTGCCAGAGGACCGCATCTGTGGTAAGCCCGCTTGCTCATTTGACGTTAGCTGTCGCCTGCAAGAACTTCACCCGCATCTGGTTTATGCTGCTACCTGTTGTTAGGCGACAACAAGGGCACATGTAGCAAATGCTTTTTCCTGTTTCATTTTGCTAGGCGACACTCTTCTGTGGCTCTTTAGTGCTTGCCAAACTGCTATGTGCATGCTGCTGCTTCCATCTGACAAGGAGCACAACCTTCTGACAGCAGCTTTCAACTTGCCTAAGAAAGAGCTTGGCCATTTAGATGTGCTGCTAACCCGTGTGTGTGTAAGGTGCAGGTGCCAGCTCCTGACAAAGTTGTTCTCCAGGTTCAGTTTCTATCTGCCAGACGCATTGGAAATGTTTTCCTCTGGCATTCGCAGCAAGAGTCGCAGATTGCTTAACTGAGGAGCTCTGAGAATGGAACGGCAAGAGGTGTTCCGCTTTCGTCATAAACAGTGCTCCAGAGCGCTTGGCAACGGGCACAACGAAACGTGTGTGTGGGATAGTGACCATTCACGCCTAGTGCTCGCAATGCACGAGCACTGCCAAAAGGCCAAGGGAGGCGCTTACAATCCGGCTTGTGGGCAAAGCTTTCAGACTGCCAGAGGACCGCAGCTGTGGTAAGCCCGCTTGCTCATTTGACGTTAGCTGTCGCCTGCAAGAACTTCACCCGCATCTGGTTTATGCTGCTACCTGTTGTTAGGCGACAACAAGGGCACATGTAGCAAATGCTTTTTCCTGTTTCATTTTGCTAGGCCACACTCTTCTGTGGCTCTTTAGTGCTTGCCAAACTGCTATGTGCATGCTGCTGCTTCCATCTGACAAGGAGCACAACCTTCTGACAGCAGCTTTCAACTTGCCTAAGAAAGAGCTTGGCCATTTAGATGTGCTGCTAACCCGTGTGTGTGTAAGGTGCAGGTGCAAGCTCCTGACAAAGTTGTTCTCCAGGTTCAGTTTCTCCCTGCCAGACACATTGGAAATGTTTTCCTCTGGCATTCGCAGCAAGAGTCGCAGATTGCTTAACTGAGGAGCTCTGAGAATGGAACGGCAAGAGGTGTTCCGCTTTCGTCATAAACAGTGCTCCAGAGTGCTTGGCAACGGGCACAACGAAACGTGTGTGTGGGATAGTGACCATTCACGCCTAGTGCTCGCAATGCAAGAGCACTGCCAAAAGGCCAAGGGAGGCGCTTACAATCCGACTTGTGCGCAAAGCTTTCAGACTGCCAGAGGACCGCATCTGTGGTAAGCCCGCTTGCTCATTTGACGTTAGCTGTCGCCTGCAAGAACTTCACCCGCATCTGGTTTATGCTGCTACCTGTTGTTAGACGACAACAAGGGCACATGTAGCAAATGCTTTTTCCTGTTTCATTTTGCTAGGCCACACTCTTCTGTGGCTCTTTAGTGCTTGCCAAACTGCTATGTGCGTGCTGCTGCTTCCATCTGACAAGGAGCACAACCTTCTGACAGCAGCTTTCAACTTGCCTAAGAAAGAGCTTGGCCATTTAGATGTGCTGCAAATCTGTGTGTGTGTAAGGTGCAGGTGCAAGCTCCTGACAAAGTTGTTCTCCAGGTTCAGTTTCTATCTGCCAGATGCATTGGAAATGTTTTCCTCTGGCATTCGCAGCAAGAGTCGCAGATTGCTTAACTGAGGAGCTCTGAGAATGGAACGGCAAGAGGTGTTCCGCTTTCGTCATAAACAGTGCTCCAGAGCGCTTGGCAACGGGCACAACGAAACGTGTGTGTGGGATAGTGACCATTCACGCCTAGTGCTCGCAATGCAAGAGCACTGCCAAAAGGCCAAGGGAGGCGCTTACAATCCGGCTTGTTCGCAAAGCTTTCAGACTGCAAGAGGACCGCAGCTGTGGTAAGCCCGTTTGCTCATTTGACGTTAGCTGTCGCCTGCAAGAACTTCACCCGCATCTGGTTTATGCTGCTACCTGTTGTTAGGCGACAACAAGGGCACATGTAGCAAATGCTTTTTCCTGTTTCATTTTGCTAGGCCACACTCTTCTGTGGCTCTTTAGTGCTTGCCAAACTGCTATGTGCGTGCTGCTGCTTCCATCTGACAAGGAGCACAACCTTCTGACAGCAGCTTTCAACTTGCCTAAGAAAGAGCTTGGCCATTTAGATGTGCTGCAAACCCGTGTGTGTGTAAGGTGCAGGTGCCAGCTCCTGACAAAGTTGTTCTCCAGGTTCAGTTTCTATCTGCCAGATGCATTGGAAATGTTTTCCTCTGGCATTCGCAGCAAGAGTCGCAGATTGCTTAACTGAGGAGCTCTGAGAATGGAACGGCAAGAGGTGTTCCGCTTTCGTCATAAACAGTGCTCCGGAGCGCTTGGCAACGGGCACAACGAAACGTGTGTGTGGGATAGTGACCATTCACGCCTAGTGCTCGCAATGCATGAGCACTGCCAAAAGGCCAAGGGAGGCACTTGGAATCCGGCTTGTGCGCAAAGCTTTCAGACTGCCAGAGGACCGCATCTGTGGTAAGCCCGCTTGCTCATTTGACGTTAGCTGTCGCCTGCAAGAACTTCACCCGCATCTGGTTTATGCTGCTACCTGTTGTTAGGCGACAACAAGGGCACATGTAGCAAATGCTTTTTCCTGTTTCATTTTGCTAGGCCACACTCTTCTGTGGCTCTTTAGTGCTTGCCAAACTGCTATGTGCGTGCTGCTGCTTCCATCTGACAAGGAGCACAACCTTCTGACAGCAGCTTTCAACTTGCCTAAGAAAGAGCTTGGCCATTTAGATGTGCTGCAAATCTGTGTGTGTGTAAGGTGCAGGTGCAAGCTCCTGACAAAGTTGTTCTCCAGGTTCAGTTTCTATCTGCCAGATGCATTGGAAATGTTTTCCTCTGGCATTCGCAGCAAGAGTCGCAGATTGCTTAACTGAGGAGCTCTGAGAATGGAACGGCAAGAGGTGTTCCGCTTTCGTCATAAACAGTGCTCCAGAGCGCTTGGCAACGGGCACAACGAAACGTGTGTGTGGGATAGTGACCATTCACGCCTAGTGCTCGCAATGCAAGAGCACTGCCAAAAGGCCAAGGGAGGCGCTTACAATCCGGCTTGTGCGCAAAGCTTTCAGACTGCCAGAGGACCGCATCTGTGGTAAGCCCGCTTGCTCATTTGACGTTAGCTGTCGCCTGCAAGAACTTCACCCGCATCTGGTTTATGCTGCTACCTGTTGTTAGGCGACAACAAGGGCACATGTAGCAAATGCTTTTTCCTGTTTCATTTTGCTAGGCCACACTCTTCTGTGGCTCTTTAGTGCTTGCCAAACCGCTATGTGCATGCTGCTGCTTCCATCTGACAAGGAGCACAACCTTCTGACAGCAGCTTTCAACTTGCCTAAGAAAGAGCTTGGCCATTTAGATGTGCTGCTAACCCGTGTGTGTGTAAGGTGCAGGTGCCAGCTCCTGACAAAGTTGTTCTCCAGGTTCAGTTTCTATCTGCCAGACGCATTGGAAATGTTTTCCTCTGGCATTCGCAGCAAGAGTCGCAGATTGCTTAACTGAGGAGCTCTGAGAATGGAACGGCAAGAGGTGTTCCGCTTTCGTCATAAACAGTGCTCCAGAGCGTTTGGCAACGGGCACAACGAAACGTGTGTGTGGGATAGTGACCATTCACGCCTAGTGCTCGCAATGCACGAGCACTGCCAAAAGGCCAAGGGAGGCGCTTACAATCCGGCTTGTGGGCAAAGCTTTCAGACTGCCAGAGGACCGCAGCTGTGGTAAGCCCGCTTGCTCATTTGACGTTAGCTGTCGCCTGCAAGAACTTCACCCGCATCTGGTTTATGCTGCTACCTGTTGTTAGACGACAACAAGGGCACATGTAGCAAATGCTTTTTCCTGTTTCATTTTGCTAGGCCACACTCTTCTGTGGCTCTTTAGTGCTTGCCAAACTGCTATGTGCGTGCTGCTGCTTCCATCTGACAAGGAGCACAACCTTCTGACAGCAGCTTTCAACTTGCCTAAGAAAGAGCTTGGCCATTTAGATGTGCTGCAAATCTGTGTGTGTGTAAGGTGCAGGTGCAAGCTCCTGACAAAGTTGTTCTCCAGGTTCAGTTTCTATCTGCCAGATGCATTGGAAATGTTTTCCTCTGGCATTCGCAGCAAGAGTCGCAGATTGCTTAACTGAGGAGCTCTGAGAATGGAACGGCAAGAGGTGTTCCGCTTTCGTCATAAACAGTGCTCCAGAGCGCTTGGCAACGGGCACAACGAAACGTGTGTGTGGGATAGTGACCATTCACGCCTAGTGCTCGCAATGCAAGAGCACTGCCAAAAGGCCAAGGGAGGCGCTTACAATCCGGCTTGTTCGCAAAGCTTTCAGACTGCAAGAGGACCGCAGCTGTGGTAAGCCCGTTTGCTCATTTGACGTTAGCTGTCGCCTGCAAGAACTTCACCCGCATCTGGTTTATGCTGCTACCTGTTGTTAGGCGACAACAAGGGCACATGTAGCAAATGCTTTTTCCTGTTTCATTTTGCTAGGCCACACTCTTCTGTGGCTCTTTAGTGCTTGCCAAACTGCTATGTACGTGCTGCTGCTTCCATCTGACAAGGAGCACAACCTTCTGACAGCAGCTTTCAACTTGCCTAAGAAAGAGCTTGGCCATTTAAATGTGCTGCAAACCCGTGTGTGTGTAAGGTGCAGGTGCCAGCTCCTGACAAAGTTGTTCTCCAGGTTCAGTTTCTATCTGCCAGATGCATTGGAAATGTTTTCCTCTGGCATTCGCAGCAAGAGTCGCAGATTGCTTAACTGAGGAGCTCTGAGAATGGAACGGCAAGAGGTGTTCCGCTTTCGTCATAAACAGTGCTCCAGAGCGCTTGGCAACGGGCACAACGAAACGTGTGTGTGGGATAGTGACCATTCACGCCTAGTGCTCGCAATGCATGAGCACTGCCAAAAGGCCAAGGGAGGCACTTGGAATCCGGCTTGTGCGCAAAGCTTTCAGACTGCCAGAGGACCGCATCTGTGGTAAGCCCGCTTGCTCATTTGACGTTAGCTGTCGCCTGCAAGAACTTCACCCGCATCTGGTTTATGCTGCTACCTGTTGTTAGGCGACAACAAGGGCACATGTAGCAAATGCTTTTTCCTGTTTCATTTTGCTAGGCCACACTCTTCTGTGGCTCTTTAGTGCTTGCCAAACTGCTATGTGCATGCTGCTGCTTCCATCTGACAAGGAGCACAACCTTCTGACAGCAGCTTTCAACTTGCCTAAGAAAGAGCTTGGCCATTTAGATGTGCTGCTAACCCGTGTGTGTGTAAGGTGCAGGTGCCAGCTCCTGACAAAGTTGTTCTCCAGGTTCAGTTTCTCCCTGCCAGACACATTGGAAATGTTTTCCTCTGGCATTCGCACTAAGAGTCGTAGATTGCTTAACTGAGGAGCTCTGAGAATGGAACGGCAAGAGGTGTTCCGCTTTCGTCATAAACAGTGCTCCAGAGCGTTTGGCAACGGGCACAACGAAACGTGTGTGTGGGATAGTGACCATTCACGCCTAGTGCTCGCAATGCACGAGCACTGCCAAAAGGCCAAGGGAGGCACTTGGAATCCGGCTTGTGCGCAAAGCTTTCAGACTGCCAGAGCACCGCAGCTGTGGTAAGCCTGCTTGCTCATTTGACGTTAGCTGTCGCCTGCAAGAACTTCACCCGCATCTGGTTTATGCTGCTACCTGTTGTTAGGCGACAACAAGGGCACATGTAGCAAATGCTTTTTCCTGTTTCATTTTGCTAGGCCACACTCTTCTGTGGCTTTTTAGTGCTTGCCAAACTGCTATGTGCATGCTGCTGCTTCCATCTGACAAGGAGCACAACCTTCTGACAGCAGCTTTCAACTTGCCTAAGAAAGAGCTTGGCCATTTAGATGTGCTGCAAACCCGTGTGTGTGTAAGGTGCAGGTGCCAGCTCCTGACAAAGTTGTTCTCCAGGTTCAGTTTCTATCTGCCAGATGCATTGGAAATGTTTTCCTCTGGCATTCGCAGCAAGAGTCGCAGATTGCTTAACTGAGGAGCTCTGAGAATGGAACGGCAAGAGGTGTTCCGCTTTCGTCATAAACAGTGCTCCAGAGCGCTTGGCAACGGGCACAACGAAACGTGTGTGTGGGATAGTGACCATTCACGCCTAGTGCTCGCAATGCAAGAGCACTGGCAAAAGGCCAAGGGAGGCGCTTACAATCCGACTTGTGCGCAAAGCTTTCAGACTGCCAGAGGACCGCATCTGTGGTAAGCCCGCTTGCTCATTTGACGTTAGCTGTCGCCTGCAAGAACTTCACCCGCATCTGGTTTATGCTGCTACCTGTTGTTAGGCGACAACAAGGGCACATGTAGCAAATGCTTTTTCCTGTTTCATTTTGCTAGGCCACACTCTTCTGTGGCTCTTTAGTGCTTGCCAAACTGCTATGTGCATGCTGCTGCTTCCATCTGACAAGGAGCACAACCTTCTGACAGCAGCTTTCAACTTGCCTAAGAAAGAGCTTGGCCATTTAGATGTGCTGCTAACCCGTGTGTGTGTAAGGTGCAGGTGCAAGCTCCTGACAAAGTTGTTCTCCAGGTTCAGTTTCTCCCTGCCAGACACATTGGAAATGTTTTCCTCTGGCATTCGCACCAAGAGTCGTAGATTGCTTAACTGAGGAGCTCTGAGAATGGAACGGCAAGAGGTGTTCCGCTTTCGTCATAAACAGTGCTCCAGAGCGTTTGGCAACGGGCACAACGAAACGTGTGTGTGGGATAGTGACCATTCACGCCTAGTGCTCGCAATGCACGAGCACTGGCAAAAGGCCAAGGGAGGCGCTTACAATCCGGCTTGTGGGCAAAGCTTTCAGACTGCCAGAGGACCGCAGCTGTGGTAAGCCCGCTTGCTCATTTGACGTTAGCTGTCGCCTGCAAGAACTTCACCCGCATCTGGTTTATGCTGCTACCTGTTGTTAGGCGACAACAAGGGCACATGTAGCAAATGCTTTTTCCTGTTTCATTTTGCTAGGCCACACTCTTCTGTGGCTCTTTAGTGCTTGCCAAACTGCTATGTACGTGCTGCTGCTTCCATCTGACAAGGAGCACAACCTTCTGACAGCAGCTTTCAACTTGCCTAAGAAAGAGCTTGGCCATTTAAATGTGCTGCAAACCCGTGTGTGTGTAAGGTGCAGGTGCCAGCTCCTGACAAAGTTGTTCTCCAGGTTCAGTTTCTATCTGCCAGATGCATTGGAAATGTTTTCCTCTGGCATTCGCAGCAAGAGTCGCAGATTGCTTAACTGAGGAGCTCTGAGAATGGAACGGCAAGAGGTGTTCCGCTTTCGTCATAAACAGTGCTCCAGAGCGCTTGGCAACGGGCACAACGAAACGTGTGTGTGGGATAGTGACCATTCACGCCTAGTGCTCGCAATGCATGAGCACTGCCAAAAGGCCAAGGGAGGCACTTGGAATCCGGCTTGTGCGCAAAGCTTTCAGACTGCCAGAGGACCGCATCTGTGGTAAGCCCGCTTGCTCATTTGACGTTAGCTGTCGCCTGCAAGAACTTCACCCGCATCTGGTTTATGCTGCTACCTGTTGTTAGGCGACAACAAGGGCACATGTAGCAAATGCTTTTTCCTGTTTCATTTTGCTAGGCCACACTCTTCTGTGGCTCTTTAGTGCTTGCCAAACTGCTATGTGCATGCTGCTGCTTCCATCTGACAAGGAGCACAACCTTCTGACAGCAGCTTTCAACTTGCCTAAGAAAGAGCTTGGCCATTTAGATGTGCTGCTAACCCGTGTGTGTGTAAGGTGCAGGTGCCAGCTCCTGACAAAGTTGTTCTCCAGGTTCAGTTTCTCCCTGCCAGACACATTGGAAATGTTTTCCTCTGGCATTCGCACTAAGAGTCGTAGATTGCTTAACTGAGGAGCTCTGAGAATGGAACGGCAAGAGGTGTTCCGCTTTCGTCATAAACAGTGCTCCAGAGCGTTTGGCAACGGGCACAACGAAACGTGTGTGTGGGATAGTGACCATTCACGCCTAGTGCTCGCAATGCACGAGCACTGCCAAAAGGCCAAGGGAGGCACTTGGAATCCGGCTTGTGCGCAAAGCTTTCAGACTGCCAGAGCACCGCAGCTGTGGTAAGCCTGCTTGCTCATTTGACGTTAGCTGTCGCCTGCAAGAACTTCACCCGCATCTGGTTTATGCTGCTACCTGTTGTTAGGCGACAACAAGGGCACATGTAGCAAATGCTTTTTCCTGTTTCATTTTGCTAGGCCACACTCTTCTGTGGCTTTTTAGTGCTTGCCAAACTGCTATGTGCATGCTGCTGCTTCCATCTGACAAGGAGCACAACCTTCTGACAGCAGCTTTCAACTTGCCTAAGAAAGAGCTTGGCCATTTAGATGTGCTGCAAACCCGTGTGTGTGTAAGGTGCAGGTGCCAGCTCCTGACAAAGTTGTTCTCCAGGTTCAGTTTCTATCTGCCAGATGCATTGGAAATGTTTTCCTCTGGCATTCGCAGCAAGAGTCGCAGATTGCTTAACTGAGGAGCTCTGAGAATGGAACGGCAAGAGGTGTTCCGCTTTCGTCATAAACAGTGCTCCAGAGCGCTTGGCAACGGGCACAACGAAACGTGTGTGTGGGATAGTGACCATTCACGCCTAGTGCTCGCAATGCAAGAGCACTGGCAAAAGGCCAAGGGAGGCGCTTACAATCCGACTTGTGCGCAAAGCTTTCAGACTGCCAGAGGACCGCATCTGTGGTAAGCCCGCTTGCTCATTTGACGTTAGCTGTCGCCTGCAAGAACTTCACCCGCATCTGGTTTATGCTGCTACCTGTTGTTAGGCGACAACAAGGGCACATGTAGCAAATGCTTTTTCCTGTTTCATTTTGCTAGGCCACACTCTTCTGTGGCTCTTTAGTGCTTGCCAAACTGCTATGTGCATGCTGCTGCTTCCATCTGACAAGGAGCACAACCTTCTGACAGCAGCTTTCAACTTGCCTAAGAAAGAGCTTGGCCATTTAGATGTGCTGCTAACCCGTGTGTGTGTAAGGTGCAGGTGCAAGCTCCTGACAAAGTTGTTCTCCAGGTTCAGTTTCTATCTGCCAGACACATTGGAAATGTTTTCCTCTGGCATTCGCACCAAGAGTCGTAGATTGCTTAACTGAGGAGCTCTGAGAATGGAACGGCAAGAGGTGTTCCGCTTTCGTCATAAACAGTGCTCCAGAGCGTTTGGCAACGGGCACAACGAAACGTGTGTGTGGGATAGTGACCATTCACGCCTAGTGCTCGCAATGCACGAGCACTGGCAAAAGGCCAAGGGAGGCGCTTACAATCCGGCTTGTGGGCAAAGCTTTCAGACTGCCAGAGGACCGCAGCTGTGGTAAGCCCGCTTGCTCATTTGACGTTAGCTGTCGCCTGCAAGAACTTCACCCGCATCTGGTTTATGCTGCTACCTGTTGTTAGACGACAACAAGGGCACATGTAGCAAATGCTTTTTCCTGTTTCATTTTGCTAGGCCACACTCTTCTGTGGCTCTTTAGTGCTTGCCAAACTGCTATGTGCGTGCTGCTGCTTCCATCTGACAAGGAGCACAACCTTCTGACAGCAGCTTTCAACTTGCCTAAGAAAGAGCTTGGCCATTTAGATGTGCTGCAAATCTGTGTGTGTGTAAGGTGCAGGTGCAAGCTCCTGACAAAGTTGTTCTCCAGGTTCAGTTTCTATCTGCCAGATGCATTGGAAATGTTTTCCTCTGGCATTCGCAGCAAGAGTCGCAGATTGCTTAACTGAGGAGCTCTGAGAATGGAACGGCAAGAGGTGTTCCGCTTTCGTCATAAACAGTGCTCCAGAGCGCTTGGCAACGGGCACAACGAAACGTGTGTGTGGGATAGTGACCATTCACGCCTAGTGCTCGCAATGCAAGAGCACTGCCAAAAGGCCAAGGGAGGCGCTTACAATCCGGCTTGTTCGCAAAGCTTTCAGACTGCAAGAGGACCGCAGCTGTGGTAAGCCCGTTTGCTCATTTGACGTTAGCTGTCGCCTGCAAGAACTTCACCCGCATCTGGTTTATGCTGCTACCTGTTGTTAGGCGACAACAAGGGCACATGTAGCAAATGCTTTTTCCTGTTTCATTTTGCTAGGCCACACTCTTCTGTGGCTCTTTAGTGCTTGCCAAACTGCTATGTGCGTGCTGCTGCTTCCATCTGACAAGGAGCACAACCTTCTGACAGCAGCTTTCAACTTGCCTAAGAAAGAGCTTGGCCATTTAGATGTGCTGCAAACCCGTGTGTGTGTAAGGTGCAGGTGCCAGCTCCTGACAAAGTTGTTCTCCAGGTTCAGTTTCTCCCTGCCAGACACATTGGAAATGTTTTCCTCTGGCATTCGCACCAAGAGTCGTAGATTGCTTAACTGAGGAGCTCTGAGAATGGAACGGCAAGAGGTGTTCCGCTTTCGTCATAAACAGTGCTCCAGAGCGCTTGGCAACGGGCACAACGAAACGTGTGTGTGGGATAGTGACCATTCACGCCTAGTGCTCGCAATGCATGAGCACTGCCAAAAGGCCAAGGGAGGCACTTGGAATCCGGCTTGTGCGCAAAGCTTTCAGACTGCCAGAGGACCGCATCTGTGGTAAGCCCGCTTGCTCATTTGACGTTAGCTGTCGCCTGCAAGAACTTCACCCGCATCTGGTTTATGCTGCTACCTGTTGTTAGGCGACAACAAGGGCACATGTAGCAAATGCTTTTTCCTGTTTCATTTTGCTAGGCCACACTCTTCTGTGGCTCTTTAGTGCTTGCCAAACCGCTATGTGCATGCTGCTGCTTCCATCTGACAAGGAGCACAACCTTCTGACAGCAGCTTTCAACTTGCCTAAGAAAGAGCTTGGCCATTTAGATGTGCTGCTAACCCGTGTGTGTGTAAGGTGCAGGTGCCAGCTCCTGACAAAGTTGTTCTCCAGGTTCAGTTTCTATCTGCCAGACGCATTGGAAATGTTTTCCTCTGGCATTCGCAGCAAGAGTCGCAGATTGCTTAACTGAGGAGCTCTGAGAATGGAACGGCAAGAGGTGTTCCGCTTTCGTCATAAACAGTGCTCCAGAGCGCTTGGCAACGGGCACAACGAAACGTGTGTGTGGGATAGTGACCATTCACGCCTAGTGCTCGCAATGCACGAGCACTGCCAAAAGGCCAAGGGAGGCGCTTACAATCCGGCTTGTGCGCAAAGCTTTCAGACTGCCAGAGGACCGCATCTGTGGTAAGCCCGCTTGCTCATTTGACGTTAGCTGTCGCCTGCAAGAACTTCACCCGCATCTGGTTTATGCTGCTACCTGTTGTTAGTCGACAACAAGGGCACATGTAGCAAATGCTTTTTCCTGTTTCATTTTGCTAGGCCACACTCTTCTGTGGCTCTTTAGTGCTTGCCAAACTGCTATGTGCGTGCTGCTGCTTCCATCTGACAAGGAGCACAACCTTCTGACAGCAGCTTTCAACTTGCCTAAGAAAGAGCTTGGCCATTTAGATGTGCTGCAAATCTGTGTGTGTGTAAGGTGCAGGTGCAAGCTCCTGACAAAGTTGTTCTCCAGGTTCAGTTTCTCCCTGCCAGACACATTGGAAATGTTTTCCTCTTGCATTCGCACCAAGAGTCGTAGATTGCTTAACTGAGGAGCTCTGAGAATGGAACGGCAAGAGGTGTTCCGCTTTCGTCATAAACAGTGCTCCAGAGCGTTTGGCAACGGGCACAACGAAACGTGTGTGTGGGATAGTGACCATTCACGCCTAGTGCTCGCAATGCATGAGCACTGCCAAAAGGCCAAGGGAGGCACTTGGAATCCGGCTTGTGCGCAAAGCTTTCAGACTGCCAGAGGACCGCAGCTGTGGTAAGCCCGCTTGCTCATTTGACGTTAGCTGTCGCCTGCAAGAACTTCACCCGCATCTGGTTTATGCTGCTACCTGTTGTTAGGCGACAACAAGGGCACATGTAGCAAATGCTTTTTCCTGTTTCATTTTGCTAGGCCACACTCTTCTGTGGCTCTTTAGTGCTTGCCAAACCGCTATGTGCATGCTGCTGCTTCCATCTGACAAGGAGCACAACCTTCTGACAGCAGCTTTCAACTTGCCTAAGAAAGAGCTTGGCCATTTAGATGTGCTGCTAACCCGTGTGTGTGTAAGGTGCAGGTGCCAGCTCCTGACAAAGTTGTTCTCCAGGTTCAGTTTCTATCTGCCAGACGCATTGGAAATGTTTTCCTCTGGCATTCGCAGCAAGAGTCGCAGATTGCTTAACTGAGGAGCTCTGAGAATGGAACGGCAAGAGGTGTTCCGCTTTCGTCATAAACAGTGCTCCAGAGCGCTTGGCAACGGGCACAACGAAACGTGTGTGTGGGATAGTGACCATTCACGCCTAGTGCTCGCAATGCACGAGCACTGCCAAAAGGCCAAGGGAGGCGCTTACAATCCGGCTTGTGCGCAAAGCTTTCAGACTGCCAGAGGACCGCATCTGTGGTAAGCCCGCTTGCTCATTTGACGTTAGCTGTCGCCTGCAAGAACTTCACCCGCATCTGGTTTATGCTGCTACCTGTTGTTAGGCGACAACAAGGGCACATGTAGCAAATGCTTTTTCCTGTTTCATTTTGCTAGGCCACACTCTTCTGTGGCTCTTTAGTGCTTGCCAAACTGCTATGTGCGTGCTGCTGCTTCCATCTGACAAGGAGCACAACCTTCTGACAGCAGCTTTCAACTTGCCTAAGAAAGAGCTTGGCCATTTAGATGTGCTGCAAATCTGTGTGTGTGTAAGGTGCAGGTGCAAGCTCCTGACAAAGTTGTTCTCCAGGTTCAGTTTCTCCCTGCCAGACGCATTGGAAATGTTTTCCTCTGGCATTCGCACCAAGAGTCGTAGATTGCTTAACTGAGGAGCTCTGAGAATGGAACGGCAAGAGGTGTTCCGCTTTCGTCATAAACAGTGCTCCAGAGCGTTTGGCAACGGGCACAACGAAACGTGTGTGTGGGATAGTGACCATTCACGCCTAGTGCTCGCAATGCACGAGCACTGCCAAAAGGCCAAGGGAGGCACTTGGAATCCGGCTTGTGCGCAAAGCTTTCAGACTGCCAGAGGACCGCAGCTGTGGTAAGCCTGCTTGCTCATTTGACGTTAGCTGTCGCCTGCAAGAACTTCACCCGCATCTGGTTTATGCTGCTACCTGTTGTTAGGCGACAACAAGGGCACATGTAGCAAATGCTTTTTCCTGTTTCATTTTGCTAGGCCACACTCTTCTGTGGCTCTTTAGTGCTTGCCAAACTGCTATGTGCATGCTGCTGCTTCCATCTGACAAGGAGCACAACCTTCTGACAGCAGCTTTCAACTTGCCTAAGAAAGAGCTTGGGCATTTAAATGTGCTGCAAACCCGTGTGTGTGTAAGGTGCAGGTGCCAGCTCCTGACAAAGTTGTTCTCCAGGTTCAGTTTCTCCCTGCCAGACACATTGGAAATGTTTTCCTCTGGCATTCGCACTAAGAGTCGTAGATTGCTTAACTGAGGAGCTCTGAGAATGGAACGGCAAGAGGTGTTCCGCTTTCGTCATAAACAGTGCTCCAGAGCGTTTGGCAACGGGCACAACGAAACGTGTGTGTGGGATAGTGACCATTCACGCCTAGTGCTCGCAATGCACGAGCACTGCCAAAAGGCCAAGGGAGGCACTTGGAATCCGGCTTGTGCGCAAAGCTTTCAGACTGCCAGAGCACCGCAGCTGTGGTAAGCCTGCTTGCTCATTTGACGTTAGCTGTCGCCTGCAAGAACTTCACCCGCATCTGGTTTATGCTGCTACCTGTTGTTAGGCGACAACAAGGGCACATGTAGCAAATGCTTTTTCCTGTTTCATTTTGCTAGGCGACACTCTTCTGTGGCTTTTTAGTGCTTGCCAAACTGCTATGTGCATGCTGCTGCTTCCATCTGACAAGGAGCACAACCTTCTGACAGCAGCTTTCAACTTGCCTAAGAAAGAGCTTGGCCATTTAGATGTGCTGCAAACCCGTGTGTGTGTAAGGTGCAGGTGCCAGCTCCTGACAAAGTTGTTCTCCAGGTTCAGTTTCTATCTGCCAGATGCATTGGAAATGTTTTCCTCTGGCATTCGCAGCAAGAGTCGCAGATTGCTTAACTGAGGAGCTCTGAGAATGGAACGGCAAGAGGTGTTCCGCTTTTGTCATAAACAGTGCTCCAGAGCGCTTGGCAACGGGCACAACGAAACGTGTGTGTGGGATAGTGACCATTCACGCCTAGTGCTCGCAATGCATGAGCACTGCCAAAAGGCCAAGGGAGGCACTTGGAATCCGGCTTGTGCGCAAAGCTTTCAGACTGCCAGAGGACCGCATCTGTGGTAAGCCCGCTTGCTCATTTGACGTTAGCTGTCGCCTGCAAGAACTTCACCCGCATCTGGTTTATGCTGCTACCTGTTGTTAGGCGACAACAAGGGCACATGTAGCAAATGCTTTTTCCTGTTTCATTTTGCTAGGCGACACTCTTCTGTGGCTCTTTAGTGCTTGCCAAACCGCTATGTGCGTGCTGCTGCTTCCATCTGACAAGGAGCACAACCTTCTGACAGCAGCTTTCAACTTGCCTAAGAAAGAGCTTGGCCATTTAGATGTGCTGCTAACCCGTGTGTGTGTAAGGTGCAGGTGCCAGCTCCTGACAAAGTTGTTCTCCAGGTTCAGTTTCTATCTGCCAGATGCATTGGAAATGTTTTCCTCTGGCATTCGCAGCAAGAGTCGCAGATTGCTTAACTGAGGAGCTCTGAGAATGGAACGGCAAGAGGTGTTCCGCTTTCGTCATAAACAGTGCTCCAGAGCGCTTGGCAACGGGCACAACGAAACGTGTGTGTGGGATAGTGACCATTCACGCCTAGTGCTCGCAATGCACGAGCACTGCCAAAAGGCCAAGGGAGGCGCTTACAATCCGGCTTGTGCGCAAAGCTTTCAGACTGCCAGAGGACCGCATCTGTGGTAAGCCCGCTTGCTCATTTGACGTTAGCTGTCGCCTGCAAGAACTTCACCCGCATCTGGTTTATGCTGCTACCTGTTGTTAGGCGACAACAAGGGCACATGTAGCAAATGCTTTTTCCTGTTTCATTTTGCTAGGCCACACTCTTCTGTGGCTCTTTAGTGCTTGCCAAACTGCTATGTGCGTGCTGCTGCTTCCATCTGACAAGGAGCACAACCTTCTGACAGCAGCTTTCAACTTGCCTAAGAAAGAGCTTGGCCATTTAGATGTGCTGCAAATCTGTGTGTGTGTAAGGTGCAGGTGCAAGCTCCTGACAAAGTTGTTCTCCAGGTTCAGTTTCTCCCTGCCAGACACATTGGAAATGTTTTCCTCTGGCATTCGCACCAAGAGTCGTAGATTGCTTAACTGAGGAGCTCTGAGAATGGAACGGCAAGAGGTGTTCCGCTTTCGTCATAAACAGTGCTCCAGAGCGTTTGGCAACGGGCACAACGAAACGTGTGTGTGGGATAGTGACCATTCACGCCTAGTGCTCGCAATGCACGAGCACTGCCAAAAGGCCAAGGGAGGCACTTGGAATCCGGCTTGTGCGCAAAGCTTTCAGACTGCCAGAGCACCGCAGCTGTGGTAAGCCTGCTTGCTCATTTGACGTTAGCTGTCGCCTGCAAGAACTTCACCCGCATCTGGTTTATGCTGCTACCTGTTGTTAGGCGACAACAAGGGCACATGTAGCAAATGCTTTTTCCTGTTTCATTTTGCTAGGCCACACTCTTCTGTGGCTCTTTAGTGCTTGCCAAACCGCTATGTGCGTGCTGCTGCTTCCATCTGACAAGGAGCACAACCTTCTGACAGCAGCTTTCAACTTGCCTAAGAAAGAGCTTGGCCATTTAAATGTGCTGCAAACCCGTGTGTGTGTAAGGTGCAGGTGCCAGCTCCTGACAAAGTTGTTCTCCAGGTTCAGTTTCTATCTGCCAGATGCATTGGAAATGTTTTCCTCTGGCATTCGCAGCAAGAGTCGCAGATTGCTTAACTGAGGAGCTCTGAGAATGGAACGGCAAGAGGTGTTCCGCTTTCGTCATAAACAGTGCTCCAGAGCGCTTGGCAACGGGCACAACGAAACGTGTGTGTGGGATAGTGACCATTCACACCTAGTGCTCGCAATGCATGAGCACTGCCAAAAGGCCAAGGGAGGCACTTGGAATCCGGCTTGTGCGCAAAGCTTTCAGACTGCCAGAGGACCGCATCTGTGGTAAGCCCGCTTGCTCATTTGACGTTAGCTGTCGCCTGCAAGAACTTCACCCGCATCTGGTTTATGCTGCTACCTGTTGTTAGGCGACAACAAGGGCACATGTAGCAAATGCTTTTTCCTGTTTCATTTTGCTAGGCGACACTCTTCTGTGGCTCTTTAGTGCTTGCCAAACTGCTATGTGCATGCTGCTGCTTCCATCTGACAAGGAGCACAACCTTCTGACAGCAGCTTTCAACTTGCCTAAGAAAGAGCTTGGCCATTTAGATGTGCTGCTAACCCGTGTGTGTGTAAGGTGCAGGTGCCAGCTCCTGACAAAGTTGTTCTCCAGGTTCAGTTTCTATCTGCCAGACGCATTGGAAATGTTTTCCTCTGGCATTCGCAGCAAGAGTCGCAGATTGCTTAACTGAGGAGCTCTGAGAATGGAACGGCAAGAGGTGTTCCGCTTTCGTCATAAACAGTGCTCCAGAGCGCTTGGCAACGGGCACAACGAAACGTGTGTGTGGGATAGTGACCATTCACGCCTAGTGCTCGCAATGCACGAGCACTGCCAAAAGGCCAAGGGAGGCGCTTACAATCCGACTTGTGCGCAAAGCTTTCAGACTGCCAGAGGACCGCAGCTGTGGTAAGCCCGCTTGCTCATTTGACGTTAGCTGTCGCCTGCAAGAACTTCACCCGCATCTGGTTTATGCTGCTACCTGTTGTTAGGCGACAACAAGGGCACATGTAGCAAATGCTTTTTCCTGTTTCATTTTGCTAGGCCACACTCTTCTGTGGCTCTTTAGTGCTTGCCAAACTGCTATGTGCATGCTGCTGCTTCCATCTGACAAGGAGCACAACCTTCTGACAGCAGCTTTCAACTTGCCTAAGAAAGAGCTTGGCCATTTAGATGTG
The DNA here is from genome assembly GCF_030490865.1 of Poecile atricapillus. Lineage (NCBI taxonomy): Eukaryota > Metazoa > Chordata > Aves > Passeriformes > Paridae > Poecile > Poecile atricapillus. Next base: position 42,492,270 of record NC_081253.1, read on the forward strand.
CTGCTAACCCGTGTGTGTGTAAGGTGCAGGTGCAAGCTCCTGACAAAGTTGTTCTCCAGGTTCAGTTTCTCCCTGCCAGACACATTGGAAATGTTTTCCTCTGGCATTCGCACCAAGAGTCGTAGATTGCTTAACTGAGGAGCTCTGAGAATGGAACGGCAAGAGGTGTTCCGCTTTCGTCATAAACAGTGCTCCAGAGCGCTTGGCAACGGGCACAACGAAACGTGTGTGTGGGATAGTGACCATTCACGCCTAGTGCTCGCAATGCACGAGAACTGGCAAAAGGCCAAGGGAGGCGCTTACAATCCGGCTTGTGGGCAAAGCTTTCAGACTGCCAGAGGACCGCAGCTGTGGTAAGCCCGCTTGCTCATTTGACGTTAGCTGTCGCCTGCAAGAACTTCACCCGCATCTGGTTTATGCTGCTACCTGTTGTTAGACGACAACAAGGGTACATGTAGCAAATGCTTTTTCCTGTTTCATTTTGCTATGCCACACTCTTCTGTGGCTCTTTAGTGCTTGCCAAACTGCTATGTGCGTGCTGCTGCTTCCATCTGACAAGGAGCACAACCTTCTGACAGCAGCTTTCAACTTGCCTAAGAAAGAGCTTGGCCATTTAGATGTGCTGCAAACCCGTGTGTGTGTAAGGTGCAGGTGCCAGCTCCTGACAAAGTTGTTCTCCAGGTTCAGTTTCTATCTGCCAGATGCATTGGAAATGTTTTCCTCTGGCATTCGCAGCAAGAGTCGCAGATTGCTTAACTGAGGAGCTCTGAGAATGGAACGGCAAGAGGTGTTCCGCTTTTGTCATAAACAGTGCTCCAGAGCGCTTGGCAACGGGCACAACGAAACGTGTGTGTGGGATAGTGACCATTCACGCCTAGTGCTCGCAATGCATGAGCACTGCCAAAAGGCCAAGGGAGGCACTTGGAATCCGGCTTGTGCGCAAAGCTTTCAGACTGCCAGAGGACCGCATCTGTGGTAAGCCCGCTTGCTCATTTGACGTTAGCTGTCGCCTGCAAGAACTTCACCCGCATCTGGTTTATGCTGCTACCTGTTGTTAGGCGACAACAAGGGCACATGTAGCAAATGCTTTTTCCTGTTTCATTTTGCTAGGCGACACTCTTCTGTGGCTCTTTAGTGCTTGCCAAACCGCTATGTGCGTGCTGCTGCTTCCATCTGACAAGGAGCACAACCTTCTGACAGCAGCTTTCAACTTGCCTAAGAAAGAGCTTGGCCATTTAGATGTGCTGCTAACCCGTGTGTGTGTAAGGTGCAGGTGCCAGCTCCTGACAAAGTTGTTCTCCAGGTTCAGTTTCTATCTGCCAGACGCATTGGAAATGTTTTCCTCTGGCATTCGCAGCAAGAGTCGCAGATTGCTTAACTGAGGAGCTCTGAGAATGGAACGGCAAGAGGTGTTCCGCTTTCGTCATAAACAGTGCTCCAGAGCGCTTGGCAACGGGCACAACGAAACGTGTGTGTGGGATAGTGACCATTCACGCCTAGTGCTCGCAATGCACGAGCACTGCCAAAAGGCCAAGGGAGGCGCTTACAATCCGGCTTGTGCGCAAAGCTTTCAGACTGCCAGAGGACCACATCTGTGGTAAGCCCGCTTGCTCATTTGACGTTAGCTGTCGCCTGCAAGAACTTCACCCGCATCTGGTTTATGCTGCTACCTGTTGTTAGGCGACAACAAGGGCACATGTAGCAAATGCTTTTTCCTGTTTCATTTTGCTAGGCCACACTCTTCTGTGGCTCTTTAGTGCTTGCCAAACTGCTATGTGCGTGCTGCTGCTTCCATCTGACAAGGAGCACAACCTTCTGACAGCAGCTTTCAACTTGCCTAAGAAAGAGCTTGGCCATTTAGATGTGCTGCAAATCTGTGTGTGTGTAAGGTGCAGGTGCAAGCTCCTGACAAAGTTGTTCTCCAGGTTCAGTTTCTCCCTGCCAGACACATTGGAAATGTTTTCCTCTGGCATTCGCACCAAGAGTCGTAGATTGCTTAACTGAGGAGCTCTGAGAATGGAACGGCAAGAGGTGTTCCGCTTTCGTCATAAACAGTGCTCCAGAGCGTTTGGCAACGGGCACAACGAAACGTGTGTGTGGGATAGTGACCATTCACGCCTAGTGCTCGCAATGCACGAGCACTGCCAAAAGGCCAAGGGAGGCACTTGGAATCCGGCTTGTGCGCAAAGCTTTCAGACTGCCAGAGCACCGCAGCTGTGGTAAGCCTGCTTGCTCATTTGACGTTAGCTGTCGCCTGCAAGAACTTCACCCGCATCTGGTTTATGCTGCTACCTGTTGTTAGGCGACAACAAGGGCACATGTAGCAAATGCTTTTTCCTGTTTCATTTTGCTAGGCCACACTCTTCTGTGGCTCTTTAGTGCTTGCCAAACCGCTATGTGCGTGCTGCTGCTTCCATCTGACAAGGAGCACAACCTTCTGACAGCAGCTTTCAACTTGCCTAAGAAAGAGCTTGGCCATTTAAATGTGCTGCAAACCCGTGTGTGTGTAAGGTGCAGGTGCCAGCTCCTGACAAAGTTGTTCTCCAGGTTCAGTTTCTATCTGCCAGATGCATTGGAAATGTTTTCCTCTGGCATTCGCAGCAAGAGTCGCAGATTGCTTAACTGAGGAGCTCTGAGAATGGAACGGCAAGAGGTGTTCCGCTTTCGTCATAAACAGTGCTCCAGAGCGCTTGGCAACGGGCACAACGAAACGTGTGTGTGGGATAGTGACCATTCACACCTAGTGCTCGCAATGCATGAGCACTGCCAAAAGGCCAAGGGAGGCACTTGGAATCCGGCTTGTGCGCAAAGCTTTCAGACTGCCAGAGGACCGCATCTGTGGTAAGCCCGCTTGCTCATTTGACGTTAGCTGTCGCCTGCAAGAACTTCACCCGCATCTGGTTTATGCTGCTACCTGTTGTTAGGCGACAACAAGGGCACATGTAGCAAATGCTTTTTCCTGTTTCATTTTGCTAGGCGACACTCTTCTGTGGCTCTTTAGTGCTTGCCAAACTGCTATGTGCATGCTGCTGCTTCCATCTGACAAGGAGCACAACCTTCTGACAGCAGCTTTCAACTTGCCTAAGAAAGAGCTTGGCCATTTAGATGTGCTGCTAACCCGTGTGTGTGTAAGGTGCAGGTGCCAGCTCCTGACAAAGTTGTTCTCCAGGTTCAGTTTCTATCTGCCAGACGCATTGGAAATGTTTTCCTCTGGCATTCGCAGCAAGAGTCGCAGATTGCTTAACTGAGGAGCTCTGAGAATGGAACGGCAAGAGGTGTTCCGCTTTCGTCATAAACAGTGCTCCAGAGCGCTTGGCAACGGGCACAACGAAACGTGTGTGTGGGATAGTGACCATTCACGCCTAGTGCTCGCAATGCACGAGCACTGCCAAAAGGCCAAGGGAGGCGCTTACAATCCGACTTGTGCGCAAAGCTTTCAGACTGCCAGAGGACCGCAGCTGTGGTAAGCCCGCTTGCTCATTTGACGTTAGCTGTCGCCTGCAAGAACTTCACCCGCATCTGGTTTATGCTGCTACCTGTTGTTAGGCGACAACAAGGGCACATGTAGCAAATGCTTTTTCCTGTTTCATTTTGCTAGGCCACACTCTTCTGTGGCTCTTTAGTGCTTGCCAAACTGCTATGTGCATGCTGCTGCTTCCATCTGACAAGGAGCACAACCTTCTGACAGCAGCTTTCAACTTGCCTAAGAAAGAGCTTGGCCATTTAGATGTGCTGCTAACCCGTGTGTGTGTAAGGTGCAGGTGCAAGCTCCTGACAAAGTTGTTCTCCAGGTTCAGTTTCTCCCTGCCAGACACATTGGAAATGTTTTCCTCTGGCATTCGCACCAAGAGTCGTAGATTGCTTAACTGAGGAGCTCTGAGAATGGAACGGCAAGAGGTGTTCCGCTTTCGTCATAAACAGTGCTCCAGAGCGTTTGGCAACGGGCACAACGAAACGTGTGTGTGGGATAGTGACCATTCACGCCTAGTGCTCGCAATGCACGAGCACTGGCAAAAGGCCAAGGGAGGCGCTTACAATCCGGCTTGTGGGCAAAGCTTTCAGACTGCCAGAGGACCGCAGCTGTGGTAAGCCCGCTTGCTCATTTGACGTTAGCTGTCGCCTGCAAGAACTTCACCCGCATCTGGTTTATGCTGCTACCTGTTGTTAGACGACAACAAGGGTACATGTAGCAAATGCTTTTTCCTGTTTCATTTTGCTATGCCACACTCTTCTGTGGCTCTTTAGTGCTTGCCAAACTGCTATGTGCGTGCTGCTGCTTCCATCTGACAAGGAGCACAACCTTCTGACAGCAGCTTTCAACTTGCCTAAGAAAGAGCTTGGCCATTTAGATGTGCTGCAAATCTGTGTGTGTGTAAGGTGCAGGTGCAAGCTCCTGACAAAGTTGTTCTCCAGGTTCAGTTTCTATCTGCCAGATGCATTGGAAATGTTTTCCTCTGGCATTCGCAGCAAGAGTCGCAGATTGCTTAACTGAGGAGCTCTGAGAATGGAACGGCAAGAGGTGTTCCGCTTTCGTCATAAACAGTGCTCCAGAGCGCTTGGCAACGGGCACAACGAAACGTGTGTGTGGGATAGTGACCATTCACGCCTAGTGCTCGCAATGCAAGAGCACTGCCAAAAGGCCAAGGGAGGCGCTTACAATCCGGCTTGTTCGCAAAGCTTTCAGACTGCCAGAGGACCGCAGCTGTGGTAAGCCCGTTTGCTCATTTGACGTTAGCTGTCGCCTGCAAGAACTTCACCCGCATCTGGTTTATGCTGCTACCTGTTGTTAGGCGACAACAAGGGCACATGTAGCAAATGCTTTTTCCTGTTTCATTTTGCTAGGCCACACTCTTCTGTGGCTCTTTAGTGCTTGCCAAACTGCTATGTGCGTGCTGCTGCTTCCATCTGACAAGGAGCACAACCTTCTGACAGCAGCTTTCAACTTGCCTAAGAAAGAGCTTGGCCATTTAGATGTGCTGCAAACCCGTGTGTGTGTAAGGTGCAGGTGCCAGCTCCTGACAAAGTTGTTCTCCAGGTTCAGTTTCTATCTGCCAGATGCATTGGAAATGTTTTCCTCTGGCATTCGCAGCAAGAGTCGCAGATTGCTTAACTGAGGAGCTCTGAGAATGGAACGGCAAGAGGTGTTCCGCTTTCGTCATAAACAGTGCTCCAGAGCGCTTGGCAACGGGCACAACGAAACGTGTGTGTGGGATAGTGACCATTCACGCCTAGTGCTCGCAATGCATGAGCACTGCCAAAAGGCCAAGGGAGGCACTTGGAATCCGGCTTGTGCGCAAAGCTTTCAGACTGCCAGAGGACCGCATCTGTGGTAAGCCCGCTTGCTCATTTGACGTTAGCTGTCGCCTGCAAGAACTTCACCCGCATCTGGTTTATGCTGCTACCTGTTGTTAGGCGACAACAAGGGCACATGTAGCAAATGCTTTTTCCTGTTTCATTTTGCTAGGCCACACTCTTCTGTGGCTCTTTAGTGCTTGCCAAACTGCTATGTGCGTGCTGCTGCTTCCATCTGACAAGGAGCACAACCTTCTGACAGCAGCTTTCAACTTGCCTAAGAAAGAGCTTGGCCATTTAGATGTGCTGCAAATCTGTGTGTGTGTAAGGTGCAGGTGCCAGCTCCTGACAAAGTTGTTCTCCAGGTTCAGTTTCTATCTGCCAGATGCATTGGAAATGTTTTCCTCTGGCATTCGCAGCAAGAGTCGCAGATTGCTTAACTGAGGAGCTCTGAGAATGGAACGGCAAGAGGTGTTCCGCTTTCGTCATAAACAGTGCTCCAGAGCGCTTGGCAACGGGCACAACGAAACGTGTGTGTGGGATAGTGACCATTCACGCCTAGTGCTCGCAATGCACGAGCACTGCCAAAAGGCCAAGGGAGGCACTTGGAATCCGGCTTGTGCGCAAAGCTTTCAGACTGCCAGAGGACCGCATCTGTGGTAAGCCCGCTTGCTCATTTGACGTTAGCTGTCGCCTGCAAGAACTTCACCCGCATCTGGTTTATGCTGCTACCTGTTGTTAGGCGACAACAAGGGCACATGTAGCAAATGCTTTTTCCTGTTTCATTTTGCTAGGCGACACTCTTCTGTGGCTCTTTAGTGCTTGCCAAACTGCTATGTGCATGCTGCTGCTTCCATCTGACAAGGAGCACAACCTTCTGACAGCAGCTTTCAACTTGCCTAAGAAAGAGCTTGGCCATTTAGATGTGCTGCTAACCCGTGTGTGTGTAAGGTGCAGGTGCAAGCTCCTGACAAAGTTGTTCTCCAGGTTCAGTTTCTCCCTGCCAGACACATTGGAAATGTTTTCCTCTGGCATTCGCACCAAGAGTCGTAGATTGCTTAACTGAGGAGCTCTGAGAATGGAACGGCAAGAGGTGTTCCGCTTTCGTCATAAACAGTGCTCCAGAGCGTTTGGCAACGGGCACAACGAAACGTGTGTGTGGGATAGTGACCATTCACGCCTAGTGCTCGCAATGCACGAGCACTGGCAAAAGGCCAAGGGAGGCGCTTAGAATCCGGCTTGTGCGCAAAGCTTTCAGACTGCCAGAGGACCGCAGCTGTGGTAAGCCCGCTTGCTCATTTGACGTTAGCTGTCGCCTGCAAGAACTTCACCCGCATCTGGTTTATGCTGCTACCTGTTGTTAGACGACAACAAGGGCACATGTAGCAAATCCTTTTTCCTGTTTCATTTTGCTAGGCCACACTCTTCTGTGGCTCTTTAGTGCTTGCCAAACTGCTATGTGCATGCTGCTGCTTCCATCTGACAAGGAGCACAACCTTCTGACAGCAGCTTTCAACTTGCCTAAGAAAGAGCTTGGCCATTTAGATGTGCTGCAAATCTGTGTGTGTGTAAGGTGCAGGTGCAAGCTCCTGACAAAGTTGTTCTCCAGGTTCAGTTTCTATCTGCCAGATGCATTGGAAATGTTTTCCTCTGGCATTCGCAGCAAGAGTCGCAGATTGCTTAACTGAGGAGCTCTGAGAATGGAACGGCAAGAGGTGTTCCGCTTTCGTCATAAACAGTGCTCCAGAGCGCTTGGCAACGGGCACAACGAAACGTGTGTGTGGGATAGTGACCATTCACGCCTAGTGCTCGCAATGCAAGAGCACTGCCAAAAGGCCAAGGGAGGCGCTTACAATCCGGCTTGTTCGCAAAGCTTTCAGACTGCAAGAGGACCGCAGCTGTGGTAAGCCCGTTTGCTCATTTGACGTTAGCTGTTGCCTGCAAGAACTTCACCCGCATCTGGTTTATGCTGCTACCTGTTGTTAGGCGACAACAAGGGCACATGTAGCAAATGCTTTTTCCTGTTTCATTTTGCTAGGCCACACTCTTCTGTGGCTCTTTAGTGCTTGCCAAACTGCTATGTGCGTGCTGCTGCTTCCATCTGACAAGGAGCACAACCTTCTGACAGCAGCTTTCAACTTGCCTAAGAAAGAGCTTGGCCATTTAGATGTGCTGCAAACCCGTGTGTGTGTAAGGTGCAGGTGCCAGCTCCTGACAAAGTTGTTCTCCAGGTTCAGTTTCTATCTGCCAGATGCATTGGAAATGTTTTCCTCTGGCATTCGCAGCAAGAGTCGCAGATTGCTTAACTGAGGAGCTCTGAGAATGGAACGGCAAGAGGTGTTCCGCTTTCGTCATAAACAGTGCTCCAGAGCGCTTGGCAACGGGCACAACGAAACGTGTGTGTGGGATAGTGACCATTCACGCCTAGTGCTCGCAATGCATGAGCACTGCCAAAAGGCCAAGGGAGGCACTTGGAATCCGGCTTGTGCGCAAAGCTTTCAGACTGCCAGAGGACCGCATCTGTGGTAAGCCCGCTTGCTCATTTGACGTTAGCTGTCGCCTGCAAGAACTTCACCCGCATCTGGTTTATGCTGCTACCTGTTGTTAGGCGACAACAAGGGCACATGTAGCAAATGCTTTTTCCTGTTTCATTTTGCTAGGCCACACTCTTCTGTGGCTCTTTAGTGCTTGCCAAACTGCTATGTGCGTGCTGCTGCTTCCATCTGACAAGGAGCACAACCTTCTGACAGCAGCTTTCAACTTGCCTAAGAAAGAGCTTGGCCATTTAGATGTGCTGCAAATCTGTGTGTGTGTAAGGTGCAGGTGCCAGCTCCTGACAAAGTTGTTCTCCAGGTTCAGTTTCTATCTGCCAGATGCATTGGAAATGTTTTCCTCTGGCATTCGCAGCAAGAGTCGCAGATTGCTTAACTGAGGAGCTCTGAGAATGGAACGGCAAGAGGTGTTCCGCTTTCGTCATAAACAGTGCTCCAGAGCGCTTGGCAACGGGCACAACGAAACGTGTGTGTGGGATAGTGACCATTCACGCCTAGTGCTCGCAATGCACGAGCACTGCCAAAAGGCCAAGGGAGGCACTTGGAATCCGGCTTGTGCGCAAAGCTTTCAGACTGCCAGAGGACCGCATCTGTGGTAAGCCCGCTTGCTCATTTGACGTTAGCTGTCGCCTGCAAGAACTTCACCCGCATCTGGTTTATGCTGCTACCTGTTGTTAGGCGACAACAAGGGCACATGTAGCAAATGCTTTTTCCTGTTTCATTTTGCTAGGCCACACTCTTCTGTGGCTCTTTAGTGCTTGCCAAACTGCTATGTGCATGCTGCTGCTTCCATCTGACAAGGAGCACAACCTTCTGACAGCAGCTTTCAACTTGCCTAAGAAAGAGCTTGGCCATTTAGATGTGCTGCTAACCCGTGTGTGTGTAAGGTGCAGGTGCAAGCTCCTGACAAAGTTGTTCTCCAGGTTCAGTTTCTCCCTGCCAGACACATTGGAAATGTTTTCCTCTGGCATTCGCACCAAGAGTCGTAGATTGCTTAACTGAGGAGCTCTGAGAATGGAACGGCAAGAGGTGTTCCGCTTTCGTCATAAACAGTGCTCCAGAGCGTTTGGCAACGGGCACAACGAAACGTGTGTGTGGGATAGTGACCATTCACGCCTAGTGCTCGCAATGCACGAGCACTGGCAAAAGGCCAAGGGAGGCGCTTAGAATCCGGCTTGTGCGCAAAGCTTTCAGACTGCCAGAGGACCGCAGCTGTGGTAAGCCCGCTTGCTCATTTGACGTTAGCTGTCGCCTGCAAGAACTTCACCCGCATCTGGTTTATGCTGCTACCTGTTGTTAGACGACAACAAGGGCACATGTAGCAAATCCTTTTTCCTGTTTCATTTTGCTAGGCCACACTCTTCTGTGGCTCTTTAGTGCTTGCCAAACTGCTATGTGCATGCTGCTGCTTCCATCTGACAAGGAGCACAACCTTCTGACAGCAGCTTTCAACTTGCCTAAGAAAGAGCTTGGCCATTTAGATGTGCTGCAAATCTGTGTGTGTGTAAGGTGCAGGTGCAAGCTCCTGACAAAGTTGTTCTCCAGGTTCAGTTTCTATCTGCCAGATGCATTGGAAATGTTTTCCTCTGGCATTCGCAGCAAGAGTCGCAGATTGCTTAACTGAGGAGCTCTGAGAATGGAACGGCAAGAGGTGTTCCGCTTTCGTCATAAACAGTGCTCCAGAGCGCTTGGCAACGGGCACAACGAAACGTGTGTGTGGGATAGTGACCATTCACGCCTAGTGCTCGCAATGCAAGAGCACTGCCAAAAGGCCAAGGGAGGCGCTTACAATCCGGCTTGTTCGCAAAGCTTTCAGACTGCAAGAGGACCGCAGCTGTGGTAAGCCCGTTTGCTCATTTGACGTTAGCTGTTGCCTGCAAGAACTTCACCCGCATCTGGTTTATGCTGCTACCTGTTGTTAGGCGACAACAAGGGCACATGTAGCAAATGCTTTTTCCTGTTTCATTTTGCTAGGCCACACTCTTCTGTGGCTCTTTAGTGCTTGCCAAACTGCTATGTGCGTGCTGCTGCTTCCATCTGACAAGGAGCACAACCTTCTGACAGCAGCTTTCAACTTGCCTAAGAAAGAGCTTGGCCATTTAGATGTGCTGCAAACCCGTGTGTGTGTAAGGTGCAGGTGCCAGCTCCTGACAAAGTTGTTCTCCAGGTTCAGTTTCTATCTGCCAGATGCATTGGAAATGTTTTCCTCTGGCATTCGCAGCAAGAGTCGCAGATTGCTTAACTGAGGAGCTCTGAGAATGGAACGGCAAGAGGTGTTCCGCTTTCGTCATAAACAGTGCTCCAGAGCGCTTGGCAACGGGCACAACGAAACGTGTGTGTGGGATAGTGACCATTCACGCCTAGTGCTCGCAATGCATGAGCACTGCCAAAAGGCCAAGGGAGGCACTTGGAATCCGGCTTGTGCGCAAAGCTTTCAGACTGCCAGAGGACCGCATCTGTGGTAAGCCCGCTTGCTCATTTGACGTTAGCTGTCGCCTGCAAGAACTTCACCCGCATCTGGTTTATGCTGCTACCTGTTGTTAGGCGACAACAAGGGCACATGTAGCAAATGCTTTTTCCTGTTTCATTTTGCTAGGCCACACTCTTCTGTGGCTCTTTAGTGCTTGCCAAACTGCTATGTGCGTGCTGCTGCTTCCATCTGACAAGGAGCACAACCTTCTGACAGCAGCTTTCAACTTGCCTAAGAAAGAGCTTGGCCATTTAGATGTGCTGCAAATCTGTGTGTGTGTAAGGTGCAGGTGCCAGCTCCTGACAAAGTTGTTCTCCAGGTTCAGTTTCTATCTGCCAGATGCATTGGAAATGTTTTCCTCTGGCATTCGCAGCAAGAGTCGCAGATTGCTTAACTGAGGAGCTCTGAGAATGGAACGGCAAGAGGTGTTCCGCTTTCGTCATAAACAGTGCTCCAGAGCGCTTGGCAACGGGCACAACGAAACGTGTGTGTGGGATAGTGACCATTCACGCCTAGTGCTCGCAATGCAAGAGCACTGCCAAAAGGCCAAGGGAGGCGCTTAGAATCCGGCTTGTGCGCAAAGCTTTCAGACTGCCAGAGGACCGCAGCTGTGGTAAGCCTGTTTGCTCATTTGACGTTAGCTGTCGCCTGCAAGAACTTCACCCGCATCTGGTTTATGCTGCTACCTGTTGTTAGGCGACAACAAGGGCACATGTAGCAAATGCTTTTTCCTGTTTCATTTTGCTAGGCGACACTCTTCTGTGGCTCTTTAGTGCTTGCCAAACTGCTATGTGCATGCTGCTGCTTCCATCTGACAAGGAGCACAACCTTCTGACAGCAGCTTTCAACTTGCCTAAGAAAGAGCTTGGCCATTTAGATGTGCTGCTAACCCGTGTGTGTGTAAGGTGCAGGTGCCAGCTCCTGACAAAGTTGTTCTCCAGGTTCAGTTTCTCCCTGCCAGACACATTGGAAATGTTTTCCTCTGGCATTCGCACCAAGAGTCGTAGATTGCTTAACTGAGGAGCTCTGAGAATGGAACGGCAAGAGGTGTTCCGCTTTCGTCATAAACAGTGCTCCAGAGCGTTTGGCAACGGGCACAACGAAACGTGTGTGTGGGATAGTGACCATTCACGCCTAGTGCTCGCAATGCACGAGCACTGCCAAAAGGCCAAGGGAGGCACTTGGAATCCGGCTTGTGCGCAAAGCTTTCAGACTGCCAGAGGACCGCAGCTGTGGTAAGCCTGCTTGCTCATTTGACGTTAGCTGTCGCCTGCAAGAACTTCACCCGCATCTGGTTTATGCTGCTACCTGTTGTTAGGCGACAACAAGGGCACATGTAGCAAATGCTTTTTCCTGTTTCATTTTGCTAGGCCACACTCTTCTGTGGCTCTTTAGTGCTTGCCAAACTGCTATGTACGTGCTGCTGCTTCCATCTGACAAGGAGCACAACCTTCTGACAGCAGCTTTCAACTTGCCTAAGAAAGAGCTTGGCCATTTAAATGTGCTGCAAACCCGTGTGTGTGTAAGGTGCAGGTGCCAGCTCCTGACAAAGTTGTTCTCCAGGTTCAGTTTCTATCTGCCAGATGCATTGGAAATGTTTTCCTCTGGCATTCGCAGCAAGAGTCGCAGATTGCTTAACTGAGGAGCTCTGAGAATGGAACGGCAAGAGGTGTTCCGCTTTCGTCATAAACAGTGCTCCAGAGCGCTTGGCAACGGGCACAACGAAACGTGTGTGTGGGATAGTGACCATTCACGCCTAGTGCTCGCAATGCATGAGCACTGCCAAAAGGCCAAGGGAGGCACTTGGAATCCGGCTTGTGCGCAAAGCTTTCAGACTGCCAGAGGACCGCATCTGTGGTAAGCCCGCTTGCTCATTTGACGTTAGCTGTCGCCTGCAAGAACTTCACCCGCATCTGGTTTATGCTGCTACCTGTTGTTAGGCGACAACAAGGGCACATGTAGCAAATGCTTTTTCCTGTTTCATTTTGCTAGGCGACACTCTTCTGTGGCTCTTTAGTGCTTGCCAAACTGCTATGTGCATGCTGCTGCTTCCATCTGACAAGGAGCACAACCTTCTGACAGCAGCTTTCAACTTGCCTAAGAAAGAGCTTGGCCATTTAGATGTGCTGCTAACCCGTGTGTGTGTAAGGTGCAGGTGCCAGCTCCTGACAAAGTTGTTCTCCAGGTTCAGTTTCTATCTGCCAGACGCATTGGAAATGTTTTCCTCTGGCATTCGCAGCAAGAGTCGCAGATTGCTTAACTGAGGAGCTCTGAGAATGGAACGGCAAGAGGTGTTCCGCTTTCGTCATAAACAGTGCTCCAGAGCGCTTGGCAACGGGCACAACGAAACGTGTGTGTGGGATAGTGACCATTCACGCCTAGTGCTCGCAATGCACGAGCACTGCCAAAAGGCCAAGGGAGGCGCTTACAATCCAGCTTGTGCGCAAAGCTTTCAGACTGCCAGAGGACCGCATCTGTGGTAAGCCCGCTTGCTCATTTGACGTTAGCTGTCGCCTGCAAGAACTTCACCCGCATCTGGTTTATGCTGCTACCTGTTGTTAGGCGACAACAAGGGCACATGTAGCAAATGCTTTTTCCTGTTTCATTTTGCTAGGCCACACTCTTCTGTGGCTCTTTAGTGCTTGCCAAACTGCTATGTGCGTGCTGCTGCTTCCATCTGACAAGGAGCACAACCTTCTGACAGCAGCTCTCAACTTGCCTAAGAAAGAGCTTGGCCATTTAGATGTGCTGCAAACCCGTGTGTGTGTAAGGTGCAGGTGCCAGCTCCTGACAAAGTTGTTCTCCAGGTTCAGTTTCTATCTGCCAGACGCATTGGAAATGTTTTCCTCTGGCATTCGCAGCAAGAGTCGCAGATTGCTTAACTGAGGAGCTCTGAGAATGGAACGGCAAGAGGTGTTCCGCTTTCGTCATAAACAGTGCTCCAGAGCGCTTGGCAACGGGCACAACGAAACGTGTGTGTGGGATAGTGACCATTCACGCCTAGTGCTCGCAATGCACGAGCACTGCCAAAAGGCCAAGGGAGGCGCTTACAATCCGGCTTGTGCGCAAAGCTTTCAGACTGCCAGAGGACCGCAGCTGTGGTAAGCCCGCTTGCTCATTTGACGTTAGCTGTCGCCTGCAAGAACTTCACCCGCATCTGGTTTATGCTGCTACCTGTTGTTAGGCGACAACAAGGGCACATGTAGCAAATGCTTTTTCCTGTTTCATTTTGCTAGGCCACGCTCTTCTGTGGCTCTTTAGTGCTTGCCAAACTGCTATGTGCATGCTGCTGCTTCCATCTGACAAGGAGCACAACCTTCTGACAGCAGCTTTCAACTTGCCTAAGAAAGAGCTTGGCCATTTAGATGTGCTGCTAACCCGTGTGTGTGTAAGGTGCAGGTGCCAGCTCCTGACAAAGTTGTTCTCCAGGTTCAGTTTCTATCTGCCAGACGCATTGGAAATGTTTTCCTCTGGCATTCGCAGCAAGAGTCGCAGATTGCTTAACTGAGGAGCTCTGAGAATGGAACGGCAAGAGGTGTTCCGCTTTCGTCATAAACAGTGCTCCAGAGCGCTTGGCAACGGGCACAACGAAACGTGTGTGTGGGATAGTGACCATTCACGCCTAGTGCTCGCAATGCACGAGCACTGCCAAAAGGCCAAGGGAGGCGCTTACAATCCAGCTTGTGCGCAAAGCTTTCAGACTGCCAGAGGACCGCATCTGTGGTAAGCCCGCTTGCTCATTTGACGTTAGCTGTCGCCTGCAAGAACTTCACCCGCATCTGGTTTATGCTGCTACCTGTTGTTAGGCGACAACAAGGGCACATGTAGCAAATGCTTTTTCCTGTTTCATTTTGCTAGGCGACACTCTTCTGTGGCTCTTTAGTGCTTGCCAAACTGCTATGTGCGTGCTGCTGCTTCCATCTGACAAGGAGCACAACCTTCTGACAGCAGCTTTCAACTTGCCTAAGAAAGAGCTTGGCCATTTAGATGTGCTGCAAATCTGTGTGTGTGTAAGGTGCAGGTGCAAGCTCCTGACAAAGTTGTTCTCCAGGTTCAGTTTCTCCCTGCCAGACACATTGGAAATGTTTTCCTCTGGCATTCGCACCAAGAGTCGTAGATTGCTTAACTGAGGAGCTCTGAGAATGGAACGGCAAGAGGTGTTCCGCTTTCGTCATAAACAGTGCTCCAGAGCGTTTGGCAACGGGCACAACGAAACGTGTGTGTGGGATAGTGACCATTCACGCCTAGTGCTCGCAATGCACGAGCACTGCCAAAAGGCCAAGGGAGGCACTTGGAATCCGGCTTGTGCGCAAAGCTTTCAGACTGCCAGAGGACCGCAGCTGTGGTAAGCCCGCTTGCTCATTTGACGTTAGCTGTCGCCTGCAAGAACTTCACCCGCATCTGGTTTATGCTGCTACCTGTTGTTAGGCGACAACAAGGGCACATGTAGCAAATGCTTTTTCCTGTTTCATTTTGCTAGGCCACACTCTTCTGTGGCTCTTTAGTGCTTGCCAAACTGCTATGTGCGTGCTGCTGCTTCCATCTGACAAGGAGCACAACCTTCTGACAGCAGCTTTCAACTTGCCTAAGAAAGAGTTTGGCCATTTAGATGTGCTGCTAACCCGTGTGTGTGTAAGGTGCAGGTGCCAGCTCCTGACAAAGTTGTTCTCCAGGTTCAGTTTCTATCTGCCAGACGCATTGGAAATGTTTTCCTCTGGCATTCGCAGCAAGAGTCGCAGATTGCTTAACTGAGGAGCTCTGAGAATGGAACGGCAAGAGGTGTTCCGCTTTCGTCATAAACAGTGCTCCAGAGCGCTTGGCAACGGGCACAACGAAACGTGTGTGTGGGATAGTGACCATTCACGCCTAGTGCTCGCAATGCACGAGCACTGCCAAAAGGCCAAGGGAGGCGCTTACAATCCGGCTTGTGCGCAAAGCTTTCAGACTGCCAGAGGACCGCATCTGTGGTAAGCCCGCTTGCTCATTTGACGTTAGCTGTCGCCTGCAAGAACTTCACCCGCATCTGGTTTATGCTGCTACCTGTTGTTAGGCGACAACAAGGGCACATGTAGCAAATGCTTTTTCCTGTTTCATTTTGCTAGGCCACACTCTTCTGTGGCTCTTTAGTGCTTGCCAAACTGCTATGTGCGTGCTGCTGCTTCCATCTGACAAGGAGCACAACCTTCTGACAGCAGCTTTCAACTTGCCTAAGAAAGAGCTTGGCCATTTAGATGTGCTGCAAATCTGTGTGTGTGTAAGGTGCAGGTGCAAGCTCCTGACAAAGTTGTTCTCCAGGTTCAGTTTCTCCCTGCCAGACACATTGGAAATGTTTTCCTCTGGCATTCGCACCAAGAGTCGTAGATTGCTTAACTGAGGAGCTCTGAGAATGGAACGGCAAGAGGTGTTCCGCTTTCGTCATAAACAGTGCTCCAGAGCGTTTGGCAACGGGCACAACGAAACGTGTGTGTGGGATAGTGACCATTCACGCCTAGTGCTCGCAATGCACGAGCACTGCCAAAAGGCCAAGGGAGGCACTTGGAATCCGGCTTGTGCGCAAAGCTTTCAGACTGCCAGAGGACCGCAGCTGTGGTAAGCCCGCTTGCTCATTTGACGTTAGCTGTCGCCTGCAAGAACTTCACCCGCATCTGGTTTATGCTGCTACCTGTTGTTAGGCGACAACAAGGGCACATGTAGCAAATGCTTTTTCCTGTTTCATTTTGCTAGGCCACACTCTTCTGTGGCTCTTTAGTGCTTGCCAAACTGCTATGTGCGTGCTGCTGCTTCCATCTGACAAGGAGCACAACCTTCTGACAGCAGCTTTCAACTTGCCTAAGAAAGAGCTTGGCCATTTAGATGTGCTGCAAACCCGTGTGTGTGTAAGGTGCAGGTGCCAGCTCCTGACAAAGTTGTTCTCCAGGTTCAGTTTCTATCTGCCAGACGCATTGGAAATGTTTTCCTCTGGCATTCGCAGCAAGAGTCGCAGATTGCTTAACTGAGGAGCTCTGAGAATGGAACGGCAAGAGGTGTTCCGCTTTCGTCATAAACAGTGCTCCAGAGCGTTTGGCAACGGGCACAACGAAACGTGTGTGTGGGATAGTGACCATTCACGCCTAGTGCTCGCAATGCACGAGCACTGCCAAAAGGCCAAGGGAGGCACTTGGAATCCGGCTTGTGCGCAAAGCTTTCAGACTGCCAGAGGACCGCAGCTGTGGTAAGCCCGCTTGCTCATTTGACGTTAGCTGTCGCCTGCAAGAACTTCACCCGCATCTGGTTTATGCTGCTACCTGTTGTTAGGCGACAACAAGGGCACATGTAGCAAATGCTTTTTCCTGTTTCATTTTGCTAGGCCACACTCTTCTGTGGCTCTTTAGTGCTTGCCAAACTGCTATGTGCGTGCTGCTGCTTCCATCTGACAAGGAGCACAACCTTCTGACAGCAGCTTTCAACTTGCCTAAGAAAGAGCTTGGCCATTTAGATGTGCTGCAAACCCGTGTGTGTGTAAGGTGCAGGTGCCAGCTCCTGACAAAGTTGTTCTCCAGGTTCAGTTTCTATCTGCCAGACGCATTGGAAATGTTTTCCTCTGGCATTCGCAGCAAGAGTCGCAGATTGCTTAACTGAGGAGCTCTGAGAATGGAACGGCAAGAGGTGTTCCGCTTTCGTCATAAACAGTGCTCCAGAGCGCTTGGCAACGGGCACAACGAAACGTGTGTGTGGGATAGTGACCATTCACGCCTAGTGCTCGCAATGCACGAGCACTGCCAAAAGGCCAAGGGAGGCGCTTACAATCCGGCTTGTGCGCAAAGCTTTCAGACTGCCAGAGGACCGCATCTGTGGTAAGCCCGCTTGCTCATTTGACGTTAGCTGTCGCCTGCAAGAACTTCACCCGCATCTGGTTTATGCTGCTACCTGTTGTTAGGCGACAACAAGGGCACAAGTAGCAAATGCTTTTTCCTGTTTCATTTTGCTAGGCCACACTCTTCTGTGGCTTTTTAGTGCTTGCCAAACTGCTATGTGCATGCTGCTGCTTCCATCTGACAAGGAGCACAACCTTCTGACAGCAGCTTTCAACTTGCCTAAGAAAGAGCTTGGCCATTTAGATGTGCTGCAAATCTGTGTGTGTGTAAGGTGCAGGTGCAAGCTCCTGACAAAGGTGTTCTCCAGGTTCAGTTTCTCCCTGCCAGACACATTGGAAATGTTTTCCAATGGCATTCGCACCAAGAGTCATAGATTGCTTAACTGAGGAGCTCTGAGAATGGAACGGCAAGAGGTGTTCCGCTTTCGTCATAAACAGTGCTCCAGAGCGCTTGGCAACGGGCACAACGAAACGTGTGTGTGGGATAGTGACCATTCACACCTAGTGCTCGCAATGCACGAGCACTGCCAAAAGGCCAAGGGAGGCGCTTACAATCCGGCTTGTGGGCAAAGCTTTCAGACTGCCAGAGGACCGCAGCTGTGGTAAGCCCGCTTGCTCATTTGACGTTAGCTGTCGCCTGCAAGAACTTCACCCGCATCTGGTTTATGCTGCTACCTGTTGTTAGACGACAACAAGGGCACATGTAGCAAATGCTTTTTCCTGTTTCATTTTGCTAGGCCACACTCTTCTGTGGCTCTTTAGTGCTTGCCAAACTGCTATGTGCGTGCTGCTGCTTCCATCTGACAAGGAGCACAACCTTCTGACAGCAGCTTTCAACTTGCCTAAGAAAGAGCTTGGCCATTTAGATGTGCTGCAAATCTGTGTGTGTGTAAGGTGCAGGTGCCAGCTCCTGACAAAGTTGTTCTCCAGGTTCAGTTTCTATCTGCCAGATGCATTGGAAATGTTTTCCTCTGGCATTCGCAGCAAGAGTCGCAGATTGCTTAACTGAGGAGCTCTGAGAATGGAACGGCAAGAGGTGTTCCGCTTTCGTCATAAACAGTGCTCCAGAGCGCTTGGCAACGGGCACAACGAAACGTGTGTGTGGGATAGTGACCATTCACGCCTAGTGCTCGCAATGCACGAGCACTGCCAAAAGGCCAAGGGAGGCACTTGGAATCCGGCTTGTGCGCAAAGCTTTCAGACTGCCAGAGGACCGCATCTGTGGTAAGCCCGCTTGCTCATTTGACGTTAGCTGTCGCCTGCAAGAACTTCACCCGCATCTGGTTTATGCTGCTACCTGTTGTTAGGCGACAACAAGGGCACATGTAGCAAATGCTTTTTCCTGTTTCATTTTGCTAGGCGACACTCTTCTGTGGCTCTTTAGTGCTTGCCAAACTGCTATGTGCGTGCTGCTGCTTCCATCTGACAAGGAGCACAACCTTCTGACAGCAGCTTTCAACTTGCCTAAGAAAGAGCTTGGCCATTTAGATGTGCTGCAAACCCGTGTGTGTGTAAGGTGCAGGTGCCAGCTCCTGACAAAGTTGTTCTCCAGGTTCAGTTTCTATCTGCCAGACGCATTGGAAATGTTTTCCAATGGCATTCGCACCAAGAGTCATAGATTGCTTAACTGAGGAGCTCTGAGAATGGAACGGCAAGAGGTGTTCCGCTTTCGTCATAAACAGTGCTCCAGAGCGCTTGGCAACGGGCACAACGAAACGTGTGTGTGGGATAGTGACCATTCACACCTAGTGCTCGCAATGCACGAGCACTGCCAAAAGGCCAAGGGAGGCGCTTACAATCCGGCTTGTGGGCAAAGCTTTCAGACTGCCAGAGGACCGCAGCTGTGGTAAGCCCGCTTGCTCATTTGACGTTAGCTGTCGCCTGCAAGAACTTCACCCGCATCTGGTTTATGCTGCTACCTGTTGTTAGACGACAACAAGGGCACATGTAGCAAATGCTTTTTCCTGTTTCATTTTGCTAGGCCACACTCTTCTGTGGCTCTTTAGTGCTTGCCAAACTGCTATGTGCGTGCTGCTGCTTCCATCTGACAAGGAGCACAACCTTCTGACAGCAGCTTTCAACTTGCCTAAGAAAGAGCTTGGCCATTTAGATGTGCTGCAAATCTGTGTGTGTGTAAGGTGCAGGTGCCAGCTCCTGACAAAGTTGTTCTCCAGGTTCAGTTTCTATCTGCCAGATGCATTGGAAATGTTTTCCTCTGGCATTCGCAGCAAGAGTCGCAGATTGCTTAACTGAGGAGCTCTGAGAATGGAACGGCAAGAGGTGTTCCGCTTTCGTCATAAACAGTGCTCCAGAGCGCTTGGCAACGGGCACAACGAAACGTGTGTGTGGGATAGTGACCATTCACGCCTAGTGCTCGCAATGCACGAGCACTGCCAAAAGGCCAAGGGAGGAACTTGGAATCCGGCTTGTGCGCAAAGCTTTCAGACTGCCAGAGGACCGCAGCTGTGGTAAGCCCGCTTGCTCATTTGACGTTAGCTGTCGCCTGCAAGAACTTCACCCGCATCTGGTTTATGCTGCTACCTGTTGTTAGGCGACAACAAGGGCACATGTAGCAAATGCTTTTTCCTGTTTCATTTTGCTAGGCCACACTCTTCTGTGGCTCTTTAGTGCTTGCCAAACTGCTATGTGCGTGCTGCTGCTTCCATCTGACAAGGAGCACAACCTTCTGACAGCAGCTTTCAACTTGCCTAAGAAAGAGTTTGGCCATTTAGATGTGCTGCTAACCCGTGTGTGTGTAAGGTGCAGGTGCCAGCTCCTGACAAAGTTGTTCTCCAGGTTCAGTTTCTATCTGCCAGACGCATTGGAAATGTTTTCCTCTGGCATTCGCAGCAAGAGTCGCAGATTGCTTAACTGAGGAGCTCTGAGAATGGAACGGCAAGAGGTGTTCCGCTTTCGTCATAAACAGTGCTCCAGAGCGCTTGGCAACGGGCACAACGAAACGTGTGTGCGGGATAGTGACCATTCACGCCTAGTGCTCGCAATGCACGAGCACTGCCAAAAGGCCAAGGGAGGCGCTTACAATCCGGCTTGTGCGCAAAGCTTTCAGACTGCCAGAGGACCGCATCTGTGGTAAGCCCGCTTGCTCATTTGACGTTAGCTGTCGCCTGCAAGAACTTCACCCGCATCTGGTTTATGCTGCTACCTGTTGTTAGGCGACAACAAGGGCACATGTAGCAAATGCTTTTTCCTGTTTCATTTTGCTAGACGACACTCTTCTGTGGCTCTTTAGTGCTTGCCAAACTGCTATGTGCATGCTGCTGCTTCCATCTGACAAGGAGCACAACCTTCTGACAGCAGCTTTCAACTTGCCTAAGAAAGAGCTTGGCCATTTAGATGTGCTGCTAACCCGTGTGTGTGTAAGGTGCAGGTGCAAGCTCCTGACAAAGTTGTTCTCCAGGTTCAGTTTCTATCTGCCAGACGCATTGGAAATGTTTTCCTCTGGCATTCGCAGCAAGAGTCGCAGATTGCTTAACTGAGGAGCTCTGAGAATGGAACGGCAAGAGGTGTTCCGCTTTCGTCATAAACAGTGCTCCAGAGCGCTTGGCAACGGGCACAACGAAACGTGTGTGTGGGATAGTGACCATTCACGCCTAGTGCTCGCAATGCACGAGCACTGCCAAAAGGCCAAGGGAGGCGCTTACAATCCGGCTTGTGCGCAAAGCTTTCAGACTGCCAGAGGACCGCATCTGTGGTAAGCCCGCTTGCTCATTTGACGTTAGCTGTCGCCTGCAAGAACTTCACCCGCATCTGGTTTATGCTGCTACCTGTTGTTAGGCGACAACAAGGGCACATGTAGCAAATGCTTTTTCCTGTTTCATTTTGCTAGGCCACACTCTTCTGTGGCTCTTTAGTGCTTGCCAAACTGCTATGTGCGTGCTGCTGCTTCCATCTGACAAGGAGCACAACCTTCTGACAGCAGCTTTCAACTTGCCTAAGAAAGAGCTTGGCCATTTAGATGTGCTGCAAATCTGTGTGTGTGTAAGGTGCAGGTGCAAGCTCCTGACAAAGTTGTTCTCCAGGTTCAGTTTCTCCCTGCCAGACACATTGGAAATGTTTTCCTCTGGCATTCGCACCAAGAGTCGTAGATTGCTTAACTGAGGAGCTCTGAGAATGGAACGGCAAGAGGTGTTCCGCTTTCGTCATAAACAGTGCTCCAGAGCGTTTGGCAACGGGCACAACGAAACGTGTGTGTGGGATAGTGACCATTCACGCCTAGTGCTCGCAATGCACGAGCACTGCCAAAAGGCCAAGGGAGGAACTTGGAATCCGGCTTGTGCGCAAAGCTTTCAGACTGCCAGAGGACCGCAGCTGTGGTAAGCCTGCTTGCTCATTTGACGTTAGCTGTCGCCTGCAAGAACTTCACCCGCATCTGGTTTATGCTGCTACCTGTTGTTAGGCGACAACAAGGGCACATGTAGCAAATGCTTTTTCCTGTTTCATTTTGCTAGGCCACACTCTTCTGTGGCTCTTTAGTGCTTGCCAAACTGCTATGTGCGTGCTGCTGCTTCCATCTGACAAGGAGCACAACCTTCTGACAGCAGCTTTCAACTTGCCTAAGAAAGAGCTTGGCCATTTAGATGTGCTGCAAACCCGTGTGTGTGTAAGGTGCAGGTGCCAGCTCCTGACAAAGTTGTTCTCCAGGTTCAGTTTCTATCTGCCAGATGCATTGGAAATGTTTTCCTCTGGCATTCGCAGCAAGAGTCGCAGATTGCTTAACTGAGGAGCTCTGAGAATGGAACGGCAAGAGGTGTTCCGCTTTCGTCATAAACAGTGCTCCAGAGCGCTTGGCAACGGGCACAACGAAACGTGTGTGTGGGATAGTGACCATTCACGCCTAGTGCTCGCAATGCACGAGCACTGCCAAAAGGCCAAGGGAGGCACTTGGAATCCGGCTTGTGCGCAAAGCTTTCAGACTGCCAGAGGACCGCATCTGTGGTAAGCCCGCTTGCTCATTTGACGTTAGCTGTCGCCTGCAAGAACTTCACCCGCATCTGGTTTATGCTGTTACCTGTTGTTAGGCGACAACAAGGGCACATGTAGCAAATGCTTTTTCCTGTTTCATTTTGCTAGGCGACACTCTTCTGTGGCTCTTTAGTGCTTGCCAAACTGCTATGTGCATGCTGCTGCTTCCATCTGACAAGGAGCACAACCTTCTGACAGCAGCTTTCAACTTGCCTAAGAAAGAGCTTGGCCATTTAGATGTGCTGCTAACCCGTGTGTGTGTAAGGTGCAGGTGCAAGCTCCTGACAAAGTTGTTCTCCAGGTTCAGTTTCTATCTGCCAGACGCATTGGAAATGTTTTCCTCTGGCATTCGCAGCAAGAGTCGCAGATTGCTTAACTGAGGAGCTCTGAGAATGGAACGGCAAGAGGTGTTCCGCTTTCGTCATAAACAGTGCTCCAGAGCGCTTGGCAACGGGCACAACGAAACGTGTGTGTGGGATAGTGACCATTCACGCCTAGTGCTCGCAATGCACGAGCACTGCCAAAAGGCCCAGGGAGGCGCTTACAATCCGGCTTGTGCGCAAAGCTTTCAGACTGCCAGAGGACCGCATCTGTGGTAAGCCCGCTTGCTCATTTGACGTTAGCTGTCGCCTGCAAGAACTTCACCCGCATCTGGTTTATGCTGCTACCTGTTGTTAGGCGACAACAAGGGCACAAGTAGCAAATGCTTTTTCCTGTTTCATTTTGCTAGGCCACACTCTTCTGTGGCTTTTTAGTGCTTGCCAAACTGCTATGTGCGTGCTGCTGCTTCCATCTGACAAGGAGCACAACCTTCTGACAGCAGCTTTCAACTTGCCTAAGAAAGAGCTTGGCCATTTAGATGTGCTGCAAATCTGTGTGTGTATAAGGTGCAGGTGCAAGCTCCTGACAAAGGTGTTCTCCAGGTTCAGTTTCTCCCTGCCAGACACATTGGAAATGTTTTCCTCTGGCATTCGCAGCAAGAGTTGCAGATTGCTTAACTGAGGAGCTCTGAGAATGGAACGGCAAGAGGTGTTCCGCTTTCGTCATAAACAGTGCTCCAGAGCGCTTGGCAACGGGCACAACGAAACGTGTGTGTGGGATAGTGACCATTCACGCCTAGTGCTCGCAATGCACGAGCACTGCCAAAAGGCCAAGGGAGGCACTTGGAATCCGGCTTGTGCGCAAAGCTTTCAGACTGCCAGAGGACCGCATCTGTGGTAAGCCCGCTTGCTCATTTGACGTTAGCTGTCGCCTGCAAGAACTTCACCCGCATCTGGTTTATGCTGTTACCTGTTGTTAGGCGACAACAAGGGCACATGTAGCAAATGCTTTTTCCTGTTTCATTTTGCTAGGCGACACTCTTCTGTGGCTCTTTAGTGCTTGCCAAACTGCTATGTGCGTGCTGCTGCTTCCATCTGACAAGGAGCACAACCTTCTGACAGCAGCTTTCAACTTGCCTAAGAAAGAGCTTGGCCATTTAGATGTGCTGCAAACCCGTGTGTGTGTAAGGTGCAGGTGCCAGCTCCTGACAAAGTTGTTCTCCAGGTTCAGTTTCTATCTGCCAGACGCATTGGAAATGTTTTCCTCTGGCATTCGCAGCAAGAGTCGCAGATTGCTTAACTGAGGAGCTCTGAGAATGGAACGGCAAGAGGTGTTCCGCTTTCGTCATAAACAGTGCTCCAGAGCGCTTGGCAACGGGCACAACGAAACGTGTGTGTGGGATAGTGACCATTCACGCCTAGTGCTCGCAATGCACGAGCACTGCCAAAAGGCCAAGGGAGGCACTTGGAATCCGGCTTGTGCGCAAAGCTTTCAGACTGCCAGAGGACCGCATCTGTGGTAAGCCCGCTTGCTCATTTGACGTTAGCTGTCGCCTGCAAGAACTTCACCCGCATCTGGTTTATGCTGTTACCTGTTGTTAGGCGACAACAAGGGCACATGTAGCAAATGCTTTTTCCTGTTTCATTTTGCTAGGCCACACTCTTCTGTGGCTCTTTAGTGCTTGCCAAACTGCTATGTGCGTGCTGCTGCTTCCATCTGACAAGGAGCACAACCTTCTGACAGCAGCTTTCAACTTGCCTAAGAAAGAGCTTGGCCATTTAGATGTGCTGCAAACCCGTGTGTGTGTAAGGTGCAGGTGCCAGCTCCTGACAAAGTTGTTCTCCAGGTTCAGTTTCTATCTGCCAGACGCATTGGAAATGTTTTCCTCTGGCATTCGCAGCAAGAGTCGCAGATTGCTTAACTGAGGAGCTCTGAGAATGGAACGGCAAGAGGTGTTCCGCTTTCGTCATAAACAGTGCTCCAGAGCGCTTGGCAACGGGCACAACGAAACGTGTGTGTGGGATAGTGACCATTCACGCCTAGTGCTCGCAATGCACGAGCACTGCCAAAAGGCCAAGGGAGGCGCTTACAATCCGGCTTGTGCGCAAAGCTTTCAGACTGCCAGAGGACCGCAGCTGTGGTAAGCCCGCTTGCTCATTTGACGTTAGCTGTCGCCTGCAAGAACTTCACCCGCATCTGGTTTATGCTGCTACCTGTTGTTAGGCGACAACAAGGACACATGTAGCAAATGCTTTTTCCTGTTTCATTTTGCTAGGCCACACTCTTCTGTGGCTCTTTAGTGCTTGCCAAACTGCTATGTGCGTGCTGCTGCTTCCATCTGACAAGGAGCACAACCTTCTGACAGCAGCTTTCAACTTGCCTAAGAAAGAGCTTGGCCATTTAGATGTGCTGCAAATCTGTGTGTGTGTAAGGTGCAGGTGCAAGCTCCTGACAAAGGTGTTCTCCAGGTTCAGTTTCTCCCTGCCAGACACATTGGAAATGTTTTCCAATGGCATTCGCACCAAGAGTCATAGATTGCTTAACTGAGGAGCTCTGAGAATGGAACGGCAAGAGGTGTTCCGCTTTCGTCATAAACAGTGCTCCAGAGCGCTTGGCAACGGGCACAACGAAACGTGTGTGTGGGATAGTGACCATTCACACCTAGTGCTCGCAATGCACGAGCACTGCCAAAAGGCCAAGGGAGGCGCTTACAATCCGGCTTGTGGGCAAAGCTTTCAGACTGCCAGAGGACCGCAGCTGTGGTAAGCCCGCTTGCTCATTTGACGTTAGCTGTCGCCTGCAAGAACTTCACCCGCATCTGGTTTATGCTGCTACCTGTTGTTAGACGACAACAAGGGCACATGTAGCAAATGCTTTTTCCTGTTTCATTTTGCTAGGCCACACTCTTCTGTGGCTCTTTAGTGCTTGCCAAACTGCTATGTGCGTGCTGCTGCTTCCATCTGACAAGGAGCACAACCTTCTGACAGCAGCTTTCAACTTGCCTAAGAAAGAGCTTGGCCATTTAGATGTGCTGCAAATCTGTGTGTGTGTAAGGTGCAGGTGCCAGCTCCTGACAAAGTTGTTCTCCAGGTTCAGTTTCTATCTGCCAGATGCATTGGAAATGTTTTCCTCTGGCATTCGCAGCAAGAGTCGCAGATTGCTTAACTGAGGAGCTCTGAGAATGGAACGGCAAGAGGTGTTCCGCTTTCGTCATAAACAGTGCTCCAGAGCGCTTGGCAACGGGCACAACGAAACGTGTGTGTGGGATAGTGACCATTCACGCCTAGTGCTCGCAATGCACGAGCACTGCCAAAAGGCCAAGGGAGGCACTTGGAATCCGGCTTGTGCGCAAAGCTTTCAGACTGCCAGAGGACCGCAGCTGTGGTAAGCCCGCTTGCTCATTTGACGTTAGCTGTCGCCTGCAAGAACTTCACCCGCATCTGGTTTATGCTGCTACCTGTTGTTAGGCGACAACAAGGGCACATGTAGCAAATGCTTTTTCCTGTTTCATTTTGCTAGGCCACACTCTTCTGTGGCTCTTTAGTGCTTGCCAAACTGCTATGTGCGTGCTGCTGCTTCCATCTGACAAGGAGCACAACCTTCTGACAGCAGCTTTCAACTTGCCTAAGAAAGAGTTTGGCCATTTAGATGTGCTGCTAACCCGTGTGTGTGTAAGGTGCAGGTGCCAGCTCCTGACAAAGTTGTTCTCCAGGTTCAGTTTCTATCTGCCAGACGCATTGGAAATGTTTTCCTCTGGCATTCGCAGCAAGAGTCGCAGATTGCTTAACTGAGGAGCTCTGAGAATGGAACGGCAAGAGGTGTTCCGCTTTCGTCATAAAGAGTGCTCCAGAGCGCTTGGCAACGGGCACAACGAAACGTGTGTGCGGGATAGTGACCATTCACGCCTAGTGCTCGCAATGCACGAGCACTGCCAAAAGGCCAAGGGAGGCGCTTACAATCCGGCTTGTGCGCAAAGCTTTCAGACTGCCAGAGGACCGCATCTGTGGTAAGCCCGCTTGCTCATTTGACGTTAGCTGTCGCCTGCAAGAACTTCACCCGCATCTGGTTTATGCTGCTACCTGTTGTTAGGCGACAACAAGGGCACATGTAGCAAATGCTTTTTCCTGTTTCATTTTGCTAGACGACACTCTTCTGTGGCTCTTTAGTGCTTGCCAAACTGCTATGTGCATGCTGCTGCTTCCATCTGACAAGGAGCACAACCTTCTGACAGCAGCTTTCAACTTGCCTAAGAAAGAGCTTGGCCATTTAGATGTGCTGCTAACCCGTGTGTGTGTAAGGTGCAGGTGCAAGCTCCTGACAAAGTTGTTCTCCAGGTTCAGTTTCTATCTGCCAGACGCATTGGAAATGTTTTCCTCTGGCATTCGCAGCAAGAGTCGCAGATTGCTTAACTGAGGAGCTCTGAGAATGGAACGGCAAGAGGTGTTCCGCTTTCGTCATAAACAGTGCTCCAGAGCGCTTGGCAACGGGCACAACGAAACGTGTGTGTGGGATAGTGACCATTCACGCCTAGTGCTCGCAATGCACGAGCACTGCCAAAAGGCCAAGGGAGGCGCTTACAATCCGGCTTGTGCGCAAAGCTTTCAGACTGCCAGAGGACCGCATCTGTGGTAAGCCCGCTTGCTCATTTGACGTTAGCTGTCGCCTGCAAGAACTTCACCCGCATCTGGTTTATGCTGCTACCTGTTGTTAGGCGACAACAAGGGCACATGTAGCAAATGCTTTTTCCTGTTTCATTTTGCTAGGCCACACTCTTCTGTGGCTCTTTAGTGCTTGCCAAACTGCTATGTGCGTGCTGCTGCTTCCATCTGACAAGGAGCACAACCTTCTGACAGCAGCTTTCAACTTGCCTAAGAAAGAGCTTGGCCATTTAGATGTGCTGCAAATCTGTGTGTGTGTAAGGTGCAGGTGCAAGCTCCTGACAAAGTTGTTCTCCAGGTTCAGTTTCTCCCTGCCAGACACATTGGAAATGTTTTCCTCTGGCATTCGCACCAAGAGTCGTAGATTGCTTAACTGAGGAGCTCTGAGAATGGAACGGCAAGAGGTGTTCCGCTTTCGTCATAAACAGTGCTCCAGAGCGTTTGGCAACGGGCACAACGAAACGTGTGTGTGGGATAGTGACCATTCACGCCTAGTGCTCGCAATGCACGAGCACTGCCAAAAGGCCAAGGGAGGAACTTGGAATCCGGCTTGTGCGCAAAGCTTTCAGACTGCCAGAGGACCGCAGCTGTGGTAAGCCTGCTTGCTCATTTGACGTTAGCTGTCGCCTGCAAGAACTTCACCCGCATCTGGTTTATGCTGCTACCTGTTGTTAGGCGACAACAAGGGCACATGTAGCAAATGCTTTTTCCTGTTTCATTTTGCTAGGCCACACTCTTCTGTGGCTCTTTAGTGCTTGCCAAACTGCTATGTGCGTGCTGCTGCTTCCATCTGACAAGGAGCACAACCTTCTGACAGCAGCTTTCAACTTGCCTAAGAAAGAGCTTGGCCATTTAGATGTGCTGCAAACCCGTGTGTGTGTAAGGTGCAGGTGCCAGCTCCTGACAAAGTTGTTCTCCAGGTTCAGTTTCTATCTGCCAGATGCATTGGAAATGTTTTCCTCTGGCATTCGCAGCAAGAGTCGCAGATTGCTTAACTGAGGAGCTCTGAGAATGGAACGGCAAGAGGTGTTCCGCTTTCGTCATAAACAGTGCTCCAGAGCGCTTGGCAACGGGCACAACGAAACGTGTGTGTGGGATAGTGACCATTCACGCCTAGTGCTCGCAATGCACGAGCACTGCCAAAAGGCCAAGGGAGGCACTTGGAATCCGGCTTGTGCGCAAAGCTTTCAGACTGCCAGAGGACCGCATCTGTGGTAAGCCCGCTTGCTCATTTGACGTTAGCTGTCGCCTGCAAGAACTTCACCCGCATCTGGTTTATGCTGTTACCTGTTGTTAGGCGACAACAAGGGCACATGTAGCAAATGCTTTTTCCTGTTTCATTTTGCTAGGC
This sequence comes from Poecile atricapillus, assembly GCF_030490865.1. Classification (NCBI taxonomy): domain Eukaryota; kingdom Metazoa; phylum Chordata; class Aves; order Passeriformes; family Paridae; genus Poecile; species Poecile atricapillus. The sequence continues at coordinate 42,520,750 of NC_081253.1, forward strand.
GACACTCTTCTGTGGCTCTTTAGTGCTTGCCAAACTGCTATGTGCATGCTGCTGCTTCCATCTGACAAGGAGCACAACCTTCTGACAGCAGCTTTCAACTTGCCTAAGAAAGAGCTTGGCCATTTAGATGTGCTGCTAACCCGTGTGTGTGTAAGGTGCAGGTGCAAGCTCCTGACAAAGTTGTTCTCCAGGTTCAGTTTCTATCTGCCAGACGCATTGGAAATGTTTTCCTCTGGCATTCGCAGCAAGAGTCGCAGATTGCTTAACTGAGGAGCTCTGAGAATGGAACGGCAAGAGGTGTTCCGCTTTCGTCATAAACAGTGCTCCAGAGCGCTTGGCAACGGGCACAACGAAACGTGTGTGTGGGATAGTGACCATTCACGCCTAGTGCTCGCAATGCACGAGCACTGCCAAAAGGCCCAGGGAGGCGCTTACAATCCGGCTTGTGCGCAAAGCTTTCAGACTGCCAGAGGACCGCATCTGTGGTAAGCCCGCTTGCTCATTTGACGTTAGCTGTCGCCTGCAAGAACTTCACCCGCATCTGGTTTATGCTGCTACCTGTTGTTAGGCGACAACAAGGGCACAAGTAGCAAATGCTTTTTCCTGTTTCATTTTGCTAGGCCACACTCTTCTGTGGCTTTTTAGTGCTTGCCAAACTGCTATGTGCGTGCTGCTGCTTCCATCTGACAAGGAGCACAACCTTCTGACAGCAGCTTTCAACTTGCCTAAGAAAGAGCTTGGCCATTTAGATGTGCTGCAAATCTGTGTGTGTATAAGGTGCAGGTGCAAGCTCCTGACAAAGGTGTTCTCCAGGTTCAGTTTCTCCCTGCCAGACACATTGGAAATGTTTTCCTCTGGCATTCGCAGCAAGAGTTGCAGATTGCTTAACTGAGGAGCTCTGAGAATGGAACGGCAAGAGGTGTTCCGCTTTCGTCATAAACAGTGCTCCAGAGCGCTTGGCAACGGGCACAACGAAACGTGTGTGTGGGATAGTGACCATTCACGCCTAGTGCTCGCAATGCACGAGCACTGCCAAAAGGCCAAGGGAGGCACTTGGAATCCGGCTTGTGCGCAAAGCTTTCAGACTGCCAGAGGACCGCATCTGTGGTAAGCCCGCTTGCTCATTTGACGTTAGCTGTCGCCTGCAAGAACTTCACCCGCATCTGGTTTATGCTGTTACCTGTTGTTAGGCGACAACAAGGGCACATGTAGCAAATGCTTTTTCCTGTTTCATTTTGCTAGGCGACACTCTTCTGTGGCTCTTTAGTGCTTGCCAAACTGCTATGTGCATGCTGCTGCTTCCATCTGACAAGGAGCACAACCTTCTGACAGCAGCTTTCAACTTGCCTAAGAAAGAGCTTGGCCATTTAGATGTGCTGCTAACCCGTGTGTGTGTAAGGTGCAGGTGCAAGCTCCTGACAAAGTTGTTCTCCAGGTTCAGTTTCTATCTGCCAGACGCATTGGAAATGTTTTCCTCTGGCATTCGCAGCAAGAGTCGCAGATTGCTTAACTGAGGAGCTCTGAGAATGGAACGGCAAGAGGTGTTCCGCTTTCGTCATAAACAGTGCTCCAGAGCGCTTGGCAACGGGCACAACGAAACGTGTGTGTGGGATAGTGACCATTCACGCCTAGTGCTCGCAATGCACGAGCACTGCCAAAAGGCCCAGGGAGGCGCTTACAATCCGGCTTGTGCGCAAAGCTTTCAGACTGCCAGAGGACCGCATCTGTGGTAAGCCCGCTTGCTCATTTGACGTTAGCTGTCGCCTGCAAGAACTTCACCCGCATCTGGTTTATGCTGCTACCTGTTGTTAGGCGACAACAAGGGCACAAGTAGCAAATGCTTTTTCCTGTTTCATTTTGCTAGGCCACACTCTTCTGTGGCTTTTTAGTGCTTGCCAAACTGCTATGTGCGTGCTGCTGCTTCCATCTGACAAGGAGCACAACCTTCTGACAGCAGCTTTCAACTTGCCTAAGAAAGAGCTTGGCCATTTAGATGTGCTGCAAATCTGTGTGTGTATAAGGTGCAGGTGCAAGCTCCTGACAAAGGTGTTCTCCAGGTTCAGTTTCTCCCTGCCAGACACATTGGAAATGTTTTCCTCTGGCATTCGCACCAAGAGTCATAGATTGCTTAACTGAGGAGCTCTGAGAATGGAACGGCAAGAGGTGTTCCGCTTTCGTCATAAACAGTGCTCCAGAGCGCTTGGCAACGGGCACAACGAAACGTGTGTGTGGGATAGTGACCATTCACACCTAGTGCTCGCAATGCACGAGCACTGCCAAAAGGCCAAGGGAGGCGCTTAGAATCCGGCTTGTGGGCAAAGCTTTCAGACTGCCAGAGGACCGCATCTGTGGTAAGCCCGCTTGCTCATTTGACGTTAGCTGTCGCCTGCAAGAACTTCACCCGCATCTGGTTTATGCTGCTACCTGTTGTTAGGCGACAACAAGGGCACATGTAGCAAATGCTTTTTCCTGTTTCATTTTGCTAGGCCACACTCTTCTGTGGCTCTTTAGTGCTTGCCAAACTGCTATGTGCGTGCTGCTGCTTCCATCTGACAAGGAGCACAACCTTCTGACAGCAGCTTTCAACTTGCCTAAGAAAGAGCTTGGCCATTTAGATGTGCTGCAAATCTGTGTGTGTGTAAGGTGCAGGTGCAAGCTCCTGAAAAAGTTGTTCTCCAGGTTCAGTTTCTCCCTGCCAGACACATTGGAAATGTTTTCCTCTGGCATTCGCACCAAGAGTTGTAGATTGCTTAACTGAGGAGCTCTGAGAATGGAACGGCAAGAGGTGTTCCGCTTTCGTCATAAACAGTGCTCCAGAGCGTTTGGCAACGGGCACAACGAAACGTGTGTGTGGGATAGTGACCATTCACGCCTAGTGCTCGCAATGCATGAGCACTGCCAAAAGGCCAAGGGAGGAACTTGGAATCCGGCTTGTGCGCAAAGCTTTCAGACTGCCAGAGGACCGCATCTGTGGTAAGCCCGCTTGCTCATTTGACGTTAGCTGTCGCCTGCAAGAACTTCACCCGCATCTGGTTTATGCTGCTACCTGTTGTTAGGCGACAACAAGGGCACATGTAGCAAATGCTTTTTCCTGTTTCATTTTGCTAGGCCACACTCTTCTGTGGCTCTTTAGTGCTTGCCAAACTGCTATGTGCGTGCTGCTGCTTCCATCTGACAAGGAGCACAACCTTCTGACAGCAGCTTTCAACTTGCCTAAGAAAGAGCTTGGCCATTTAGATGTGCTGCAAATCTGTGTGTGTGTAAGGTGCAGGTGCAAGCTCCTGACAAAATTGTTCTCCAGGTTCAGTTTCTATCTGCCAGACGCATTGGAAATGTTTTCCTCTGGCATTCGCAGCAAGAGTCGCAGATTGCTTAACTGAGGAGCTCTGAGAATGGAACGGCAAGAGGTGTTCCGCTTTCGTCATAAACAGTGCTCCAGAGCGCTTGGCAACGGGCACAACGAAACGTGTGTGTGGGATAGTGACCATTCACGCCTAGTGCTCGCAATGCATGAGCACTGCCAAAAGGCCAAGGGAGGCACTTGGAATCCGGCTTGTGCGCAAAGCTTTCAGACTGCCAGAGGACCGCATCTGTGGTAAGCCCGCTTGCTCATTTGACGTTAGCTGTCGCCTGCAAGAACTTCACCCGCATCTGGTTTATGCTGCTACCTGTTGTTAGGCGACAACAAGGGCACATGTAGCAAATGCTTTTTCCTGTTTCATTTTGCTAGGCCACACTCTTCTGTGGCTCTTTAGTGCTTGCCAAACTGCTATGTGCATGCTGCTGCTTCCATCTGACAAGGAGCACAACCTTCTGACAGCAGCTTTCAACTTGCCTAAGAAAGAGCTTGGCCATTTAGATGTGCTGCTAACCCGTGTGTGTGTAAGGTGCAGGTGCCAGCTCCTGACAAAGTTGTTCTCCAGGTTCAGTTTCTATCTGCCAGACGCATTGGAAATGTTTTCCTCTGGCATTCGCAGCAAGAGTCGCAGATTGCTTAACTGAGGAGCTCTGAGAATGGAACGGCAAGAGGTGTTCCGCTTTCGTCATAAAGAGTGCTCCAGAGCGCTTGGCAACGGGCACAACGAAACGTGTGTGTGGGATAGTGACCATTCACGCCTAGTGCTCGCAATGCATGAGCACTGCCAAAAGGCCCAGGGAGGCGCTTACAATCCGGCTTGTGCGCAAAGCTTTCAGACTGCCAGAGGACCGCATCTGTGGTAAGCCCGCTTGCTCATTTGACGTTAGCTGTCGCCTGCAAGAACTTCACCCGCATCTGGTTTATGCTGCTACCTGTTGTTAGGCGACAACAAGGGCACATGTAGCAAATGCTTTTTCCTGTTTCATTTTGCTAGGCCACACTCTTCTGTGGCTCTTTAGTGCTTGCCAAACTGCTATGTGCATGCTGCTGCTTCCATCTGACAAGGAGCACAACCTTCTGACAGCAGCTTTCAACTTGCCTAAGAAAGAGCTTCGCCATTTAGATGTGCTGCTAACCCGTGTGTGTGTAAGGTGCAGGTGCCAGCTCCTGACAAAGTTGTTCTCCAGGTTCAGTTTCTATCTGCCAGACGCATTGGAAATGTTTTCCTCTGGCATTCGCAGCAAGAGTCGCAGATTGCTTAACTGAGGAGCTCTGAGAATGGAACGGCAAGAGGTGTTCCGCTTTCGTCATAAACAGTGCTCCAGAGCGCTTGGCAACGGGCACAACGAAACGTGTGTGTGGGATAGTGACCATTCACGCCTAGTGCTCGCAATGCACGAGCACTGCCAAAAGGCCAAGGGAGGCGCTTACAATCCGGCTTGTGCGCAAAGCTTTCAGACTGCCAGAGGACCGCATCTGTGGTAAGCCCGCTTGCTCATTTGACGTTAGCTGTCGCCTGCAAGAACTTCACCCGCATCTGGTTTATGCTGCTACCTGTTGTTAGGCGACAACAAGGGCACATGTAGCAAATGCTTTTTCCTGTTTCATTTTGCTAGGCCACACTCTTCTGTGGCTCTTTAGTGCTTGCCAAACTGCTATGTGCATGCTGCTGCTTCCATCTGACAAGGAGCACAACCTTCTGACAGCAGCTTTCAACTTGCCTAAGAAAGAGCTTGGCCATTTAGATGTGCTGCAAATCTGTGTGTGTGTAAGGTGCAGGTGCAAGCTCCTGACAAAGTTGTTCTCCAGGTTCAGTTTCTATCTGCCAGACGCATTGGAAATGTTTTCCTCTGGCATTCGCAGCAAGAGTCGCAGATTGCTTAACTGAGGAGCTCTGAGAATGGAACGGCAAGAGGTGTTCCGCTTTCGTCATAAACAGTGCTCCAGAGCGCTTGGCAACGGGCACAACGAAACGTGTGTGTGGGATAGTGACCATTCACGCCTAGTGCTCGCAATGCACGAGCACTGCCAAAAGGCCAAGGGAGGCACTTGGAATCCGGCTTGTGCGCAAAGCTTTCAGACTGCCAGAGGACCGCATCTGTGGTAAGCCCGCTTGCTCATTTGACGTTAGCTGTCGCCTGCAAGAACTTCACCCGCATCTGGTTTATGCTGCTACCTGTTGTTAGGCGACAACAAGGGCACATGTAGCAAATGCTTTTTCCTGTTTCATTTTGCTAGGCGACACTCTTCTGTGGCTCTTTAGTGCTTGCCAAACTGCTATGTGCATGCTGCTGCTTCCATCTGACAAGGAGCACAACCTTCTGACAGCAGCTTTCAACTTGCCTAAGAAAGAGCTTGGCCATTTAGATGTGCTGCTAACCCGTGTGTGTGTAAGGTGCAGGTGCCAGCTCCTGACAAAGTTGTTCTCCAGGTTCAGTTTCTATCTGCCAGACGCATTGGAAATGTTTTCCTCTGGCATTCGCAGCAAGAGTCGCAGATTGCTTAACTGAGGAGCTCTGAGAATGGAACGGCAAGAGGTGTTCCGCTTTCGTCATAAACAGTGCTCCAGAGCGCTTGGCAACGGGCACAACGAAACGTGTGTGCGGGATAGTGACCATTCACGCCTAGTGCTCGCAATGCACGAGCACTGCCAAAAGGCCAAGGGAGGCGCTTAGAATCCGGCTTGTGGGCAAAGCTTTCAGACTGCCAGAGGACCGCATCTGTGGTAAGCCCGCTTGCTCATTTGACGTTAGCTGTCGCCTGCAAGAACTTCACCCGCATCTGGTTTATGCTGCTACCTGTTGTTAGGCGACAACAAGGGCACAAGTAGCAAATGCTTTTTCCTGTTTCATTTTGCTAGGCCACACTCTTCTGTGGCTTTTTAGTGCTTGCCAAACTGCTATGTGCGTGCTGCTGCTTCCATCTGACAAGGAGCACAACCTTCTGACAGCAGCTTTCAACTTGCCTAAGAAAGAGCTTGGCCATTTAGATGTGCTGCAAACCCGTGTGTGTGTAAGGTGCAGGTGCCAGCTCCTGGCAAAGTTGTTCTCCAGGTTCAGTTTCTATCTGCCAGACGCATTGGAAATGTTTTCCTCTGGCATTCGCAGCAAGAGTCGCAGATTGCTTAACTGAGGAGCTCTGAGAATGGAACGGCAAGAGGTGTTCCGCTTTCGTCATAAACAGTGCTCCAGAGCGCTTGGCAACGGGCACAACGAAACGTGTGTGCGGGATAGTGACCATTCACGCCTAGTGCTCGCAATGCACGAGCACTGCCAAAAGGCCAAGGGAGGCGCTTAGAATCCGGCTTGTGGGCAAAGCTTTCAGACTGCCAGAGGACCGCATCTGTGGTAAGCCCGCTTGCTCATTTGACGTTAGCTGTCGCCTGCAAGAACTTCACCCGCATCTGGTTTATGCTGCTACCTGTTGTTAGGCGACAACAAGGGCACATGTAGCAAATGCTTTTTCCTGTTTCATTTTGCTAGGCCACACTCTTCTGTGGCTCTTTAGTGCTTGCCAAACTGCTATGTGCGTGCTGCTGCTTCCATCTGACAAGGAGCACAACCTTCTGACAGCAGCTTTCAACTTGCCTAAGAAAGAGCTTGGCCATTTAGATGTGCTGCAAATCTGTGTGTGTGTAAGGTGCAGGTGCAAGCTCTTGACAAAGTTGTTCTCCAGGTTCAGTTTCTATCTGCCAGACGCATTGGAAATGTTTTCCTCTGGCATTCGCAGCAAGAGTCGCAGATTGCTTAACTGAGGAGCTCTGAGAATGGAACGGCAAGAGGTGTTCCGCTTTCGTCATAAACAGTGCTCCAGAGCGCTTGGCAACGGGCACAACGAAACGTGTGTGTGGGATAGTGACCATTCACGCCTAGTGCTCGCAATGCATGAGCACTGCCAAAAGGCCAAGGGAGGCACTTGGAATCCGGCTTGTGCGCAAAGCTTTCAGACTGCCAGAGGACCGCATCTGTGGTAAGCCCGCTTGCTCATTTGACGTTAGCTGTCGCCTGCAAGAACTTCACCCGCATCTGGTTTATGCTGCTACCTGTTGTTAGGCGACAACAAGGGCACATGTAGCAAATGCTTTTTCCTGTTTCATTTTGCTAGGCAACACTCTTCTGTGGCTCTTTAGTGCTTGCCAAACTGCTATGTGCATGCTGCTGCTTCCATCTGACAAGGAGCACAACCTTCTGACAGCAGCTTTCAACTTGCCTAAGAAAGAGCTTGGCCATTTAGATGTGCTGCTAACCCGTGTGTGTGTAAGGTGCAGGTGCCAGCTCCTGACAAAGTTGTTCTCCAGGTTCAGTTTCTATCTGCCAGACGCATTGGAAATGTTTTCCTCTGGCATTCGCAGCAAGAGTCGCAGATTGCTTAACTGAGGAGCTCTGAGAATGGAACGGCAAGAGGTGTTCCGCTTTCGTCATAAACAGTGCTCCAGAGCGCTTGGCAACGGGCACAACGAAACGTGTGTGTGGGATAGTGACCATTCATGCCTAGTGCTCGCAATGCACGAGCACTGCCAAAAGGCCAAGGGAGGCGCTTACAATCCGGCTTGTGCGCAAAGCTTTCAGACTGCCAGAGGACCGCATCTGTGGTAAGCCCGCTTGCTCATTTGACGTTAGCTGTCGCTTGCAAGAACTTCACCCGCATCTGGTTTATGCTGCTACCTGTTGTTAGGCGACAACAAGGGCACATGTAGCAAATGCTTTTTCCTGTTTCATTTTGCTAGGCCACACTCTTCTGTGGCTCTTTAGTGCTTGCCAAACTGCTATGTGCGTGCTGCTGCTTCCATCTGACAAGGAGCACAACCTTCTGACAGCAGCTTTCAACTTGCCTAAGAAAGAGCTTGGCCATTTAGATGTGCTGCAAATCTGTGTGTGTGTAAGGTGCAGGTGCAAGCTCCTGACAAAGTTGTTCTCCAGGTTCAGTTTCTATCTGCCAGACGCATTGGAAATGTTTTCCTCTGGCATTCGCAGCAAGAGTCGCAGATTGCTTAACTGAGGAGCTCTGAGAATGGAACGGCAAGAGGTGTTCCGCTTTCGTCATAAACAGTGCTCCAGAGCGCTTGGCAACGGGCACAACGAAACGTGTGTGTGGGATAGTGACCATTCACGCCTAGTGCTCGCAATGCATGAGCACTGCCAAAAGGCCAAGGGAGGCACTTGGAATCCGGCTTGTGCGCAAAGCTTTCAGACTGCCAGAGGACCGCATCTGTGGTAAGCCCGCTTGCTCATTTGACGTTAGCTGTCGCCTGCAAGAACTTCACCCGCATCTGGTTTATGCTGCTACCTGTTGTTAGGCGACAACAAGGGCACATGTAGCAAATGCTTTTTCCTGTTTCATTTTGCTAGGCCACACTCTTCTGTGGCTCTTTAGTGCTTGCCAAACTGCTATGTGCATGCTGCTGCTTCCATCTGACAAGGAGCACAACCTTCTGACAGCAGCTTTCAACTTGCCTAAGAAAGAGCTTGGCCATTTAGATGTGCTGCTAACCCGTGTGTGTGTAAGGTGCAGGTGCCAGCTCCTGACAAAGTTGTTCTCCAGGTTCAGTTTCTATCTGCCAGACGCATTGGAAATGTTTTCCTCTGGCATTCGCAGCAAGAGTCGCAGATTGCTTAACTGAGGAGCTCTGAGAATGGAACGGCAAGAGGTGTTCCGCTTTCGTCATAAACAGTGCTCCAGAGCGCTTGGCAACGGGCACAACGAAACGTGTGTGCGGGATAGTGACCATTCCCGCCTAGTGCTCGCAATGCATGAGCACTGCCAAAAGGCCAAGGGAGGCACTTGGAATCCGGCTTGTGCGCAAAGCTTTCAGACTGCCAGAGGACCGCATCTGTGGTAAGCCGGCTTGCTCATTTGACGTTAGCTGTCGCCTGCAAGAACTTCACCCGCATCTGGTTTATGCTGCTACCTGTTGTTAGGCGACAACAAGGGCACATGTAGCAAATGCTTTTTCCTGTTTCATTTTGCTAGGCGACACTCTTCTGTGGCTCTTTAGTGCTTGCCAAACTGCTATGTGCGTGCTGCTGCTTCCATCTGACAAGGAGCACAACCTTCTGACAGCAGCTTTCAACTTGCCTAAGAAAGAGCTTGGCCATTTAGATGTGCTGCTAACCCGTGTGTGTGTAAGGTGCAGGTGCCAGCTCCTGACAAAGTTGTTCTCCAGGTTCAGTTTCTATCTGCCAGACGCATTGGAAATGTTTTCCTCTGGCATTCGCAGCAAGAGTCGCAGATTGCTTAACTGAGGAGCTCTGAGAATGGAACGGCAAGAGGTGTTCCGCTTTCGTCATAAACAGTGCTCCAGAGCGCTTGGCAACGGGCACAACGAAACGTGTGTGTGGGATAGTGACCATTCACGCCTAGTGCTCGCAATGCACGAGCACTGCCAAAAGGCCCAGGGAGGCGCTTACAATCCGGCTTGTGCGCAAAGCTTTCAGACTGCCAGAGGACCGCATCTGTGGTAAGCCCGCTTGCTCATTTGACGTTAGCTGTCGCCTGCAAGAACTTCACCCGCATCTGGTTTATGCTGCTACCTGTTGTTAGGCGACAACAAGGGCACATGTAGCAAATGCTTTTTCCTGTTTCATTTTGCTAGGCGACACTCTTCTGTGGCTCTTTAGTGCTTGCCAAACTGCTATGTGCATGCTGCTGCTTCCATCTGACAAGGAGCACAACCTTCTGACAGCAGCTTTCAACTTGCCTAAGAAAGAGCTTGGCCATTTAGATGTGCTGCTAACCCGTGTGTGTGTAAGGTGCAGGTGCCAGCTCCTGACAAAGTTGTTCTCCAGGTTCAGTTTCTATCTGCCAGACGCATTGGAAATGTTTTCCTCTGGCATTCGCAGCAAGAGTCGCAGATTGCTTAACTGAGGAGCTCTGAGAATGGAACGGCAAGAGGTGTTCCGCTTTCGTCATAAACAGTGCTCCAGAGCGCTTGGCAACGGGCACAACGAAACGTGTGTGTGGGATAGTGACCATTCACGCCTAGTGCTCGCAATGCATGAGCACTGCCAAAAGGCCAAGGGAGGCACTTGGAATCCGGCTTGTGCGCAAAGCTTTCAGACTGCCAGAGGACCGCATCTGTGGTAAGCCCGCTTGCTCATTTGACGTTAGCTGTCGCCTGCAAGAACTTCACCCGCATCTGGTTTATGCTGCTACCTGTTGTTAGGCGACAACAAGGGCACATGTAGCAAATGCTTTTTCCTGTTTCATTTTGCTAGGCCACACTCTTCTGTGGCTCTTTAGTGCTTGCCAAACTGCTATGTGCGTGCTGCTGCTTCCATCTGACAAGGAGCACAACCTTCTGACAGCAGCTTTCAACTTGCCTAAGAAAGAGCTTGGCCATTTAGATGTGCTGCTAACCCGTGTGTGTGTAAGGTGCAGGTGCCAGCTCCTGACAAAGTTGTTCTCCAGGTTCAGTTTCTATCTGCCAGACGCATTGGAAATGTTTTCCTCTGGCATTCGCAGCAAGAGTCGCAGATTGCTTAACTGAGGAGCTCTGAGAATGGAACGGCAAGAGGTGTTCCGCTTTCGTCATAAAGAGTGCTCCAGAGCGCTTGGCAACGGGCACAACGAAACGTGTGTGTGGGATAGTGACCATTCACGCCTAGTGCTCGCAATGCATGAGCACTGCCAAAAGGCCCAGGGAGGCGCTTACAATCCGGCTTGTGCGCAAAGCTTTCAGACTGCCAGAGGACCGCATCTGTGGTAAGCCCGCTTGCTCATTTGACGTTAGCTGTCGCCTGCAAGAACTTCACCCGCATCTGGTTTATGCTGCTACCTGTTGTTAGGCGACAACAAGGGCACATGTAGCAAATGCTTTTTCCTGTTTCATTTTGCTAGGCCACACTCTTCTGTGGCTCTTTAGTGCTTGCCAAACTGCTATGTGCATGCTGCTGCTTCCATCTGACAAGGAGCACAACCTTCTGACAGCAGCTTTCAACTTGCCTAAGAAAGAGCTTCGCCATTTAGATGTGCTGCTAACCCGTGTGTGTGTAAGGTGCAGGTGCCAGCTCCTGACAAAGTTGTTCTCCAGGTTCAGTTTCTATCTGCCAGACGCATTGGAAATGTTTTCCTCTGGCATTCGCAGCAAGAGTCGCAGATTGCTTAACTGAGGAGCTCTGAGAATGGAACGGCAAGAGGTGTTCCGCTTTCGTCATAAACAGTGCTCCAGAGCGCTTGGCAACGGGCACAACGAAACGTGTGTGTGGGATAGTGACCATTCACGCCTAGTGCTCGCAATGCACGAGCACTGCCAAAAGGCCAAGGGAGGCACTTGGAATCCGGCTTGTGCGCAAAGCTTTCAGACTGCCAGAGGACCGCATCTGTGGTAAGCCCGCTTGCTCATTTGACGTTAGCTGTCGCCTGCAAGAACTTCACCCGCATCTGGTTTATGCTGCTACCTGTTGTTAGGCGACAACAAGGGCACATGTAGCAAATGCTTTTTCCTGTTTCATTTTGCTAGGCGACACTCTTCTGTGGCTCTTTAGTGCTTGCCAAACTGCTATGTGCATGCTGCTGCTTCCATCTGACAAGGAGCACAACCTTCTGACAGCAGCTTTCAACTTGCCTAAGAAAGAGCTTGGCCATTTAGATGTGCTGCTAACCCGTGTGTGTGTAAGGTGCAGGTGCCAGCTCCTGACAAAGTTGTTCTCCAGGTTCAGTTTCTATCTGCCAGACGCATTGGAAATGTTTTCCTCTGGCATTCGCAGCAAGAGTCGCAGATTGCTTAACTGAGGAGCTCTGAGAATGGAACGGCAAGAGGTGTTCCGCTTTCGTCATAAACAGTGCTCCAGAGCGCTTGGCAACGGGCACAACGAAACGTGTGTGCGGGATAGTGACCATTCACGCCTAGTGCTCGCAATGCACGAGCACTGCCAAAAGGCCAAGGGAGGCGCTTAGAATCCGGCTTGTGGGCAAAGCTTTCAGACTGCCAGAGGACCGCATCTGTGGTAAGCCCGCTTGCTCATTTGACGTTAGCTGTCGCCTGCAAGAACTTCACCCGCATCTGGTTTATGCTGCTACCTGTTGTTAGGCGACAACAAGGGCACAAGTAGCAAATGCTTTTTCCTGTTTCATTTTGCTAGGCCACACTCTTCTGTGGCTTTTTAGTGCTTGCCAAACTGCTATGTGCGTGCTGCTGCTTCCATCTGACAAGGAGCACAACCTTCTGACAGCAGCTTTCAACTTGCCTAAGAAAGAGCTTGGCCATTTAGATGTGCTGCAAACCCGTGTGTGTGTAAGGTGCAGGTGCCAGCTCCTGGCAAAGTTGTTCTCCAGGTTCAGTTTCTATCTGCCAGACGCATTGGAAATGTTTTCCTCTGGCATTCGCAGCAAGAGTCGCAGATTGCTTAACTGAGGAGCTCTGAGAATGGAACGGCAAGAGGTGTTCCGCTTTCGTCATAAACAGTGCTCCAGAGCGCTTGGCAACGGGCACAACGAAACGTGTGTGCGGGATAGTGACCATTCACGCCTAGTGCTCGCAATGCACGAGCACTGCCAAAAGGCCAAGGGAGGCGCTTAGAATCCGGCTTGTGGGCAAAGCTTTCAGACTGCCAGAGGACCGCATCTGTGGTAAGCCCGCTTGCTCATTTGACGTTAGCTGTCGCCTGCAAGAACTTCACCCGCATCTGGTTTATGCTGCTACCTGTTGTTAGGCGACAACAAGGGCACATGTAGCAAATGCTTTTTCCTGTTTCATTTTGCTAGGCCACACTCTTCTGTGGCTCTTTAGTGCTTGCCAAACTGCTATGTGCGTGCTGCTGCTTCCATCTGACAAGGAGCACAACCTTCTGACAGCAGCTTTCAACTTGCCTAAGAAAGAGCTTGGCCATTTAGATGTGCTGCAAATCTGTGTGTGTGTAAGGTGCAGGTGCAAGCTCTTGACAAAGTTGTTCTCCAGGTTCAGTTTCTATCTGCCAGACGCATTGGAAATGTTTTCCTCTGGCATTCGCAGCAAGAGTCGCAGATTGCTTAACTGAGGAGCTCTGAGAATGGAACGGCAAGAGGTGTTCCGCTTTCGTCATAAACAGTGCTCCAGAGCGCTTGGCAACGGGCACAACGAAACGTGTGTGTGGGATAGTGACCATTCACGCCTAGTGCTCGCAATGCATGAGCACTGCCAAAAGGCCAAGGGAGGCACTTGGAATCCGGCTTGTGCGCAAAGCTTTCAGACTGCCAGAGGACCGCATCTGTGGTAAGCCCGCTTGCTCATTTGACGTTAGCTGTCGCCTGCAAGAACTTCACCCGCATCTGGTTTATGCTGCTACCTGTTGTTAGGCGACAACAAGGGCACATGTAGCAAATGCTTTTTCCTGTTTCATTTTGCTAGGCAACACTCTTCTGTGGCTCTTTAGTGCTTGCCAAACTGCTATGTGCATGCTGCTGCTTCCATCTGACAAGGAGCACAACCTTCTGACAGCAGCTTTCAACTTGCCTAAGAAAGAGCTTGGCCATTTAGATGTGCTGCTAACCCGTGTGTGTGTAAGGTGCAGGTGCCAGCTCCTGACAAAGTTGTTCTCCAGGTTCAGTTTCTATCTGCCAGACGCATTGGAAATGTTTTCCTCTGGCATTCGCAGCAAGAGTCGCAGATTGCTTAACTGAGGAGCTCTGAGAATGGAACGGCAAGAGGTGTTCCGCTTTCGTCATAAACAGTGCTCCAGAGCGCTTGGCAACGGGCACAACGAAACGTGTGTGTGGGATAGTGACCATTCATGCCTAGTGCTCGCAATGCACGAGCACTGCCAAAAGGCCAAGGGAGGCGCTTACAATCCGGCTTGTGCGCAAAGCTTTCAGACTGCCAGAGGACCGCATCTGTGGTAAGCCCGCTTGCTCATTTGACGTTAGCTGTCGCTTGCAAGAACTTCACCCGCATCTGGTTTATGCTGCTACCTGTTGTTAGGCGACAACAAGGGCACATGTAGCAAATGCTTTTTCCTGTTTCATTTTGCTAGGCCACACTCTTCTGTGGCTCTTTAGTGCTTGCCAAACTGCTATGTGCGTGCTGCTGCTTCCATCTGACAAGGAGCACAACCTTCTGACAGCAGCTTTCAACTTGCCTAAGAAAGAGCTTGGCCATTTAGATGTGCTGCAAATCTGTGTGTGTGTAAGGTGCAGGTGCAAGCTCCTGACAAAGTTGTTCTCCAGGTTCAGTTTCTATCTGCCAGACGCATTGGAAATGTTTTCCTCTGGCATTCGCAGCAAGAGTCGCAGATTGCTTAACTGAGGAGCTCTGAGAATGGAACGGCAAGAGGTGTTCCGCTTTCGTCATAAACAGTGCTCCAGAGCGCTTGGCAACGGGCACAACGAAACGTGTGTGTGGGATAGTGACCATTCACGCCTAGTGCTCGCAATGCATGAGCACTGCCAAAAGGCCAAGGGAGGCACTTGGAATCCGGCTTGTGCGCAAAGCTTTCAGACTGCCAGAGGACCGCATCTGTGGTAAGCCCGCTTGCTCATTTGACGTTAGCTGTCGCCTGCAAGAACTTCACCCGCATCTGGTTTATGCTGCTACCTGTTGTTAGGCGACAACAAGGGCACATGTAGCAAATGCTTTTTCCTGTTTCATTTTGCTAGGCGACACTCTTCTGTGGCTCTTTAGTGCTTGCCAAACTGCTATGTGCATGCTGCTGCTTCCATCTGACAAGGAGCACAACCTTCTGACAGCAGCTTTCAACTTGCCTAAGAAAGAGCTTGGCCATTTAGATGTGCTGCTAACCCGTGTGTGTGTAAGGTGCAGGTGCCAGCTCCTGACAAAGTTGTTCTCCAGGTTCAGTTTCTATCTGCCAGACGCATTGGAAATGTTTTCCTCTGGCATTCGCAGCAAGAGTCGCAGATTGCTTAACTGAGGAGCTCTGAGAATGGAACGGCAAGAGGTGTTCCGCTTTCGTCATAAACAGTGCTCCAGAGCGCTTGGCAACGGGCACAACGAAACGTGTGTGCGGGATAGTGACCATTCCCGCCTAGTGCTCGCAATGCATGAGCACTGCCAAAAGGCCAAGGGAGGCACTTGGAATCCGGCTTGTGCGCAAAGCTTTCAGACTGCCAGAGGACCGCATCTGTGGTAAGCCCGCTTGCTCATTTGACGTTAGCTGTCGCCTGCAAGAACTTCACCCGCATCTGGTTTATGCTGCTACCTGTTGTTAGGCGACAACAAGGGCACAAGTAGCAAATGCTTTTTCCTGTTTCATTTTGCTAGGCCACACTCTTCTGTGGCTTTTTAGTGCTTGCCAAACTGCTATGTGCGTGCTGCTGCTTCCATCTGACAAGGAGCACAACCTTCTGACAGCAGCTTTCAACTTGCCTAAGAAAGAGCTTGGCCATTTAGATGTGCTGCAAATCTGTGTGTGTGTAAGGTGCAGGTGCAAGCTCCTGACAAAGTTGTTCCCCAGGTTCAGTTTCTATCTGCCAGACGCATTGGAAATGTTTTCCTCTGGCATTCGCACCAAGAGTCGCAGATTGCTTAACTGAGGAGCTCTGAGAATGGAACGGCAAGAGGTGTTCCGCTTTCGTCATAAACAGTGCTCCAGAGCGCTTGGCAACGGGCACAACGAAACGTGTGTGTGGGATAGTGACCATTCACGCCTAGTGCTCGCAATGCATGAGCACTGCCAAAAGGCCAAGGGAGGCACTTGGAATCCGGCTTGTGCGCAAAGCTTTCAGACTGCCAGAGGACCGCATCTGTGGTAAGCCCGCTTGCTCATTTGACGTTAGCTGTCGCCTGCAAGAACTTCACCCGCATCTGGTTTATGCTGCTACCTGTTGTTAGGCGACAACAAGGGCACATGTAGCAAATGCTTTTTCCTGTTTCATTTTGCTAGGCGACACTCTTCTGTGGCTCTTTAGTGCTTGCCAAACTGCTATGTGCATGCTGCTGCTTCCATCTGACAAGGAGCACAACCTTCTGACAGCAGCTTTCAACTTGCCTAAGAAAGAGCTTGGCCATTTAGATGTGCTGCTAACCCGTGTGTGTGTAAGGTGCAGGTGCCAGCTCCTGACAAAGTTGTTCTCCAGGTTCAGTTTCTATCTGCCAGACGCATTGGAAATGTTTTCCTCTGGCATTCGCAGCAAGAGTCGCAGATTGCTTAACTGAGGAGCTCTGAGAATGGAACGGCAAGAGGTGTTCCGCTTTCGTCATAAAGAGTGCTCCAGAGCGCTTGGCAACGGGCACAACGAAACGTGTGTGTGGGATAGTGACCATTCGCGCCTAGTGCTGGCAATGCACGAGCACTGCCAAAAGGCCAAGGGAGGCGCTTACAATCCGGCTTGTGCGCAAAGCTTTCAGACTGCCAGAGCACCGCAGCTGTGGTAAGCCCGCTTGCTCATTTGACGTTAGCTGTCGCCTGCAAGAACTTCACCCGCATCTGGTTTATGCTGCTACCTGTTGTTAGGCGACAACAAGGGCACATGTAGCAAATGCTTTTTCCTGTTTCATTTTGCTAGGCGACACTCTTCTGTGGCTCTTTAGTGCTTGCCAAACTGCTATGTGCGTGCTGCTGCTTCCATCTGACAAGGAGCACAACCTTCTGACAGCAGCTTTCAACTTGCCTAAGAAAGAGCTTGGCCATTTAGATGTGCTGCAAATCTGTGTGTGTGTAAGGTGCAGGTGCAAGCTCCTGACAAAGTTGTTCTCCAGGTTCAGTTTCTATCTGCCAGATGCATTGGAAATGTTTTCCTCTGGCATTCGCAGCAAGAGTCATAGATTGCTTAACTGAGGAGCTCTGAGAATGGAACGGCAAGAGGTGTTCCGCTTTCGTCATAAACAGTGCTCCAGAGCGCTTGGCAACGGGCACAACGAAACGTGTGTGTGGGATAGTGACCATTCACACCTAGTGCTCGCAATGCACGAGCACTGCCAAAAGGCCAAGGGAGGCGCTTACAATCCGGCTTGTGCGCAAAGCTTTCAGACTGCCAGAGGACCGCATCTGTGGTAAGCCCGCTTGCTCATTTGACGTTAGCTGTCGCCTGCAAGAACTTCACCCGCATCTGGTTTATGCTGCTACCTGTTGTTAGACGACAACAAGGGCACATGTAGCAAATGCTTTTTCCTGTTTCATTTTGCTAGGCCACACTCTTCTGTGGCTCTTTAGTGCTTGCCAAACTGCTATGTGCGTGCTGCTGCTTCCATCTGACAAGGAGCACAACCTTCTGACAGCAGCTTTCAACTTGCCTAAGAAAGAGCTTGGCCATTTAGATGTGCTGCAAATCTGTGTGTGTGTAAGGTGCAGGTGCAAGCTCTTGACAAAGTTGTTCTCCAGGTTCAGTTTCTATCTGCCAGACGCATTGGAAATGTTTTCCTCTGGCATTCGCAGCAAGAGTCGCAGATTGCTTAACTGAGGAGCTCTGAGAATGGAACGGCAAGAGGTGTTCCGCTTTCGTCATAAACAGTGCTCCAGAGCGCTTGGCAACGGGCACAACGAAACGTGTGTGTGGGATAGTGACCATTCACGCCTAGTGCTCGCAATGCATGAGCACTGCCAAAAGGCCAAGGGAGGCACTTGGAATCCGGCTTGTGCGCAAAGCTTTCAGACTGCCAGAGGACCGCATCTGTGGTAAGCCCGCTTGCTCATTTGACGTTAGCTGTCGCCTGCAAGAACTTCACCCGCATCTGGTTTATGCTGCTACCTGTTGTTAGGCGACAACAAGGGCACATGTAGCAAATGCTTTTTCCTGTTTCATTTTGCTAGGCAACACTCTTCTGTGGCTCTTTAGTGCTTGCCAAACTGCTATGTGCATGCTGCTGCTTCCATCTGACAAGGAGCACAACCTTCTGACAGCAGCTTTCAACTTGCCTAAGAAAGAGCTTGGCCATTTAGATGTGCTGCTAACCCGTGTGTGTGTAAGGTGCAGGTGCCAGCTCCTGACAAAGTTGTTCTCCAGGTTCAGTTTCTATCTGCCAGACGCATTGGAAATGTTTTCCTCTGGCATTCGCAGCAAGAGTCGCAGATTGCTTAACTGAGGAGCTCTGAGAATGGAACGGCAAGAGGTGTTCCGCTTTCGTCATAAACAGTGCTCCAGAGCGCTTGGCAACGGGCACAACGAAACGTGTGTGTGGGATAGTGACCATTCATGCCTAGTGCTCGCAATGCACGAGCACTGCCAAAAGGCCAAGGGAGGCGCTTACAATCCGGCTTGTGCGCAAAGCTTTCAGACTGCCAGAGGACCGCATCTGTGGTAAGCCCGCTTGCTCATTTGACGTTAGCTGTCGCTTGCAAGAACTTCACCCGCATCTGGTTTATGCTGCTACCTGTTGTTAGGCGACAACAAGGGCACATGTAGCAAATGCTTTTTCCTGTTTCATTTTGCTAGGCCACACTCTTCTGTGGCTCTTTAGTGCTTGCCAAACTGCTATGTGCGTGCTGCTGCTTCCATCTGACAAGGAGCACAACCTTCTGACAGCAGCTTTCAACTTGCCTAAGAAAGAGCTTGGCCATTTAGATGTGCTGCAAATCTGTGTGTGTGTAAGGTGCAGGTGCAAGCTCCTGACAAAGTTGTTCTCCAGGTTCAGTTTCTATCTGCCAGACGCATTGGAAATGTTTTCCTCTGGCATTCGCAGCAAGAGTCGCAGATTGCTTAACTGAGGAGCTCTGAGAATGGAACGGCAAGAGGTGTTCCGCTTTCGTCATAAACAGTGCTCCAGAGCGCTTGGCAACGGGCACAACGAAACGTGTGTGTGGGATAGTGACCATTCACGCCTAGTGCTCGCAATGCATGAGCACTGCCAAAAGGCCAAGGGAGGCACTTGGAATCCGGCTTGTGCGCAAAGCTTTCAGACTGCCAGAGGACCGCATCTGTGGTAAGCCCGCTTGCTCATTTGACGTTAGCTGTCGCCTGCAAGAACTTCACCCGCATCTGGTTTATGCTGCTACCTGTTGTTAGGCGACAACAAGGGCACATGTAGCAAATGCTTTTTCCTGTTTCATTTTGCTAGGCCACACTCTTCTGTGGCTCTTTAGTGCTTGCCAAACTGCTATGTGCATGCTGCTGCTTCCATCTGACAAGGAGCACAACCTTCTGACAGCAGCTTTCAACTTGCCTAAGAAAGAGCTTGGCCATTTAGATGTGCTGCTAACCCGTGTGTGTGTAAGGTGCAGGTGCCAGCTCCTGACAAAGTTGTTCTCCAGGTTCAGTTTCTATCTGCCAGACGCATTGGAAATGTTTTCCTCTGGCATTCGCAGCAAGAGTCGCAGATTGCTTAACTGAGGAGCTCTGAGAATGGAACGGCAAGAGGTGTTCCGCTTTCGTCATAAACAGTGCTCCAGAGCGCTTGGCAACGGGCACAACGAAACGTGTGTGCGGGATAGTGACCATTCCCGCCTAGTGCTCGCAATGCATGAGCACTGCCAAAAGGCCAAGGGAGGCACTTGGAATCCGGCTTGTGCGCAAAGCTTTCAGACTGCCAGAGGACCGCATCTGTGGTAAGCCGGCTTGCTCATTTGACGTTAGCTGTCGCCTGCAAGAACTTCACCCGCATCTGGTTTATGCTGCTACCTGTTGTTAGGCGACAACAAGGGCACATGTAGCAAATGCTTTTTCCTGTTTCATTTTGCTAGGCGACACTCTTCTGTGGCTCTTTAGTGCTTGCCAAACTGCTATGTGCATGCTGCTGCTTCCATCTGACAAGGAGCACAACCTTCTGACAGCAGCTTTCAACTTGCCTAAGAAAGAGCTTGGCCATTTAGATGTGCTGCTAACCCGTGTGTGTGTAAGGTGCAGGTGCCAGCTCCTGACAAAGTTGTTCTCCAGGTTCAGTTTCTATCTGCCAGACGCATTGGAAATGTTTTCCTCTGGCATTCGCAGCAAGAGTCGCAGATTGCTTAACTGAGGAGCTCTGAGAATGGAACGGCAAGAGGTGTTCCGCTTTCGTCATAAACAGTGCTCCAGAGCGCTTGGCAACGGGCACAACGAAACGTGTGTGCGGGATAGTGACCATTCACGCCTAGTGCTCGCAATGCACGAGCACTGCCAAAAGGCCAAGGGAGGCGCTTAGAATCCGGCTTGTGGGCAAAGCTTTCAGACTGCCAGAGGACCGCAGCTGTGGTAAGCCCGCTTGCTCATTTGACGTTAGCTGTCGCCTGCAAGAACTTCACCCGCATCTGGTTTATGCTGCTACCTGTTGTTAGGCGACAACAAGGGCACAAGTAGCAAATGCTTTTTCCTGTTTCATTTTGCTAGGCCACACTCTTCTGTGGCTTTTTAGTGCTTGCCAAACTGCTATGTGCGTGCTGCTGCTTCCATCTGACAAGGAGCACAACCTTCTGACAGCAGCTTTCAACTTGCCTAAGAAAGAGCTTGGCCATTTAGATGTGCTGCAAATCTGTGTGTGTGTAAGGTGCAGGTGCAAGCTCCTGACAAAGTTGTTCTCCAGGTTCAGTTTCTATCTGCCAGACGCATTGGAAATGTTTTCCTCTGGCATTCGCACCAAGAGTCGCAGATTGCTTAACTGAGGAGCTCTGAGAATGGAACGGCAAGAGGTGTTCCGCTTTCGTCATAAACAGTGCTCCAGAGCGCTTGGCAACGGGCACAACGAAACGTGTGTGTGGGATAGTGACCATTCACGCCTAGTGCTCGCAATGCATGAGCACTGCCAAAAGGCCAAGGGAGGCACTTGGAATCCGGCTTGTGCGCAAAGCTTTCAGACTGCCAGAGGACCGCATCTGTGGTAAGCCCGCTTGCTCATTTGACGTTAGCTGTCGCCTGCAAGAACTTCACCCGCATCTGGTTTATGCTGCTACCTGTTGTTAGGCGACAACAAGGGCACATGTAGCAAATGCTTTTTCCTGTTTCATTTTGCTAGGCGACACTCTTCTGTGGCTCTTTAGTGCTTGCCAAACTGCTATGTGCATGCTGCTGCTTCCATCTGACAAGGAGCACAACCTTCTGACAGCAGCTTTCAACTTGCCTAAGAAAGAGCTTGGCCATTTAGATGTGCTGCTAACCCGTGTGTGTGTAAGGTGCAGGTGCCAGCTCCTGACAAAGTTGTTCTCCAGGTTCAGTTTCTATCTGCCAGACGCATTGGAAATGTTTTCCTCTGGCATTCGCAGCAAGAGTCGCAGATTGCTTAACTGAGGAGCTCTGAGAATGGAACGGCAAGAGGTGTTCCGCTTTCGTCATAAAGAGTGCTCCAGAGCGCTTGGCAACGGGCACAACGAAACGTGTGTGTGGGATAGTGACCATTCGCGCCTAGTGCTGGCAATGCACGAGCACTGCCAAAAGGCCAAGGGAGGCGCTTACAATCCGGCTTGTGCGCAAAGCTTTCAGACTGCCAGAGGACCGCATCTGTGGTAAGCCCGCTTGCTCATTTGACGTTAGCTGTCGCCTGCAAGAACTTCACCCGCATCTGGTTTATGCTGCTACCTGTTGTTAGGCGACAACAAGGGCACATGTAGCAAATGCTTTTTCCTGTTTCATTTTGCTAGGCGACACTCTTCTGTGGCTCTTTAGTGCTTGCCAAACTGCTATGTGCATGCTGCTGCTTCCATCTGACAAGGAGCACAACCTTCTGACAGCAGCTTTCAACTTGCCTAAGAAAGAGCTTGGCCATTTAGATGTGCTGCAAATCTGTGTGTGTGTAAGGTGCAGGTGCAAGCTCCTGACAAAGTTGTTCTCCAGGTTCAGTTTCTATCTGCCAGATGCATTGGAAATGTTTTCCTCTGGCATTCGCAGCAAGAGTCGCAGATTGCTTAACTGAGGAGCTCTGAGAATGGAACGGCAAGAGGTGTTCCGCTTTCGTCATAAACAGTGCTCCAGAGCGCTTGGCAACGGGCACAACGAAACGTGTGTGTGGGATAGTGACCATTCACACCTAGTGCTCGCAATGCACGAGCACTGCCAAAAGGCCAAGGGAGGCACTTGGAATCCGGCTTGTGCGCAAAGCTTTCAGACTGCCAGAGGACCGCATCTGTGGTAAGCCCGCTTGCTCATTTGACGTTAGCTGTCGCCTGCAAGAACTTCACCCGCATCTGGTTTATGCTGCTACCTGTTGTTAGGCGACAACAAGGGCACATGTAGCAAATGCTTTTTCCTGTTTCATTTTGCTAGGCCACACTCTTCTGTGGCTCTTTAGTGCTTGCCAAACTGCTATGTGCGTGCTGCTGCTTCCATCTGACAAGGAGCACAACCTTCTGACAGCAGCTTTCAACTTGCCTAAGAAAGAGTTTGGCCATTTAGATGTGCTGCTAACCCGTGTGTGTGTAAGGTGCAGGTGCCAGCTCCTGACAAAGTTGTTCTCCAGGTTCAGTTTCTCCCTGCCAGACACATTGGAAATGTTTTCCAATGGCATTCGCACCAAGAGTCATAGATTGCTTAACTGAGGAGCTCTGAGAATGGAACGGCAAGAGGTGTTCCGCTTTCGTCATAAACAGTGCTCCAGAGCGTTTGGCAACGGGCACAACGAAACGTGTGTGTGGGATAGTGACCATTCACGCCTAGTGCTCGCAATGCACGAGCACTGCCAAAAGGCCAAGGGAGGCACTTGGAATCCGGCTTGTGCGCAAAGCTTTCACACTGCCAGAGGACCGCAGCTGTGGTAAGCCTGCTTGCTCATTTGACGTTAGCTGTCGCCTGCAAGAACTTCACCCGCATCTGGTTTATGCTGCTACCTGTTGTTAGGCGACAACAAGGGCACATGTAGCAAATGCTTTTTCCTGTTTCATTTTGCTAGGCCACACTCTTCTGTGGCTCTTTAGTGCTTGCCAAACTGCTATGTGCGTGCTGCTGCTTCCATCTGACAAGGAGCACAACCTTCTGACAGCAGCTTTCAACTTGCCTAAGAAAGAGCTTGGCCATTTAGATGTGCTGCAAATCTGTGTGTGTGTAAGGTGCAGGTGCAAGCTCCTGACAAAGTTGTTCTCCAGGTTCAGTTTCTATCTGCCAGATGCATTGGAAATGTTTTCCTCTGGCATTCGCAGCAAGAGTCGCAGATTGCTTAACTGAGGAGCTCTGAGAATGGAACGGCAAGAGGTGTTCCGCTTTCGTCATAAAGAGTGCTCCAGAGCGCTTGGCAACGGGCACAACGAAACGTGTGTGTGGGATAGTGACCATTCACGCCTAGTGCTCGCAATGCACGAGCACTGCCAAAAGGCCAAGGGAGGCGCTTAGAATCCGGCTTGTGCGCAAAGCTTTCAGACTGCCAGAGGACCGCAGCTGTGGTAAGCCCGCTTGCTCATTTGACGTTAGCTGTCGCCTGCAAGAACTTCACCCGCATCTGGTTTATGCTGCTACCTGTTGTTAGACGACAACAAGGGCACATGTAGCAAATGCTTTTTCCTGTTTCATTTTGCTAGGCCACACTCTTCTGTGGCTCTTTAGTGCTTGCCAAACTGCTATGTGCGTGCTGCTGCTTCCATCTGACAAGGAGCACAACCTTCTGACAGCAGCTTTCAACTTGCCTAAGAAAGAGCTTGGCCATTTAGATGTGCTGCAAATCTGTGTGTGTGTAAGGTGCAGGTGCAAGCTCCTGACAAAGTTGTTCTCCAGGTTCAGTTTCTATCTGCCAGACGCATTGGAAATGTTTTCCTCTGGCATTCGCAGCAAGAGTCGCAGATTGCTTAACTGAGGAGCTCTGAGAATGGAACGGCAAGAGGTGTTCCGCTTTCGTCATAAAGAGTGCTCCAGAGCGCTTGGCAACGGGCACAACGAAACGTGTGTGTGGGATAGTGACCATTCACGCCTAGTGCTCGCAATGCACGAGCACTGCCAAAAGGCCAAGGGAGGCGCTTACAATCCGGCTTGTGCGCAAAGCTTTCAGACTGCCAGAGGACCGCATCTGTGGTAAGCCCGCTTGCTCATTTGACGTTAGCTGTCGCCTGCAAGAACTTCACCCGCATCTGGTTTATGCTGCTACCTGTTGTTAGGCGACAACAAAGGCACAGGTAGCAAATGCTTTTTCCTGTTTCATTTTGCTAGGCCACACTCTTCTGTGGCTCTTTAGTGCTTGCCAAACTGCTATGTGCGTGCTGCTGCTTCCATCTGACAAGGAGCACAACCTTCTGACAGCAGCTTTCAACTTGCCTAAGAAAGAGCTTGGCCATTTAGATGTGATGCAAATCTGTGTGTGTGTAAGGTGCAGGTGCAAGCTCCTGACAAAGTTGTTCTCCAGGTTCAGTTTCTCCCTGCCAGACACATTGGAAATGTTTTCCTCTGGCATTCGCACCAAGAGTCGTAGATTGCTTAACTGAGGAGCTCTGAGAATGGAACGGCAAGAGGTGTTCCGCTTTCGTCATAAACAGTGCTCCAGAGCGCTTGGCAACGGGCACAACGAAACGTGTGTGTGGGATAGTGACCATTCACGCCTAGTGCTCGCAATGCACGAGCACTGCCAAAAGGCCAAGGGAGGAACTTGGAATCCGGCTTGTGCGCAAAGCTTTCAGACTGCCAGAGGACCGCATCTGTGGTAAGCCCGCTTGCTCATTTGACGTTAGCTGTCGCCTGCAAGAACTTCACCCGCATCTGGTTTATGCTGCTACCTGTTGTTAGGCGACAACAAGGGCACATGTAGCAAATGCTTTTTCCTGTTTCATTTTGCTAGGCCACACTCTTCTGTGGCTCTTTAGTGCTTGCCAAACTGCTATGTGCGTGCTGCTGCTTCCATCTGACAAGGAGCACAACCTTCTGACAGCAGCTTTCAACTTGCCTAAGAAAGAGCTTGGCCATTTAGATGTGCTGCAAATCTGTGTGTGTGTAAGGTGCAGGTGCAAGCTCCTGACAAAGTTGTTCTCCAGGTTCAGTTTCTATCTGCCAGACGCATTGGAAATGTTTTCCTCTGGCATTCGCAGCAAGAGTCACAGATTGCTTAACTGAGGAGCTCTGAGAATGGAACGGCAAGAGGTGTTCCGCTTTCGTCATAAACAGTGCTCCAGAGCGCTTGGCAACGGGCACAACGAAACGTGTGTGTGGGATAGTGACCATTCACGCCTAGTGCTCGCAATGCATGAGCACTGCCAAAAGGCCAAGGGAGGCACTTGGAATCCGGCTTGTGCGCAAAGCTTTCAGACTGCCAGAGGACCGCATCTGTGGTAAGCCCGCTTGCTCATTTGACGTTAGCTGTCGCCTGCAAGAACTTCACCCGCATCTGGTTTATGCTGCTACCTGTTGTTAGGCGACAACAAGGGCACATGTAGCAAATGCTTTTTCCTGTTTCATTTTGCTAGGCCACACTCTTCTGTGGCTCTTTAGTGCTTGCCAAACTGCTATGTGCGTGCTGCTGCTTCCATCTGACAAGGAGCACAACCTTCTGACAGCAGCTTTCAACTTGCCTAAGAAAGAGCTTGGCCATTTAGATGTGCTGCAAATCTGTGTGTGTGTAAGGTGCAGGTGCAAGCTCCTGACAAAGTTGTTCTCCAGGTTCAGTTTCTATCTGCCAGACGCATTGGAAATGTTTTCCTCTGGCATTCGCAGCAAGAGTCGCAGATTGCTTAACTGAGGAGCTCTGAGAATGGAACGGCAAGAGGTGTTCCGCTTTCGTCATAAAGAGTGCTCCAGAGCGCTTGGCAACGGGCACAACGAAACGTGTGTGTGGGATAGTGACCATTCACGCCTAGTGCTCGCAATGCATGAGCACTGCCAAAAGGCCAAGGGAGGCACTTGGAATCCGGCTTGTGCGCAAAGCTTTCAGACTGCCAGAGGACCGCATCTGTGGTAAGCCCGCTTGCTCATTTGACGTTAGCTGTCGCCTGCAAGAACTTCACCCGCATCTGGTTTATGCTGCTACCTGTTGTTAGGCGACAACAAGGGCACATGTAGCAAATGCTTTTTCCTGTTTCATTTTGCTAGGCCACACTCTTCTGTGGCTCTTTAGTGCTTGCCAAACTGCTATGTGCATGCTGCTGCTTCCATCTGACAAGGAGCACAACCTTCTGACAGCAGCTTTCAACTTGCCTAAGAAAGAGCTTGGCCATTTAGATGTGCTGCTAACCCGTGTGTGTGTAAGGTGCAGGTGCCAGCTCCTGACAAAGTTGTTCTCCAGGTTCAGTTTCTATCTGCCAGACGCATTGGAAATGTTTTCCTCTGGCATTCGCAGCAAGAGTCGCAGATTGCTTAACTGAGGAGCTCTGAGAATGGAACGGCAAGAGGTGTTCCGCTTTCGTCATAAACAGTGCTCCAGAGCGCTTGGCAACGGGCACAACGAAACGTGTGTGCGGGATAGTGACCATTCACGCCTAGTGCTCGCAATGCACGAGCACTGCCAAAAGGCCAAGGGAGGCGCTTACAATCCGGCTTGTGGGCAAAGCTTTCAGACTGCCAGAGGACCGCATCTGTGGTAAGCCCGCTTGCTCATTTGACGTTAGCTGTCGCCTGCAAGAACTTCACCCGCATCTGGTTTATGCTGCTACCTGTTGTTAGGCGACAACAAGGGCACATGTAGCAAATGCTTTTTCCTGTTTCATTTTGCTAGGCGACACTCTTCTGTGGCTCTTTAGTGCTTGCCAAACTGCTATGTGCATGCTGCTGCTTCCATCTGACAAGGAGCACAACCTTCTGACAGCAGCTTTCAACTTGCCTAAGAAAGAGCTTGGCCATTTAGATGTGCTGCTAACCCGTGTGTGTGTAAGGTGCAGGTGCCAGCTCCTGACAAAGTTGTTCTCCAGGTTCAGTTTCTATCTGCCAGACGCATTGGAAATGTTTTCCTCTGGCATTCGCAGCAAGAGTCGCAGATTGCTTAACTGAGGAGCTCTGAGAATGGAACGGCAAGAGGTGTTCCGCTTTCGTCATAAAGAGTGCTCCAGAGCGCTTGGCAACGGGCACAACGAAACGTGTGTGTGGGATAGTGACCATTCACGCCTAGTGCTCGCAATGCATGAGCACTGCCAAAAGGCCCAGGGAGGCGCTTACAATCCGGCTTGTGCGCAAAGCTTTCAGACTGCCAGAGGACCGCATCTGTGGTAAGCCCGCTTGCTCATTTGACGTTAGCTGTCGCCTGCAAGAACTTCACCCGCATCTGGTTTATGCTGCTACCTGTTGTTAGGCGACAACAAGGGCACATGTAGCAAATGCTTTTTCCTGTTTCATTTTGCTAGGCGACACTCTTCTGTGGCTCTTTAGTGCTTGCCAAACTGCTATGTGCATGCTGCTGCTTCCATCTGACAAGGAGCACAACCTTCTGACAGCAGCTTTCAACTTGCCTAAGAAAGAGCTTGGCCATTTAGATGTGCTGCTAACCCGTGTGTGTGTAAGGTGCAGGTGCCAGCTCCTGACAAAGTTGTTCTCCAGGTTCAGTTTCTATCTGCCAGACGCATTGGAAATGTTTTCCTCTGGCATTCGCAGCAAGAGTCGCAGATTGCTTAACTGAGGAGCTCTGAGAATGGAACGGCAAGAGGTGTTCCGCTTTCGTCATAAACAGTGCTCCAGAGCGCTTGGCAACGGGCACAACGAAACGTGTGTGCGGGATAGTGACCATTCCCGCCTAGTGCTCGCAATGCATGAGCACTGCCAAAAGGCCAAGGGAGGCACTTGGAATCCGGCTTGTGCGCAAAGCTTTCAGACTGCCAGAGGACCGCATCTGTGGTAAGCCGGCTTGCTCATTTGACGTTAGCTGTCGCCTGCAAGAACTTCACCCGCATCTGGTTTATGCTGCTACCTGTTGTTAGGCGACAACAAGGGCACATGTAGCAAATGCTTTTTCCTGTTTCATTTTGCTAGGCGACACTCTTCTGTGGCTCTTTAGTGCTTGCCAAACTGCTATGTGCATGCTGCTGCTTCCATCTGACAAGGAGCACAACCTTCTGACAGCAGCTTTCAACTTGCCTAAGAAAGAGCTTGGCCATTTAGATGTGCTGCTAACCCGTGTGTGTGTAAGGTGCAGGTGCCAGCTCCTGACAAAGTTGTTCTCCAGGTTCAGTTTCTATCTGCCAGACGCATTGGAAATGTTTTCCTCTGGCATTCGCAGCAAGAGTCGCAGATTGCTTAACTGAGGAGCTCTGAGAATGGAACGGCAAGAGGTGTTCCGCTTTCGTCATAAACAGTGCTCCAGAGCGCTTGGCAACGGGCACAACGAAACGTGTGTGCGGGATAGTGACCATTCACGCCTAGTGCTCGCAATGCACGAGCACTGCCAAAAGGCCAAGGGAGGCGCTTAGAATCCGGCTTGTGGGCAAAGCTTTCAGACTGCCAGAGGACCGCAGCTGTGGTAAGCCCGCTTGCTCATTTGACGTTAGCTGTCGCCTGCAAGAACTTCACCCGCATCTGGTTTATGCTGCTACCTGTTGTTAGGCGACAACAAGGGCACAAGTAGCAAATGCTTTTTCCTGTTTCATTTTGCTAGGCCACACTCTTCTGTGGCTTTTTAGTGCTTGCCAAACTGCTATGTGCGTGCTGCTGCTTCCATCTGACAAGGAGCACAACCTTCTGACAGCAGCTTTCAACTTGCCTAAGAAAGAGCTTGGCCATTTAGATGTGCTGCAAATCTGTGTGTGTGTAAGGTGCAGGTGCAAGCTCCTGACAAAGTTGTTCTCCAGGTTCAGTTTCTATCTGCCAGACGCATTGGAAATGTTTTCCTCTGGCATTCGCACCAAGAGTCGCAGATTGCTTAACTGAGGAGCTCTGAGAATGGAACGGCAAGAGGTGTTCCGCTTTCGTCATAAACAGTGCTCCAGAGCGCTTGGCAACGGGCACAACGAAACGTGTGTGTGGGATAGTGACCATTCACGCCTAGTGCTCGCAATGCATGAGCACTGCCAAAAGGCCAAGGGAGGCACTTGGAATCCGGCTTGTGCGCAAAGCTTTCAGACTGCCAGAGGACCGCATCTGTGGTAAGCCCGCTTGCTCATTTGACGTTAGCTGTCGCCTGCAAGAACTTCACCCGCATCTGGTTTATGCTGCTACCTGTTGTTAGGCGACAACAAGGGCACATGTAGCAAATGCTTTTTCCTGTTTCATTTTGCTAGGCGACACTCTTCTGTGGCTCTTTAGTGCTTGCCAAACTGCTATGTGCATGCTGCTGCTTCCATCTGACAAGGAGCACAACCTTCTGACAGCAGCTTTCAACTTGCCTAAGAAAGAGCTTGGCCATTTAGATGTGCTGCTAACCCGTGTGTGTGTAAGGTGCAGGTGCCAGCTCCTGACAAAGTTGTTCTCCAGGTTCAGTTTCTATCTGCCAGACGCATTGGAAATGTTTTCCTCTGGCATTCGCAGCAAGAGTCGCAGATTGCTTAACTGAGGAGCTCTGAGAATGGAACGGCAAGAGGTGTTCCGCTTTCGTCATAAAGAGTGCTCCAGAGCGCTTGGCAACGGGCACAACGAAACGTGTGTGTGGGATAGTGACCATTCGCGCCTAGTGCTGGCAATGCACGAGCACTGCCAAAAGGCCAAGGGAGGCGCTTACAATCCGGCTTGTGCGCAAAGCTTTCAGACTGCCAGAGGACCGCATCTGTGGTAAGCCCGCTTGCTCATTTGACGTTAGCTGTCGCCTGCAAGAACTTCACCCGCATCTGGTTTATGCTGCTACCTGTTGTTAGGCGACAACAAGGGCACATGTAGCAAATGCTTTTTCCTGTTTCATTTTGCTAGGCGACACTCTTCTGTGGCTCTTTAGTGCTTGCCAAACTGCTATGTGCATGCTGCTGCTTCCATCTGACAAGGAGCACAACCTTCTGACAGCAGCTTTCAACTTGCCTAAGAAAGAGCTTGGCCATTTAGATGTGCTGCAAATCTGTGTGTGTGTAAGGTGCAGGTGCAAGCTCCTGACAAAGTTGTTCTCCAGGTTCAGTTTCTATCTGCCAGATGCATTGGAAATGTTTTCCTCTGGCATTCGCAGCAAGAGTCGCAGATTGCTTAACTGAGGAGCTCTGAGAATGGAACGGCAAGAGGTGTTCCGCTTTCGTCATAAACAGTGCTCCAGAGCGCTTGGCAACGGGCACAACGAAACGTGTGTGTGGGATAGTGACCATTCACACCTAGTGCTCGCAATGCACGAGCACTGCCAAAAGGCCAAGGGAGGCACTTGGAATCCGGCTTGTGCGCAAAGCTTTCAGACTGCCAGAGGACCGCATCTGTGGTAAGCCCGCTTGCTCATTTGACGTTAGCTGTCGCCTGCAAGAACTTCACCCGCATCTGGTTTATGCTGCTACCTGTTGTTAGGCGACAACAAGGGCACATGTAGCAAATGCTTTTTCCTGTTTCATTTTGCTAGGCCACACTCTTCTGTGGCTCTTTAGTGCTTGCCAAACTGCTATGTGCGTGCTGCTGCTTCCATCTGACAAGGAGCACAACCTTCTGACAGCAGCTTTCAACTTGCCTAAGAAAGAGTTTGGCCATTTAGATGTGCTGCTAACCCGTGTGTGTGTAAGGTGCAGGTGCCAGCTCCTGACAAAGTTGTTCTCCAGGTTCAGTTTCTCCCTGCCAGACACATTGGAAATGTTTTCCAATGGCATTCGCACCAAGAGTCATAGATTGCTTAACTGAGGAGCTCTGAGAATGGAACGGCAAGAGGTGTTCCGCTTTCGTCATAAACAGTGCTCCAGAGCGTTTGGCAACGGGCACAACGAAACGTGTGTGTGGGATAGTGACCATTCACGCCTAGTGCTCGCAATGCACGAGCACTGCCAAAAGGCCAAGGGAGGCACTTGGAATCCGGCTTGTGCGCAAAGCTTTCACACTGCCAGAGGACCGCAGCTGTGGTAAGCCTGCTTGCTCATTTGACGTTAGCTGTCGCCTGCAAGAACTTCACCCGCATCTGGTTTATGCTGCTACCTGTTGTTAGGCGACAACAAGGGCACATGTAGCAAATGCTTTTTCCTGTTTCATTTTGCTAGGCCACACTCTTCTGTGGCTCTTTAGTGCTTGCCAAACTGCTATGTGCGTGCTGCTGCTTCCATCTGACAAGGAGCACAACCTTCTGACAGCAGCTTTCAACTTGCCTAAGAAAGAGCTTGGCCATTTAGATGTGCTGCAAATCTGTGTGTGTGTAAGGTGCAGGTGCAAGCTCCTGACAAAGTTGTTCTCCAGGTTCAGTTTCTATCTGCCAGATGCATTGGAAATGTTTTCCTCTGGCATTCGCAGCAAGAGTCGCAGATTGCTTAACTGAGGAGCTCTGAGAATGGAACGGCAAGAGGTGTTCCGCTTTCGTCATAAAGAGTGCTCCAGAGCGCTTGGCAACGGGCACAACGAAACGTGTGTGTGGGATAGTGACCATTCACGCCTAGTGCTCGCAATGCACGAGCACTGCCAAAAGGCCAAGGGAGGCGCTTAGAATCCGGCTTGTGCGCAAAGCTTTCAGACTGCCAGAGGACCGCAGCTGTGGTAAGCCCGCTTGCTCATTTGACGTTAGCTGTCGCCTGCAAGAACTTCACCCGCATCTGGTTTATGCTGCTACCTGTTGTTAGACGACAACAAGGGCACATGTAGCAAATGCTTTTTCCTGTTTCATTTTGCTAGGCCACACTCTTCTGTGGCTCTTTAGTGCTTGCCAAACTGCTATGTGCGTGCTGCTGCTTCCATCTGACAAGGAGCACAACCTTCTGACAGCAGCTTTCAACTTGCCTAAGAAAGAGCTTGGCCATTTAGATGTGCTGCAAATCTGTGTGTGTGTAAGGTGCAGGTGCAAGCTCCTGACAAAGTTGTTCTCCAGGTTCAGTTTCTATCTGCCAGACGCATTGGAAATGTTTTCCTCTGGCATTCGCAGCAAGAGTCGCAGATTGCTTAACTGAGGAGCTCTGAGAATGGAACGGCAAGAGGTGTTCCGCTTTCGTCATAAAGAGTGCTCCAGAGCGCTTGGCAACGGGCACAACGAAACGTGTGTGTGGGATAGTGACCATTCACGCCTAGTGCTCGCAATGCACGAGCACTGCCAAAAGGCCAAGGGAGGCGCTTACAATCCGGCTTGTGCGCAAAGCTTTCAGACTGCCAGAGGACCGCATCTGTGGTAAGCCCGCTTGCTCATTTGACGTTAGCTGTCGCCTGCAAGAACTTCACCCGCATCTGGTTTATGCTGCTACCTGTTGTTAGGCGACAACAAAGGCACAGGTAGCAAATGCTTTTTCCTGTTTCATTTTGCTAGGCCACACTCTTCTGTGGCTCTTTAGTGCTTGCCAAACTGCTATGTGCGTGCTGCTGCTTCCATCTGACAAGGAGCACAACCTTCTGACAGCAGCTTTCAACTTGCCTAAGAAAGAGCTTGGCCATTTAGATGTGATGCAAATCTGTGTGTGTGTAAGGTGCAGGTGCAAGCTCCTGACAAAGTTGTTCTCCAGGTTCAGTTTCTCCCTGCCAGACACATTGGAAATGTTTTCCTCTGGCATTCGCACCAAGAGTCGTAGATTGCTTAACTGAGGAGCTCTGAGAATGGAACGGCAAGAGGTGTTCCGCTTTCGTCATAAACAGTGCTCCAGAGCGCTTGGCAACGGGCACAACGAAACGTGTGTGTGGGATAGTGACCATTCACGCCTAGTGCTCGCAATGCACGAGCACTGCCAAAAGGCCAAGGGAGGAACTTGGAATCCGGCTTGTGCGCAAAGCTTTCAGACTGCCAGAGGACCGCATCTGTGGTAAGCCCGCTTGCTCATTTGACGTTAGCTGTCGCCTGCAAGAACTTCACCCGCATCTGGTTTATGCTGCTACCTGTTGTTAGGCGACAACAAGGGCACATGTAGCAAATGCTTTTTCCTGTTTCATTTTGCTAGGCCACACTCTTCTGTGGCTCTTTAGTGCTTGCCAAACTGCTATGTGCGTGCTGCTGCTTCCATCTGACAAGGAGCACAACCTTCTGACAGCAGCTTTCAACTTGCCTAAGAAAGAGCTTGGCCATTTAGATGTGCTGCAAATCTGTGTGTGTGTAAGGTGCAGGTGCAAGCTCCTGACAAAGTTGTTCTCCAGGTTCAGTTTCTATCTGCCAGACGCATTGGAAATGTTTTCCTCTGGCATTCGCAGCAAGAGTCACAGATTGCTTAACTGAGGAGCTCTGAGAATGGAACGGCAAGAGGTGTTCCGCTTTCGTCATAAACAGTGCTCCAGAGCGCTTGGCAACGGGCACAACGAAACGTGTGTGTGGGATAGTGACCATTCACGCCTAGTGCTCGCAATGCATGAGCACTGCCAAAAGGCCAAGGGAGGCACTTGGAATCCGGCTTGTGCGCAAAGCTTTCAGACTGCCAGAGGACCGCATCTGTGGTAAGCCCGCTTGCTCATTTGACGTTAGCTGTCGCCTGCAAGAACTTCACCCGCATCTGGTTTATGCTGCTACCTGTTGTTAGGCGACAACAAGGGCACATGTAGCAAATGCTTTTTCCTGTTTCATTTTGCTAGGCCACACTCTTCTGTGGCTCTTTAGTGCTTGCCAAACTGCTATGTGCGTGCTGCTGCTTCCATCTGACAAGGAGCACAACCTTCTGACAGCAGCTTTCAACTTGCCTAAGAAAGAGCTTGGCCATTTAGATGTGCTGCAAATCTGTGTGTGTGTAAGGTGCAGGTGCAAGCTCCTGACAAAGTTGTTCTCCAGGTTCAGTTTCTATCTGCCAGACGCATTGGAAATGTTTTCCTCTGGCATTCGCAGCAAGAGTCGCAGATTGCTTAACTGAGGAGCTCTGAGAATGGAACGGCAAGAGGTGTTCCGCTTTCGTCATAAAGAGTGCTCCAGAGCGCTTGGCAACGGGCACAACGAAACGTGTGTGTGGGATAGTGACCATTCACGCCTAGTGCTCGCAATGCATGAGCACTGCCAAAAGGCCAAGGGAGGCACTTGGAATCCGGCTTGTGCGCAAAGCTTTCAGACTGCCAGAGGACCGCATCTGTGGTAAGCCCGCTTGCTCATTTGACGTTAGCTGTCGCCTGCAAGAACTTCACCCGCATCTGGTTTATGCTGCTACCTGTTGTTAGGCGACAACAAGGGCACATGTAGCAAATGCTTTTTCCTGTTTCATTTTGCTAGGCCACACTCTTCTGTGGCTCTTTAGTGCTTGCCAAACTGCTATGTGCATGCTGCTGCTTCCATCTGACAAGGAGCACAACCTTCTGACAGCAGCTTTCAACTTGCCTAAGAAAGAGCTTGGCCATTTAGATGTGCTGCTAACCCGTGTGTGTGTAAGGTGCAGGTGCCAGCTCCTGACAAAGTTGTTCTCCAGGTTCAGTTTCTATCTGCCAGACGCATTGGAAATGTTTTCCTCTGGCATTCGCAGCAAGAGTCGCAGATTGCTTAACTGAGGAGCTCTGAGAATGGAACGGCAAGAGGTGTTCCGCTTTCGTCATAAACAGTGCTCCAGAGCGCTTGGCAACGGGCACAACGAAACGTGTGTGCGGGATAGTGACCATTCACGCCTAGTGCTCGCAATGCACGAGCACTGCCAAAAGGCCAAGGGAGGCGCTTACAATCCGGCTTGTGGGCAAAGCTTTCAGACTGCCAGAGGACCGCATCTGTGGTAAGCCCGCTTGCTCATTTGACGTTAGCTGTCGCCTGCAAGAACTTCACCCGCATCTGGTTTATGCTGCTACCTGTTGTTAGGCGACAACAAGGGCACATGTAGCAAATGCTTTTTCCTGTTTCATTTTGCTAGGCGACACTCTTCTGTGGCTCTTTAGTGCTTGCCAAACTGCTATGTGCATGCTGCTGCTTCCATCTGACAAGGAGCACAACCTTCTGACAGCAGCTTTCAACTTGCCTAAGAAAGAGCTTGGCCATTTAGATGTGCTGCTAACCCGTGTGTGTGTAAGGTGCAGGTGCCAGCTCCTGACAAAGTTGTTCTCCAGGTTCAGTTTCTATCTGCCAGACGCATTGGAAATGTTTTCCTCTGGCATTCGCAGCAAGAGTCGCAGATTGCTTAACTGAGGAGCTCTGAGAATGGAACGGCAAGAGGTGTTCCGCTTTCGTCATAAAGAGTGCTCCAGAGCGCTTGGCAACGGGCACAACGAAACGTGTGTGTGGGATAGTGACCATTCACGCCTAGTGCTCGCAATGCATGAGCACTGCCAAAAGGCCCAGGGAGGCGCTTACAATCCGGCTTGTGCGCAAAGCTTTCAGACTGCCAGAGGACCGCATCTGTGGTAAGCCCGCTTGCTCATTTGACGTTAGCTGTCGCCTGCAAGAACTTCACCCGCATCTGGTTTATGCTGCTACCTGTTGTTAGGCGACAACAAGGGCACATGTAGCAAATGCTTTTTCCTGTTTCATTTTGCTAGGCGACACTCTTCTGTGGCTCTTTAGTGCTTGCCAAACTGCTATGTGCATGCTGCTGCTTCCATCTGACAAGGAGCACAACCTTCTGACAGCAGCTTTCAACTTGCCTAAGAAAGAGCTTGGCCATTTAGATGTGCTGCAAATCTGTGTGTGTGTAAGGTGCAGGTGCAAGCTCCTGACAAAGTTGTTCTCCAGGTTCAGTTTCTATCTGCCAGACGCATTGGAAATGTTTTCCTCTGGCATTCGCAGCAAGAGTCACAGATTGCTTAACTGAGGAGCTCTGAGAATGGAACGGCAAGAGGTGTTCCGCTTTCGTCATAAACAGTGCTCCAGAGCGCTTGGCAACGGGCACAACGAAACGTGTGTGTGGGATAGTGACCATTCACGCCTAGTGCTCGCAATGCATGAGCACTGCCAAAAGGCCAAGGGAGGCACTTGGAATCCGGCTTGTGCGCAAAGCTTTCAGACTGCCAGAGGACCGCATCTGTGGTAAGCCCGCTTGCTCATTTGACGTTAGCTGTCGCCTGCAAGAACTTCACCCGCATCTGGTTTATGCTGCTACCTGTTGTTAGGCGACAACAAGGGCACATGTAGCAAATGCTTTTTCCTGTTTCATTTTGCTAGGCCACACTCTTCTGTGGCTCTTTAGTGCTTGCCAAACTGCTATGTGCGTGCTGCTGCTTCCATCTGACAAGGAGCACAACCTTCTGACAGCAGCTTTCAACTTGCCTAAGAAAGAGCTTGGCCATTTAGATGTGCTGCAAATCTGTGTGTGTGTAAGGTGCAGGTGCAAGCTCCTGACAAAGTTGTTCTCCAGGTTCAGTTTCTATCTGCCAGACGCATTGGAAATGTTTTCCTCTGGCATTCGCAGCAAGAGTCGCAGATTGCTTAACTGAGGAGCTCTGAGAATGGAACGGCAAGAGGTGTTCCGCTTTCGTCATAAACAGTGCTCCAGAGCGCTTGGCAACGGGCACAACGAAACGTGTGTGTGGGATAGTGACCATTCACGCCTAGTGCTCGCAATGCATGAGCACTGCCAAAAGGCCAAGGGAGGCACTTGGAATCCGGCTTGTGCGCAAAGCTTTCAGACTGCCAGAGGACCGCATCTGTGGTAAGCCCGCTTGCTCATTTGACGTTAGCTGTCGCCTGCAAGAACTTCACCCGCATCTGGTTTATGCTGCTACCTGTTGTTAGGCGACAACAAGGGCACATGTAGCAAATGCTTTTTCCTGTTTCATTTTGCTAGGCGACACTCTTCTGTGGCTCTTTAGTGCTTGCCAAACTGCTATGTGCATGCTGCTGCTTCCATCTGACAAGGAGCACAACCTTCTGACAGCAGCTTTCAACTTGCCTAAGAAAGAGCTTGGCCATTTAGATGTGCTGCTAACCCGTGTGTGTGTAAGGTGCAGGTGCCAGCTCCTGACAAAGTTGTTCTCCAGGTTCAGTTTCTATCTGCCAGACGCATTGGAAATGTTTTCCTCTGGCATTCGCAGCAAGAGTCGTAGATTGCTTAACTGAGGAGCTCTGAGAATGGAACGGCAAGAGGTGTTCCGCTTTCGTCATAAACAGTGCTCCAGAGCGCTTGGCAACGGGCACAACGAAACGTGTGTGCGGGATAGTGACCATTCACGCCTAGTGCTCGCAATGCACGAGCACTGCCAAAAGGCCAAGGGAGGCGCTTAGAATCCGGCTTGTGGGCAAAGCTTTCAGACTGCCAGAGGACCGCATCTGTGGTAAGCCCGCTTGCTCATTTGACGTTAGCTGTCGCCTGCAAGAACTTCACCCGCATCTGGTTTATGCTGCTACCTGTTGTTAGGCGACAACAAGGGCACATGTAGCAAATGCTTTTTCCTGTTTCATTTTGCTAGGCCACACTCTTCTGTGGCTCTTTAGTGCTTGCCAAACTGCTATGTGCGTGCTGCTGCTTCCATCTGACAAGGAGCACAACCTTCTGACAGCAGCTTTCAACTTGCCTAAGAAAGAGCTTGGCCATTTAGATGTGCTGCAAATCTGTGTGTGTGTAAGGTGCAGGTGCAAGCTCTTGACAAAGTTGTTCTCCAGGTTCAGTTTCTATCTGCCAGACGCATTGGAAATGTTTTCCTCTGGCATTCGCAGCAAGAGTCGCAGATTGCTTAACTGAGGAGCTCTGAGAATGGAACGGCAAGAGGTGTTCCGCTTTCGTCATAAACAGTGCTCCAGAGCGCTTGGCAACGGGCACAACGAAACGTGTGTGTGGGATAGTGACCATTCACGCCTAGTGCTCGCAATGCATGAGCACTGCCAAAAGGCCAAGGGAGGCACTTGGAATCCGGCTTGTGCGCAAAGCTTTCAGACTGCCAGAGGACCGCATCTGTGGTAAGCCCGCTTGCTCATTTGACGTTAGCTGTCGCCTGCAAGAACTTCACCCGCATCTGGTTTATGCTGCTACCTGTTGTTAGGCGACAACAAGGGCACATGTAGCAAATGCTTTTTCCTGTTTCATTTTGCTAGGCCACACTCTTCTGTGGCTCTTTAGTGCTTGCCAAACTGCTATGTGCATGCTGCTGCTTCCATCTGACAAGGAGCACAACCTTCTGACAGCAGCTTTCAACTTGCCTAAGAAAGAGCTTGGCCATTTAGATGTGCTGCTAACCCGTGTGTGTGTAAGGTGCAGGTGCCAGCTCCTGACAAAGTTGTTCTCCAGGTTCAGTTTCTATCTGCCAGACGCATTGGAAATGTTTTCCTCTGGCATTCGCAGCAAGAGTCGCAGATTGCTTAACTGAGGAGCTCTGAGAATGGAACGGCAAGAGGTGTTCCGCTTTCGTCATAAACAGTGCTCCAGAGCGCTTGGCAACGGGCACAACGAAACGTGTGTGTGGGATAGTGACCATTCACGCCTAGTGCTCGCAATGCATGAGCACTGCCAAAAGGCCAAGGGAGGCACTTGGAATCCGGCTTGTGCGCAAAGCTTTCAGACTGCCAGAGGACCGCATCTGTGGTAAGCCCGCTTGCTCATTTGACGTTAGCTGTCGCCTGCAAGAACTTCACCCGCATCTGGTTTATGCTGCTACCTGTTGTTAGGCGACAACAAGGGCACATGTAGCAAATGCTTTTTCCTGTTTCATTTTGCTAGGCCACACTCTTCTGTGGCTCTTTAGTGCTTGCCAAACTGCTATGTGCATGCTGCTGCTTCCATCTGACAAGGAGCACAGCCTTCTGACAGCAGCTTTCAACTTGCCTAAGAAAGAGCTTGGCCATTTAGATGTGCTGCTAACCCGTGTGTGTGTAAGGTGCAGGTGCCAGCTCCTGACAAAGTTGTTCTCCAGGTTCAGTTTCTATCTGCCAGACGCATTGGAAATGTTTTCCTCTGGCATTCGCAGCAAGAGTCGCAGATTGCTTAACTGAGGAGCTCTGAGAATGGAACGGCAAGAGGTGTTCCGCTTTCGTCATAAACAGTGCTCCAGAGCGCTTGGCAACGGGCACAACGAAACGTGTGTGCGGGATAGTGACCATTCACGCCTAGTGCTCGCAATGCACGAGCACTGCCAAAAGGCCAAGGGAGGCGCTTAGAATCCGGCTTGTGGGCAAAGCTTTCAGACTGCCAGAGGACCGCATCTGTGGTAAGCCCGCTTGCTCATTTGACGTTAGCTGTCGCCTGCAAGAACTTCACCCGCATCTGGTTTATGCTGCTACCTGTTGTTAGGCGACAACAAGGGCACATGTAGCAAATGCTTTTTCCTGTTTCATTTTGCTAGGCGACACTCTTCTGTGGCTCTTTAGTGCTTGCCAAACTGCTATGTGCATGCTGCTGCTTCCATCTGACAAGGAGCACAACCTTCTGACAGCAGCTTTCAACTTGCCTAAGAAAGAGCTTGGCCATTTAGATGTGCTGCTAACCCGTGTGTGTGTAAGGTGCAGGTGCCAGCTCCTGACAAAGTTGTTCTCCAGGTTCAGTTTCTATCTGCCAGACGCATTGGAAATGTTTTCCTCTGGCATTCGCAGCAAGAGTCGCAGATTGCTTAACTGAGGAGCTCTGAGAATGGAACGGCAAGAGGTGTTCCGCTTTCGTCATAAAGAGTGCTCCAGAGCGCTTGGCAACGGGCACAACGAAACGTGTGTGTGGGATAGTGACCATTCACGCCTAGTGCTCGCAATGCATGAGCACTGCCAAAAGGCCCAGGGAGGCGCTTACAATCCGGCTTGTGCGCAAAGCTTTCAGACTGCCAGAGGACCGCATCTGTGGTAAGCCCGCTTGCTCATTTGACGTTAGCTGTCGCCTGCAAGAACTTCACCCGCATCTGGTTTATGCTGCTACCTGTTGTTAGGCGACAACAAGGGCACATGTAGCAAATGCTTTTTCCTGTTTCATTTTGCTAGGCGACACTCTTCTGTGGCTCTTTAGTGCTTGCCAAACTGCTATGTGCATGCTGCTGCTTCCATCTGACAAGGAGCACAACCTTCTGACAGCAGCTTTCAACTTGCCTAAGAAAGAGCTTCGCCATTTAGATGTGCTGCTAACCCGTGTGTGTGTAAGGTGCAGGTGCCAGCTCCTGACAAAGTTGTTCTCCAGGTTCAGTTTCTATCTGCCAGACGCATTGGAAATGTTTTCCTCTGGCATTCGCAGCAAGAGTCGCAGATTGCTTAACTGAGGAGCTCTGAGAATGGAACGGCAAGAGGTGTTCCGCTTTCGTCATAAACAGTGCTCCAGAGCGCTTGGCAACGGGCACAACGAAACGTGTGTGTGGGATAGTGACCATTCACGCCTAGTGCTCGCAATGCACGAGCACTGCCAAAAGGCCAAGGGAGGCGCTTACAATCCGGCTTGTGCGCAAAGCTTTCAGACTGCCAGAGGACCGCATCTGTGGTAAGCCCGCTTGCTCATTTGACGTTAGCTGTCGCCTGCAAGAACTTCACCCGCATCTGGTTTATGCTGCTACCTGTTGTTAGGCGACAACAAGGGCACATGTAGCAAATGCTTTTTCCTGTTTCATTTTGCTAGGCCACACTCTTCTGTGGCTCTTTAGTGCTTGCCAAACTGCTATGTGCATGCTGCTGCTTCCATCTGACAAGGAGCACAACCTTCTGACAGCAGCTTTCAACTTGCCTAAGAAAGAGCTTGGCCATTTAGATGTGCTGCTAACCCGTGTGTGTGTAAGGTGCAGGTGCCAGCTCCTGACAAAGTTGTTCTCCAGGTTCAGTTTCTATCTGCCAGACGCATTGGAAATGTTTTCCTCTGGCATTCGCAGCAAGAGTCGCAGATTGCTTAACTGAGGAGCTCTGAGAATGGAACGGCAAGAGGTGTTCCGCTTTCGTCATAAACAGTGCTCCAGAGCGCTTGGCAACGGGCACAACGAAACGTGTGTGCGGGATAGTGACCATTCACGCCTAGTGCTCGCAATGCACGAGCACTGCCAAAAGGCCAAGGGAGGCGCTTAGAATCCGGCTTGTGGGCAAAGCTTTCAGACTGCCAGAGGACCGCATCTGTGGTAAGCCCGCTTGCTCATTTGACGTTAGCTGTCGCCTGCAAGAACTTCACCCGCATCTGGTTTATGCTGCTACCTGTTGTTAGGCGACAACAAGGGCACATGTAGCAAATGCTTTTTCCTGTTTCATTTTGCTAGGCCACACTCTTCTGTGGCTCTTTAGTGCTTGCCAAACTGCTATGTGCGTGCTGCTGCTTCCATCTGACAAGGAGCACAACCTTCTGACAGCAGCTTTCAACTTGCCTAAGAAAGAGCTTGGCCATTTAGATGTGCTGCAAATCTGTGTGTGTGTAAGGTGCAGGTGCAAGCTCTTGACAAAGTTGTTCTCCAGGTTCAGTTTCTATCTGCCAGACGCATTGGAAATGTTTTCCTCTGGCATTCGCAGCAAGAGTCGCAGATTGCTTAACTGAGGAGCTCTGAGAATGGAACGGCAAGAGGTGTTCCGCTTTCGTCATAAACAGTGCTCCAGAGCGCTTGGCAACGGGCACAACGAAACGTGTGTGTGGGATAGTGACCATTCACGCCTAGTGCTCGCAATGCATGAGCACTGCCAAAAGGCCAAGGGAGGCACTTGGAATCCGGCTTGTGCGCAAAGCTTTCAGACTGCCAGAGGACCGCATCTGTGGTAAGCCCGCTTGCTCATTTGACGTTAGCTGTCGCCTGCAAGAACTTCACCCGCATCTGGTTTATGCTGCTACCTGTTGTTAGGCGACAACAAGGGCACATGTAGCAAATGCTTTTTCCTGTTTCATTTTGCTAGGCAACACTCTTCTGTGGCTCTTTAGTGCTTGCCAAACTGCTATGTGCATGCTGCTGCTTCCATCTGACAAGGAGCACAACCTTCTGACAGCAGCTTTCAACTTGCCTAAGAAAGAGCTTGGCCATTTAGATGTGCTGCTAACCCGTGTGTGTGTAAGGTGCAGGTGCCAGCTCCTGACAAAGTTG
The DNA here is from genome assembly GCF_030490865.1 of Poecile atricapillus. NCBI lineage: Eukaryota > Metazoa > Chordata > Aves > Passeriformes > Paridae > Poecile > Poecile atricapillus. The sequence goes on from NC_081253.1 coordinate 42,562,607, forward strand.
TTCTCCAGGTTCAGTTTCTATCTGCCAGACGCATTGGAAATGTTTTCCTCTGGCATTCGCAGCAAGAGTCGCAGATTGCTTAACTGAGGAGCTCTGAGAATGGAACGGCAAGAGGTGTTCCGCTTTCGTCATAAACAGTGCTCCAGAGCGCTTGGCAACGGGCACAATGAAACGTGTGTGTGGGATAGTGACCATTCATGCCTAGTGCTCGCAATGCACGAGCACTGCCAAAAGGCCAAGGGAGGCGCTTACAATCCGGCTTGTGCGCAAAGCTTTCAGACTGCCAGAGGACCGCATCTGTGGTAAGCCCGCTTGCTCATTTGACGTTAGCTGTCGCCTGCAAGAACTTCACCCGCATCTGGTTTATGCTGCTACCTGTTGTTAGGCGACAACAAGGGCACATGTAGCAAATGCTTTTTCCTGTTTCATTTTGCTAGGCCACACTCTTCTGTGGCTCTTTAGTGCTTGCCAAACTGCTATGTGCGTGCTGCTGCTTCCATCTGACAAGGAGCACAACCTTCTGACAGCAGCTTTCAACTTGCCTAAGAAAGAGCTTGGCCATTTAGATGTGCTGCAAATCTGTGTGTGTGTAAGGTGCAGGTGCAAGCTCCTGACAAAGTTGTTCTCCAGGTTCAGTTTCTATCTGCCAGACGCATTGGAAATGTTTTCCTCTGGCATTCGCAGCAAGAGTCGCAGATTGCTTAACTGAGGAGCTCTGAGAATGGAACGGCAAGAGGTGTTCCGCTTTCGTCATAAACAGTGCTCCAGAGCGCTTGGCAACGGGCACAACGAAACGTGTGTGTGGGATAGTGACCATTCACGCCTAGTGCTCGCAATGCATGAGCACTGCCAAAAGGCCAAGGGAGGCACTTGGAATCCGGCTTGTGCGCAAAGCTTTCAGACTGCCAGAGGACCGCATCTGTGGTAAGCCCGCTTGCTCATTTGACGTTAGCTGTCGCCTGCAAGAACTTCACCCGCATCTGGTTTATGCTGCTACCTGTTGTTAGGCGACAACAAGGGCACATGTAGCAAATGCTTTTTCCTGTTTCATTTTGCTAGGCCACACTCTTCTGTGGCTCTTTAGTGCTTGCCAAACTGCTATGTGCATGCTGCTGCTTCCATCTGACAAGGAGCACAGCCTTCTGACAGCAGCTTTCAACTTGCCTAAGAAAGAGCTTGGCCATTTAGATGTGCTGCTAACCCGTGTGTGTGTAAGGTGCAGGTGCCAGCTCCTGACAAAGTTGTTCTCCAGGTTCAGTTTCTATCTGCCAGACGCATTGGAAATGTTTTCCTCTGGCATTCGCAGCAAGAGTCGCAGATTGCTTAACTGAGGAGCTCTGAGAATGGAACGGCAAGAGGTGTTCCGCTTTCGTCATAAACAGTGCTCCAGAGCGCTTGGCAACGGGCACAACGAAACGTGTGTGCGGGATAGTGACCATTCACGCCTAGTGCTCGCAATGCACGAGCACTGCCAAAAGGCCAAGGGAGGCGCTTAGAATCCGGCTTGTGGGCAAAGCTTTCAGACTGCCAGAGGACCGCATCTGTGGTAAGCCCGCTTGCTCATTTGACGTTAGCTGTCGCCTGCAAGAACTTCACCCGCATCTGGTTTATGCTGCTATCTGTTGTTAGGCGACAACAAGGGCACATGTAGCAAATGCTTTTTCCTGTTTCATTTTGCTAGGCGACACTCTTCTGTGGCTCTTTAGTGCTTGCCAAACTGCTATGTGCATGCTGCTGCTTCCATCTGACAAGGAGCACAACCTTCTGACAGCAGCTTTCAACTTGCCTAAGAAAGAGCTTGGCCATTTAGATGTGCTGCTAACCCGTGTGTGTGTAAGGTGCAGGTGCCAGCTCCTGACAAAGTTGTTCTCCAGGTTCAGTTTCTATCTGCCAGACGCATTGGAAATGTTTTCCTCTGGCATTCGCAGCAAGAGTCGCAGATTGCTTAACTGAGGAGCTCTGAGAATGGAACGGCAAGAGGTGTTCCGCTTTCGTCATAAAGAGTGCTCCAGAGCGCTTGGCAACGGGCACAACGAAACGTGTGTGTGGGATAGTGACCATTCACGCCTAGTGCTCGCAATGCATGAGCACTGCCAAAAGGCCCAGGGAGGCGCTTACAATCCGGCTTGTGCGCAAAGCTTTCAGACTGCCAGAGGACCGCATCTGTGGTAAGCCCGCTTACTCATTTGACGTTAGCTGTCGCCTGCAAGAACTTCACCCACATCTGGTTTATGCTGCTACCTGTTGTTAGGCGACAACAAGGGCACATGTAGCAAATGCTTTTTCCTGTTTCATTTTGCTAGGCGACACTCTTCTGTGGCTCTTTAGTGCTTGCCAAACTGCTATGTGCATGCTGCTGCTTCCATCTGACAAGGAGCACAACCTTCTGACAGCAGCTTTCAACTTGCCTAAGAAAGAGCTTCGCCATTTAGATGTGCTGCTAACCCGTGTGTGTGTAAGGTGCAGGTGCCAGCTCCTGACAAAGTTGTTCTCCAGGTTCAGTTTCTATCTGCCAGACGCATTGGAAATGTTTTCCTCTGGCATTCGCAGCAAGAGTCGCAGATTGCTTAACTGAGGAGCTCTGAGAATGGAACGGCAAGAGGTGTTCCGCTTTCGTCATAAACAGTGCTCCAGAGCGCTTGGCAACGGGCACAACGAAACGTGTGTGTGGGATAGTGACCATTCACGCCTAGTGCTCGCAATGCACGAGCACTGCCAAAAGGCCAAGGGAGGCGCTTACAATCCGGCTTGTGCGCAAAGCTTTCAGACTGCCAGAGGACCGCATCTGTGGTAAGCCCGCTTGCTCATTTGACGTTAGCTGTCGCCTGCAAGAACTTCACCCGCATCTGGTTTATGCTGCTACCTGTTGTTAGGCGACAACAAGGGCACATGTAGCAAATGCTTTTTCCTGTTTCATTTTGCTAGGCCACACTCTTCTGTGGCTCTTTAGTGCTTGCCAAACTGCTATGTGCATGCTGCTGCTTCCATCTGACAAGGAGCACAACCTTCTGACAGCAGCTTTCAACTTGCCTAAGAAAGAGCTTGGCCATTTAGATGTGCTGCTAACCCGTGTGTGTGTAAGGTGCAGGTGCCAGCTCCTGACAAAGTTGTTCTCCAGGTTCAGTTTCTATCTGCCAGACGCATTGGAAATGTTTTCCTCTGGCATTCGCAGCAAGAGTCGCAGATTGCTTAACTGAGGAGCTCTGAGAATGGAACGGCAAGAGGTGTTCCGCTTTCGTCATAAACAGTGCTCCAGAGCGCTTGGCAACGGGCACAACGAAACGTGTGTGCGGGATAGTGACCATTCACGCCTAGTGCTCGCAATGCACGAGCACTGCCAAAAGGCCAAGGGAGGCGCTTAGAATCCGGCTTGTGGGCAAAGCTTTCAGACTGCCAGAGGACCGCATCTGTGGTAAGCCCGCTTGCTCATTTGACGTTAGCTGTCGCCTGCAAGAACTTCACCCGCATCTGGTTTATGCTGCTACCTGTTGTTAGGCGACAACAAGGGCACAAGTAGCAAATGCTTTTTCCTGTTTCATTTTGCTAGGCCACACTCTTCTGTGGCTTTTTAGTGCTTGCCAAACTGCTATGTGCGTGCTGCTGCTTCCATCTGACAAGGAGCACAACCTTCTGACAGCAGCTTTCAACTTGCCTAAGAAAGAGCTTGGCCATTTAGATGTGCTGCAAACCCGTGTGTGTGTAAGGTGCAGGTGCCAGCTCCTGGCAAAGTTGTTCTCCAGGTTCAGTTTCTATCTGCCAGACGCATTGGAAATGTTTTCCTCTGGCATTCGCAGCAAGAGTCGCAGATTGCTTAACTGAGGAGCTCTGAGAATGGAACGGCAAGAGGTGTTCCGCTTTCGTCATAAACAGTGCTCCAGAGCGCTTGGCAACGGGCACAACGAAACGTGTGTGCGGGATAGTGACCATTCACGCCTAGTGCTCGCAATGCACGAGCACTGCCAAAAGGCCAAGGGAGGCGCTTAGAATCCGGCTTGTGGGCAAAGCTTTCAGACTGCCAGAGGACCGCATCTGTGGTAAGCCCGCTTGCTCATTTGACGTTAGCTGTCGCCTGCAAGAACTTCACCCGCATCTGGTTTATGCTGCTACCTGTTGTTAGGCGACAACAAGGGCACATGTAGCAAATGCTTTTTCCTGTTTCATTTTGCTAGGCCACACTCTTCTGTGGCTCTTTAGTGCTTGCCAAACTGCTATGTGCGTGCTGCTGCTTCCATCTGACAAGGAGCACAACCTTCTGACAGCAGCTTTCAACTTGCCTAAGAAAGAGCTTGGCCATTTAGATGTGCTGCAAATCTGTGTGTGTGTAAGGTGCAGGTGCAAGCTCTTGACAAAGTTGTTCTCCAGGTTCAGTTTCTATCTGCCAGACGCATTGGAAATGTTTTCCTCTGGCATTCGCAGCAAGAGTCGCAGATTGCTTAACTGAGGAGCTCTGAGAATGGAACGGCAAGAGGTGTTCCGCTTTCGTCATAAACAGTGCTCCAGAGCGCTTGGCAACGGGCACAACGAAACGTGTGTGTGGGATAGTGACCATTCACGCCTAGTGCTCGCAATGCATGAGCACTGCCAAAAGGCCAAGGGAGGCACTTGGAATCCGGCTTGTGCGCAAAGCTTTCAGACTGCAAGAGGACCGCATCTGTGGTAAGCCCGCTTGCTCATTTGACGTTAGCTGTCGCCTGCAAGAACTTCACCCGCATCTGGTTTATGCTGCTACCTGTTGTTAGGCGACAACAAGGGCACATGTAGCAAATGCTTTTTCCTGTTTCATTTTGCTAGGCAACACTCTTCTGTGGCTCTTTAGTGCTTGCCAAACTGCTATGTGCATGCTGCTGCTTCCATCTGACAAGGAGCACAACCTTCTGACAGCAGCTTTCAACTTGCCTAAGAAAGAGCTTGGCCATTTAGATGTGCTGCTAACCCGTGTGTGTGTAAGGTGCAGGTGCCAGCTCCTGACAAAGTTGTTCTCCAGGTTCAGTTTCTATCTGCCAGACGCATTGGAAATGTTTTCCTCTGGCATTCGCAGCAAGAGTCGCAGATTGCTTAACTGAGGAGCTCTGAGAATGGAACGGCAAGAGGTGTTCCGCTTTCGTCATAAACAGTGCTCCAGAGCGCTTGGCAACGGGCACAATGAAACGTGTGTGTGGGATAGTGACCATTCATGCCTAGTGCTCGCAATGCACGAGCACTGCCAAAAGGCCAAGGGAGGCGCTTACAATCCGGCTTGTGCGCAAAGCTTTCAGACTGCCAGAGGACCGCATCTGTGGTAAGCCCGCTTGCTCATTTGACGTTAGCTGTCGCCTGCAAGAACTTCACCCGCATCTGGTTTATGCTGCTACCTGTTGTTAGGCGACAACAAGGGCACATGTAGCAAATGCTTTTTCCTGTTTCATTTTGCTAGGCCACACTCTTCTGTGGCTCTTTAGTGCTTGCCAAACTGCTATGTGCGTGCTGCTGCTTCCATCTGACAAGGAGCACAACCTTCTGACAGCAGCTTTCAACTTGCCTAAGAAAGAGCTTGGCCATTTAGATGTGCTGCAAATCTGTGTGTGTGTAAGGTGCAGGTGCAAGCTCCTGACAAAGTTGTTCTCCAGGTTCAGTTTCTATCTGCCAGACGCATTGGAAATGTTTTCCTCTGGCATTCGCAGCAAGAGTCGCAGATTGCTTAACTGAGGAGCTCTGAGAATGGAACGGCAAGAGGTGTTCCGCTTTCGTCATAAACAGTGCTCCAGAGCGCTTGGCAACGGGCACAACGAAACGTGTGTGTGGGATAGTGACCATTCACGCCTAGTGCTCGCAATGCATGAGCACTGCCAAAAGGCCAAGGGAGGCACTTGGAATCCGGCTTGTGCGCAAAGCTTTCAGACTGCCAGAGGACCGCATCTGTGGTAAGCCCGCTTGCTCATTTGACGTTAGCTGTCGCCTGCAAGAACTTCACCCGCATCTGGTTTATGCTGCTACCTGTTGTTAGGCGACAACAAGGGCACATGTAGCAAATGCTTTTTCCTGTTTCATTTTGCTAGGCGACACTCTTCTGTGGCTCTTTAGTGCTTGCCAAACTGCTATGTGCATGCTGCTGCTTCCATCTGACAAGGAGCACAACCTTCTGACAGCAGCTTTCAACTTGCCTAAGAAAGAGCTTGGCCATTTAGATGTGCTGCTAACCCGTGTGTGTGTAAGGTGCAGGTGCCAGCTCCTGACAAAGTTGTTCTCCAGGTTCAGTTTCTATCTGCCAGACGCATTGGAAATGTTTTCCTCTGGCATTCGCAGCAAGAGTCGCAGATTGCTTAACTGAGGAGCTCTGAGAATGGAACGGCAAGAGGTGTTCCGCTTTCGTCATAAACAGTGCTCCAGAGCGCTTGGCAACGGGCACAACGAAACGTGTGTGTGGGATAGTGACCATTCACGCCTAGTGCTCGCAATGCACGAGCACTGCCAAAAGGCCAAGGGAGGCGCTTAGAATCCGGCTTGTGGGCAAAGCTTTCAGACTGCCAGAGGACCGCATCTGTGGTAAGCCCGCTTGCTCATTTGACGTTAGCTGTCGCCTGCAAGAACTTCACCCGCATCTGGTTTATGCTGCTACCTGTTGTTAGGCGACAACAAGGGCACAAGTAGCAAATGCTTTTTCCTGTTTCATTTTGCTAGGCCACACTCTTCTGTGGCTTTTTAGTGCTTGCCAAACTGCTATGTGCGTGCTGCTGCTTCCATCTGACAAGGAGCACAACCTTCTGACAGCAGCTTTCAACTTGCCTAAGAAAGAGCTTGGCCATTTAGATGTGCTGCAAACCCGTGTGTGTGTAAGGTGCAGGTGCCAGCTCCTGGCAAAGTTGTTCTCCAGGTTCAGTTTCTATCTGCCAGACGCATTGGAAATGTTTTCCTCTGGCATTCGCAGCAAGAGTCGCAGATTGCTTAACTGAGGAGCTCTGAGAATGGAACGGCAAGAGGTGTTCCGCTTTCGTCATAAAGAGTGCTCCAGAGCGCTTGGCAACGGGCACAACGAAACGTGTGTGTGGGATAGTGACCATTCACGCCTAGTGCTCGCAATGCATGAGCACTGCCAAAAGGCCCAGGGAGGCGCTTACAATCCGGCTTGTGCGCAAAGCTTTCAGACTGCCAGAGGACCGCATCTGTGGTAAGCCCGCTTGCTCATTTGACGTTAGCTGTCGCCTGCAAGAACTTCACCCGCATCTGGTTTATGCTGCTACCTGTTGTTAGGCGACAACAAGGGCACATGTAGCAAATGCTTTTTCCTGTTTCATTTTGCTAGGCGACACTCTTCTGTGGCTCTTTAGTGCTTGCCAAACTGCTATGTGCATGCTGCTGCTTCCATCTGACAAGGAGCACAACCTTCTGACAGCAGCTTTCAACTTGCCTAAGAAAGAGCTTCGCCATTTAGATGTGCTGCTAACCCGTGTGTGTGTAAGGTGCAGGTGCCAGCTCCTGACAAAGTTGTTCTCCAGGTTCAGTTTCTATCTGCCAGACGCATTGGAAATGTTTTCCTCTGGCATTCGCAGCAAGAGTCGCAGATTGCTTAACTGAGGAGCTCTGAGAATGGAACGGCAAGAGGTGTTCCGCTTTCGTCATAAACAGTGCTCCAGAGCGCTTGGCAACGGGCACAACGAAACGTGTGTGCGGGATAGTGACCATTCACGCCTAGTGCTCGCAATGCACGAGCACTGCCAAAAGGCCAAGGGAGGCGCTTACAATCCGGCTTGTGCGCAAAGCTTTCAGACTGCCAGAGGACCGCATCTGTGGTAAGCCCGCTTGCTCATTTGACGTTAGCTGTCGCCTGCAAGAACTTCACCCGCATCTGGTTTATGCTGCTACCTGTTGTTAGGCGACAACAAGGGCACATGTAGCAAATGCTTTTTCCTGTTTCATTTTGCTAGGCCACACTCTTCTGTGGCTCTTTAGTGCTTGCCAAACTGCTATGTGCATGCTGCTGCTTCCATCTGACAAGGAGCACAACCTTCTGACAGCAGCTTTCAACTTGCCTAAGAAAGAGCTTGGCCATTTAGATGTGCTGCTAACCCGTGTGTGTGTAAGGTGCAGGTGCCAGCTCCTGACAAAGTTGTTCTCCAGGTTCAGTTTCTATCTGCCAGACGCATTGGAAATGTTTTCCTCTGGCATTCGCAGCAAGAGTCGCAGATTGCTTAACTGAGGAGCTCTGAGAATGGAACGGCAAGAGGTGTTCCGCTTTCGTCATAAACAGTGCTCCAGAGCGCTTGGCAACGGGCACAACGAAACGTGTGTGCGGGATAGTGACCATTCACGCCTAGTGCTCGCAATGCACGAGCACTGCCAAAAGGCCAAGGGAGGCGCTTAGAATCCGGCTTGTGGGCAAAGCTTTCAGACTGCCAGAGGACCGCATCTGTGGTAAGCCCGCTTGCTCATTTGACGTTAGCTGTCGCCTGCAAGAACTTCACCCGCATCTGGTTTATGCTGCTACCTGTTGTTAGGCGACAACAAGGGCACAAGTAGCAAATGCTTTTTCCTGTTTCATTTTGCTAGGCCACACTCTTCTGTGGCTTTTTAGTGCTTGCCAAACTGCTATGTGCGTGCTGCTGCTTCCATCTGACAAGGAGCACAACCTTCTGACAGCAGCTTTCAACTTGCCTAAGAAAGAGCTTGGCCATTTAGATGTGCTGCAAACCCGTGTGTGTGTAAGGTGCAGGTGCCAGCTCCTGGCAAAGTTGTTCTCCAGGTTCAGTTTCTATCTGCCAGACGCATTGGAAATGTTTTCCTCTGGCATTCGCAGCAAGAGTCGCAGATTGCTTAACTGAGGAGCTCTGAGAATGGAACGGCAAGAGGTGTTCCGCTTTCGTCATAAACAGTGCTCCAGAGCGCTTGGCAACGGGCACAACGAAACGTGTGTGCGGGATAGTGACCATTCACGCCTAGTGCTCGCAATGCACGAGCACTGCCAAAAGGCCAAGGGAGGCGCTTAGAATCCGGCTTGTGGGCAAAGCTTTCAGACTGCCAGAGGACCGCATCTGTGGTAAGCCCGCTTGCTCATTTGACGTTAGCTGTCGCCTGCAAGAACTTCACCCGCATCTGGTTTATGCTGCTACCTGTTGTTAGGCGACAACAAGGGCACATGTAGCAAATGCTTTTTCCTGTTTCATTTTGCTAGGCCACACTCTTCTGTGGCTCTTTAGTGCTTGCCAAACTGCTATGTGCGTGCTGCTGCTTCCATCTGACAAGGAGCACAACCTTCTGACAGCAGCTTTCAACTTGCCTAAGAAAGAGCTTGGCCATTTAGATGTGCTGCAAATCTGTGTGTGTGTAAGGTGCAGGTGCAAGCTCTTGACAAAGTTGTTCTCCAGGTTCAGTTTCTATCTGCCAGACGCATTGGAAATGTTTTCCTCTGGCATTCGCAGCAAGAGTCGCAGATTGCTTAACTGAGGAGCTCTGAGAATGGAACGGCAAGAGGTGTTCCGCTTTCGTCATAAACAGTGCTCCAGAGCGCTTGGCAACGGGCACAACGAAACGTGTGTGTGGGATAGTGACCATTCACGCCTAGTGCTCGCAATGCATGAGCACTGCCAAAAGGCCAAGGGAGGCACTTGGAATCCGGCTTGTGCGCAAAGCTTTCAGACTGCCAGAGGACCGCATCTGTGGTAAGCCCGCTTGCTCATTTGACGTTAGCTGTCGCCTGCAAGAACTTCACCCGCATCTGGTTTATGCTGCTACCTGTTGTTAGGCGACAACAAGGGCACATGTAGCAAATGCTTTTTCCTGTTTCATTTTGCTAGGCAACACTCTTCTGTGGCTCTTTAGTGCTTGCCAAACTGCTATGTGCATGCTGCTGCTTCCATCTGACAAGGAGCACAACCTTCTGACAGCAGCTTTCAACTTGCCTAAGAAAGAGCTTGGCCATTTAGATGTGCTGCTAACCCGTGTGTGTGTAAGGTGCAGGTGCCAGCTCCTGACAAAGTTGTTCTCCAGGTTCAGTTTCTATCTGCCAGACGCATTGGAAATGTTTTCCTCTGGCATTCGCAGCAAGAGTCGCAGATTGCTTAACTGAGGAGCTCTGAGAATGGAACGGCAAGAGGTGTTCCGCTTTCGTCATAAACAGTGCTCCAGAGCGCTTGGCAACGGGCACAATGAAACGTGTGTGTGGGATAGTGACCATTCATGCCTAGTGCTCGCAATGCACGAGCACTGCCAAAAGGCCAAGGGAGGCGCTTACAATCCGGCTTGTGCGCAAAGCTTTCAGACTGCCAGAGGACCGCATCTGTGGTAAGCCCGCTTGCTCATTTGACGTTAGCTGTCGCCTGCAAGAACTTCACCCGCATCTGGTTTATGCTGCTACCTGTTGTTAGGCGACAACAAGGGCACATGTAGCAAATGCTTTTTCCTGTTTCATTTTGCTAGGCCACACTCTTCTGTGGCTCTTTAGTGCTTGCCAAACTGCTATGTGCGTGCTGCTGCTTCCATCTGACAAGGAGCACAACCTTCTGACAGCAGCTTTCAACTTGCCTAAGAAAGAGCTTGGCCATTTAGATGTGCTGCAAATCTGTGTGTGTGTAAGGTGCAGGTGCAAGCTCCTGACAAAGTTGTTCTCCAGGTTCAGTTTCTATCTGCCAGACGCATTGGAAATGTTTTCCTCTGGCATTCGCAGCAAGAGTCGCAGATTGCTTAACTGAGGAGCTCTGAGAATGGAACGGCAAGAGGTGTTCCGCTTTCGTCATAAACAGTGCTCCAGAGCGCTTGGCAACGGGCACAACGAAACGTGTGTGTGGGATAGTGACCATTCACGCCTAGTGCTCGCAATGCATGAGCACTGCCAAAAGGCCAAGGGAGGCACTTGGAATCCGGCTTGTGCGCAAAGCTTTCAGACTGCCAGAGGACCGCATCTGTGGTAAGCCCGCTTGCTCATTTGACGTTAGCTGTCGCCTGCAAGAACTTCACCCGCATCTGGTTTATGCTGCTACCTGTTGTTAGGCGACAACAAGGGCACATGTAGCAAATGCTTTTTCCTGTTTCATTTTGCTAGGCGACACTCTTCTGTGGCTCTTTAGTGCTTGCCAAACTGCTATGTGCATGCTGCTGCTTCCATCTGACAAGGAGCACAACCTTCTGACAGCAGCTTTCAACTTGCCTAAGAAAGAGCTTGGCCATTTAGATGTGCTGCTAACCCGTGTGTGTGTAAGGTGCAGGTGCCAGCTCCTGACAAAGTTGTTCTCCAGGTTCAGTTTCTATCTGCCAGACGCATTGGAAATGTTTTCCTCTGGCATTCGCAGCAAGAGTCGCAGATTGCTTAACTGAGGAGCTCTGAGAATGGAACGGCAAGAGGTGTTCCGCTTTCGTCATAAACAGTGCTCCAGAGCGCTTGGCAACGGGCACAACGAAACGTGTGTGTGGGATAGTGACCATTCACGCCTAGTGCTCGCAATGCACGAGCACTGCCAAAAGGCCAAGGGAGGCGCTTAGAATCCGGCTTGTGGGCAAAGCTTTCAGACTGCCAGAGGACCGCATCTGTGGTAAGCCCGCTTGCTCATTTGACGTTAGCTGTCGCCTGCAAGAACTTCACCCGCATCTGGTTTATGCTGCTACCTGTTGTTAGGCGACAACAAGGGCACAAGTAGCAAATGCTTTTTCCTGTTTCATTTTGCTAGGCCACACTCTTCTGTGGCTTTTTAGTGCTTGCCAAACTGCTATGTGCGTGCTGCTGCTTCCATCTGACAAGGAGCACAACCTTCTGACAGCAGCTTTCAACTTGCCTAAGAAAGAGCTTGGCCATTTAGATGTGCTGCAAACCCGTGTGTGTGTAAGGTGCAGGTGCCAGCTCCTGGCAAAGTTGTTCTCCAGGTTCAGTTTCTATCTGCCAGACGCATTGGAAATGTTTTCCTCTGGCATTCGCAGCAAGAGTCGCAGATTGCTTAACTGAGGAGCTCTGAGAATGGAACGGCAAGAGGTGTTCCGCTTTCGTCATAAACAGTGCTCCAGAGCGCTTGGCAACGGGCACAACGAAACGTGTGTGCGGGATAGTGACCATTCACGCCTAGTGCTCGCAATGCACGAGCACTGCCAAAAGGCCAAGGGAGGCGCTTAGAATCCGGCTTGTGGGCAAAGCTTTCAGACTGCCAGAGGACCGCAGCTGTGGTAAGCCCGCTTGCTCATTTGACGTTAGCTGTCGCCTGCAAGAACTTCACCCGCATCTGGTTTATGCTGCTACCTGTTGTTAGGCGACAACAAGGGCACATGTAGCAAATGCTTTTTCCTGTTTCATTTTGCTAGGCCACACTCTTCTGTGGCTCTTTAGTGCTTGCCAAACTGCTATGTGCGTGCTGCTGCTTCCATCTGACAAGGAGCACAACCTTCTGACAGCAGCTTTCAACTTGCCTAAGAAAGAGCTTGGCCATTTAGATGTGCTGCAAATCTGTGTGTGTGTAAGGTGCAGGTGCAAGCTCTTGACAAAGTTGTTCTCCAGGTTCAGTTTCTATCTGCCAGACGCATTGGAAATGTTTTCCTCTGGCATTCGCAGCAAGAGTCGCAGATTGCTTAACTGAGGAGCTCTGAGAATGGAACGGCAAGAGGTGTTCCGCTTTCGTCATAAACAGTGCTCCAGAGCGCTTGGCAACGGGCACAACGAAACGTGTGTGTGGGATAGTGACCATTCACGCCTAGTGCTCGCAATGCATGAGCACTGCCAAAAGGCCAAGGGAGGCACTTGGAATCCGGCTTGTGCGCAAAGCTTTCAGACTGCCAGAGGACCGCAGCTGTGGTAAGCCCGCTTGCTCATTTGACGTTAGCTGTCGCCTGCAAGAACTTCACCCGCATCTGGTTTATGCTGCTACCTGTTGTTAGGCGACAACAAGGGCACATGTAGCAAATGCTTTTTCCTGTTTCATTTTGCTAGGCCACACTCTTCTGTGGCTCTTTAGTGCTTGCCAAACTGCTATGTGCATGCTGCTGCTTCCATCTGACAAGGAGCACAACCTTCTGACAGCAGCTTTCAACTTGCCTAAGAAAGAGCTTGGCCATTTAGATGTGCTGCTAACCCGTGTGTGTGTAAGGTGCAGGTGCCAGCTCCTGACAAAGTTGTTCTCCAGGTTCAGTTTCTATCTGCCAGACGCATTGGAAATGTTTTCCTCTGGCATTCGCAGCAAGAGTCGCAGATTGCTTAACTGAGGAGCTCTGAGAATGGAACGGCAAGAGGTGTTCCGCTTTCGTCATAAACAGTGCTCCAGAGCGCTTGGCAACGGGCACAACGAAACGTGTGTGCGGGATAGTGACCATTCACGCCTAGTGCTCGCAATGCACGAGCACTGCCAAAAGGCCAAGGGAGGCGCTTACAATCCGGCTTGTGGGCAAAGCTTTCAGACTGCCAGAGGACCGCATCTGTGGTAAGCCCGCTTGCTCATTTGACGTTAGCTGTCGCCTGCAAGAACTTCACCCGCATCTGGTTTATGCTGCTACCTGTTGTTAGGCGACAACAAGGGCACATGTAGCAAATGCTTTTTCCTGTTTCATTTTGCTAGGCCACACTCTTCTGTGGCTCTTTAGTGCTTGCCAAACTGCTATGTGCGTGCTGCTGCTTCCATCTGACAAGGAGCACAACCTTCTGACAGCAGCTTTCAACTTGCCTAAGAAAGAGCTTGGCCATTTAGATGTGCTGCAAATCTGTGTGTGTGTAAGGTGCAGGTGCAAGCTCTTGACAAAGTTGTTCTCCAGGTTCAGTTTCTATCTGCCAGACGCATTGGAAATGTTTTCCTCTGGCATTCGCAGCAAGAGTCGCAGATTGCTTAACTGAGGAGCTCTGAGAATGGAACGGCAAGAGGTGTTCCGCTTTCGTCATAAACAGTGCTCCAGAGCGCTTGGCAACGGGCACAACGAAACGTGTGTGTGGGATAGTGACCATTCACGCCTAGTGCTCGCAATGCATGAGCACTGCCAAAAGGCCAAGGGAGGCACTTGGAATCCGGCTTGTGCGCAAAGCTTTCAGACTGCCAGAGGACCGCAGCTGTGGTAAGCCCGCTTGCTCATTTGACGTTAGCTGTCGCCTGCAAGAACTTCACCCGCATCTGGTTTATGCTGCTACCTGTTGTTAGGCGACAACAAGGGCACATGTAGCAAATGCTTTTTCCTGTTTCATTTTGCTAGGCCACACTCTTCTGTGGCTCTTTAGTGCTTGCCAAACTGCTATGTGCATGCTGCTGCTTCCATCTGACAAGGAGCACAACCTTCTGACAGCAGCTTTCAACTTGCCTAAGAAAGAGCTTGGCCATTTAGATGTGCTGCTAACCCGTGTGTGTGTAAGGTGCAGGTGCCAGCTCCTGACAAAGTTGTTCTCCAGGTTCAGTTTCTATCTGCCAGACGCATTGGAAATGTTTTCCTCTGGCATTCGCAGCAAGAGTCGCAGATTGCTTAACTGAGGAGCTCTGAGAATGGAACGGCAAGAGGTGTTCCGCTTTCGTCATAAACAGTGCTCCAGAGCGCTTGGCAACGGGCACAACGAAACGTGTGTGCGGGATAGTGACCATTCACGCCTAGTGCTCGCAATGCACGAGCACTGCCAAAAGGCCAAGGGAGGCGCTTAGAATCCGGCTTGTGGGCAAAGCTTTCAGACTGCCAGAGGACCGCATCTGTGGTAAGCCCGCTTGCTCATTTGACGTTAGCTGTCGCCTGCAAGAACTTCACCCGCATCTGGTTTATGCTGCTATCTGTTGTTAGGCGACAACAAGGGCACATGTAGCAAATGCTTTTTCCTGTTTCATTTTGCTAGGCGACACTCTTCTGTGGCTCTTTAGTGCTTGCCAAACTGCTATGTGCATGCTGCTGCTTCCATCTGACAAGGAGCACAACCTTCTGACAGCAGCTTTCAACTTGCCTAAGAAAGAGCTTGGCCATTTAGATGTGCTGCTAACCCGTGTGTGTGTAAGGTGCAGGTGCCAGCTCCTGACAAAGTTGTTCTCCAGGTTCAGTTTCTATCTGCCAGACGCATTGGAAATGTTTTCCTCTGGCATTCGCAGCAAGAGTCGCAGATTGCTTAACTGAGGAGCTCTGAGAATGGAACGGCAAGAGGTGTTCCGCTTTCGTCATAAACAGTGCTCCAGAGCGCTTGGCAACGGGCACAACGAAACGTGTGTGTGGGATAGTGACCATTCACGCCTAGTGCTCGCAATGCACGAGCACTGCCAAAAGGCCAAGGGAGGCGCTTAGAATCCGGCTTGTGGGCAAAGCTTTCAGACTGCCAGAGGACCGCATCTGTGGTAAGCCCGCTTGCTCATTTGACGTTAGCTGTCGCCTGCAAGAACTTCACCCGCATCTGGTTTATGCTGCTACCTGTTGTTAGGCGACAACAAGGGCACAAGTAGCAAATGCTTTTTCCTGTTTCATTTTGCTAGGCCACACTCTTCTGTGGCTTTTTAGTGCTTGCCAAACTGCTATGTGCGTGCTGCTGCTTCCATCTGACAAGGAGCACAACCTTCTGACAGCAGCTTTCAACTTGCCTAAGAAAGAGCTTGGCCATTTAGATGTGCTGCAAACCCGTGTGTGTGTAAGGTGCAGGTGCCAGCTCCTGGCAAAGTTGTTCTCCAGGTTCAGTTTCTATCTGCCAGACGCATTGGAAATGTTTTCCTCTGGCATTCGCAGCAAGAGTCGCAGATTGCTTAACTGAGGAGCTCTGAGAATGGAACGGCAAGAGGTGTTCCGCTTTCGTCATAAACAGTGCTCCAGAGCGCTTGGCAACGGGCACAACGAAACGTGTGTGCGGGATAGTGACCATTCACGCCTAGTGCTCGCAATGCACGAGCACTGCCAAAAGGCCAAGGGAGGCGCTTAGAATCCGGCTTGTGGGCAAAGCTTTCAGACTGCCAGAGGACCGCATCTGTGGTAAGCCCGCTTGCTCATTTGACGTTAGCTGTCGCCTGCAAGAACTTCACCCGCATCTGGTTTATGCTGCTACCTGTTGTTAGGCGACAACAAGGGCACATGTAGCAAATGCTTTTTCCTGTTTCATTTTGCTAGGCCACACTCTTCTGTGGCTCTTTAGTGCTTGCCAAACTGCTATGTGCGTGCTGCTGCTTCCATCTGACAAGGAGCACAACCTTCTGACAGCAGCTTTCAACTTGCCTAAGAAAGAGCTTGGCCATTTAGATGTGCTGCAAATCTGTGTGTGTGTAAGGTGCAGGTGCAAGCTCTTGACAAAGTTGTTCTCCAGGTTCAGTTTCTATCTGCCAGACGCATTGGAAATGTTTTCCTCTGGCATTCGCAGCAAGAGTCGCAGATTGCTTAACTGAGGAGCTCTGAGAATGGAACGGCAAGAGGTGTTCCGCTTTCGTCATAAACAGTGCTCCAGAGCGCTTGGCAACGGGCACAACGAAACGTGTGTGTGGGATAGTGACCATTCACGCCTAGTGCTCGCAATGCATGAGCACTGCCAAAAGGCCAAGGGAGGCACTTGGAATCCGGCTTGTGCGCAAAGCTTTCAGACTGCCAGAGGACCGCATCTGTGGTAAGCCCGCTTGCTCATTTGACGTTAGCTGTCGCCTGCAAGAACTTCACCCGCATCTGGTTTATGCTGCTACCTGTTGTTAGGCGACAACAAGGGCACATGTAGCAAATGCTTTTTCCTGTTTCATTTTGCTAGGCCACACTCTTCTGTGGCTCTTTAGTGCTTGCCAAACTGCTATGTGCATGCTGCTGCTTCCATCTGACAAGGAGCACAACCTTCTGACAGCAGCTTTCAACTTGCCTAAGAAAGAGCTTGGCCATTTAGATGTGCTGCTAACCCGTGTGTGTGTAAGGTGCAGGTGCCAGCTCCTGACAAAGTTGTTCTCCAGGTTCAGTTTCTATCTGCCAGACGCATTGGAAATGTTTTCCTCTGGCATTCGCAGCAAGAGTCGCAGATTGCTTAACTGAGGAGCTCTGAGAATGGAACGGCAAGAGGTGTTCCGCTTTCGTCATAAACAGTGCTCCAGAGCGCTTGGCAACGGGCACAACGAAACGTGTGTGCGGGATAGTGACCATTCGCGCCTAGTGCTGGCAATGCACGAGCACTGCCAAAAGGCCAAGGGAGGCGCTTACAATCCGGCTTGTGCGCAAAGCTTTCTGACTGCCAGAGGACCGCAGCTGTGGTAAGCCCGCTTGCTCATTTGACGTTAGCTGTCGCCTGCAAGAACTTCACCCGCATCTGGTTTATGCTGCTACCTGTTGTTAGGCGACAACAAGGGCACATGTAGCAAATGCTTTTTCCTGTTTCATTTTGCTAGGCGACACTCTTCTGTGGCTCTTTAGTGCTTGCCAAACTGCTATGTGCGTGCTGCTGCTTCCATCTGACAAGGAGCACAACCTTCTGACAGCAGCTTTCAACTTGCCTAAGAAAGAGCTTGGCCATTTAGATGTGCTGCAAATCTGTGTGTGTGTAAGGTGCAGGTGCAAGCTCCTGACAAAGTTGTTCTCCAGGTTCAGTTTCTATCTGCCAGATGCATTGGAAATGTTTTCCTCTGGCATTCGCAGCAAGAGTCGCAGATTGCTTAACTGAGGAGCTCTGAGAATGGAACGGCAAGAGGTGTTCCGCTTTCGTCATAAAGAGTGCTCCAGAGCGCTTGGCAACGGGCACAACGAAACGTGTGTGTGGGATAGTGACCATTCACGCCTAGTGCTCGCAATGCATGAGCACTGCCAAAAGGCCAAGGGAGGCACTTGGAATCCGGCTTGTGCGCAAAGCTTTCAGACTGCCAGAGGACCGCATCTGTGGTAAGCCCGCTTGCTCATTTGACGTTAGCTGTCGCCTGCAAGAACTTCACCCGCATCTGGTTTATGCTGCTACCTGTTGTTAGGCGACAACAAGGGCACATGTAGCAAATGCTTTTTCCTGTTTCATTTTGCTAGGCCACACTCTTCTGTGGCTCTTTAGTGCTTGCCAAACTGCTATGTGCATGCTGCTGCTTCCATCTGACAAGGAGCACAACCTTCTGACAGCAGCTTTCAACTTGCCTAAGAAAGAGCTTGGCCATTTAGATGTGCTGCTAACCCGTGTGTGTGTAAGGTGCAGGTGCCAGCTCCTGACAAAGTTGTTCTCCAGGTTCAGTTTCTCCCTGCCAGACACATTGGAAATGTTTTCCAATGGCATTCGCACCAAGAGTCATAGATTGCTTAACTGAGGAGCTCTGAGAATGGAACGGCAAGAGGCGTTCCGCTTTCGTCATAAACAGTGCTCCAGAGCGTTGGCAACGGGCACAACGAAACGTGTGTGTGGGATAGTGACCATTCACGCCTAGTGCTCGCAATGCACGAGCACTGCCAAAAGGCCAAGGGAGGCACTTGGAATCCGGCTTGTGCGCAAAGCTTTCAGACTGCCAGAGGACCGCAGCTGTGGTAAGCCTGCTTGCTCATTTGACGTTAGCTGTCGCCTGCAAGAACTTCACCCGCATCTGGTTTATGCTGCTACCTGTTGTTAGGCGACAACAAGGGCACATGTAGCAAATGCTTTTTCCTGTTTCATTTTGCTAGGCCACACTCTTCTGTGGCTCTTTAGTGCTTGCCAAACTGCTACGTGCGTGCTGCTGCTTCCATCTGACAAGGAGCACAGCCTTCTGACAGCAGCTTTCAACTTGCCTAAGAAAGAGCTTGGCCATTTAGATGTGCTGCAAATCTGTGTGTGTGTAAGGTGCAGGTGCAAGCTCCTGACAAAGTTGTTCTCCAGGTTCAGTTTCTATCTGCCAGATGCATTGGAAATGTTTTCCTCTGGCATTCGCAGCAAGAGTCGCAGATTGCTTAACTGAGGAGCTCTGAGAATGGAACGGCAAGAGGTGTTCCGCTTTCGTCATAAACAGTGCTCCAGAGCGCTTGGCAACGGGCACAACGAAACGTGTGTGTGGGATAGTGACCATTCACGCCTAGTGCTCGCAATGCACGAGCACTGCCAAAAGGCCAAGGGAGGCGCTTACAATCCGGCTTGTGCGCAAAGCTTTCAGACTGCCAGAGGACCGCATCTGTGGTAAGCCCGCTTGCTCATTTGACGTTAGCTGTCGCCTGCAAGAACTTCACCCGCATCTGGTTTATGCTGCTACCTGTTGTTAGGCGACAACAAGGGCACAAGTAGCAAATGCTTTTTCCTGTTTCATTTTGCTAGGCCACACTCTTCTGTGGCTCTTTAGTGCTTGCCAAACTGCTATGTGCGTGCTGCTGCTTCCATCTGACAAGGAGCACAACCTTCTGACAGCAGCTTTCAACTTGCCTAAGAAAGAGCTTGGCCATTTAGATGTGCTGCAAATCTGTGTGTGTGTAAGGTGCAGGTGCAAGCTCCTGACAAAGGTGTTCTCCAGGTTCAGATTCTCCCTGCCAGACACATTGGAAATGTTTTCCTCTGGCATTCGCACCAAGAGTCATAGATTGCTTAACTGAGGAGCTCTGAGAATGGAACGGCAAGAGGTGTTCTGCTTTCGTCATAAACAGTGCTCCAGAGCGCTTGGCAACGGGCACAACGAAACGTGTGTGTGGGATAGTGACCATTCACACCTAGTGCTCGCAATGCACGAGCACTGCCAAAAGGCCAAGGGAGGCGCTTAGAATCCGGCTTGTGCGCAAAGCTTTCAGACTGCCAGAGGACCGCAGCTGTGGTAAGCCCGCTTGCTCATTTGACGTTAGCTGTCGCCTGCAAGAACTTCACCCGCATCTGGTTTATGCTGCTACCTGTTGTTAGACGACAACAAGGGCACATGTAGCAAATGCTTTTTCCTGTTTCATTTTGCTAGGCCACACTCTTCTGTGGCTCTTTAGTGCTTGCCAAACTGCTATGTGCGTGCTGCTGCTTCCATCTGACAAGGAGCACAACCTTCTGACAGCAGCTTTCAACTTGCCTAAGAAAGAGCTTGGCCATTTAGATGTGATGCAAATCTGTGTGTGTGTAAGGTGCAGGTGCAAGCTCCTGACAAAGTTGTTCTCCAGGTTCAGTTTCTATCTGCCAGACGCATTGGAAATGTTTTCCACTGGCATTCGCAGCAAGAGTCGCAGATTGCTTAACTGAGGAGCTCTGAGAATGGAACGGCAAGAGGTGTTCCGCTTTCGTCATAAACAGTGCTCCAGAGCGCTTGGCAACGGGCACAACGAAACGTGTGTGTGGGATAGTGACCATTCACGCCTAGTGCTCGCAATGCACGAGCACTGCCAAAAGGCCAAGGGAGGCGCTTACAATCCGGCTTGTGCGCAAAGCTTTCAGACTGCCAGAGGACCGCATCTGTGGTAAGCCCGCTTGCTCATTTGACGTTAGCTGTCGCCTGCAAGAACTTCACCCGCATCTGGTTTATGCTGCTACCTGTTGTTAGGCGACAACAAAGGCACAGGTAGCAAATGCTTTTTCCTGTTTCATTTTGCTAGGCCACACTCTTCTGTGGCTCTTTAGTGCTTGCCAAACTGCTATGTGCGTGCTGCTGCTTCCATCTGACAAGGAGCACAACCTTCTGACAGCAGCTTTCAACTTGCCTAAGAAAGAGCTTGGCCATTTAGATGTGATGCAAATCTGTGTGTGTGTAAGGTGCAGGTGCAAGCTCCTGACAAAGTTGTTCTCCAGGTTCAGTTTCTCCCTGCCAGACACATTGGAAATGTTTTCCTCTGGCATTCGCACCAAGAGTCGTAGATTGCTTAACTGAGGAGCTCTGAGAATGGAACGGCAAGAGGTGTTCCGCTTTCGTCATAAACAGTGCTCCAGAGCGCTTGGCAACGGGCACAATGAAACGTGTGTGTGGGATAGTGACCATTCACGCCTAGTGCTCGCAATGCACGAGCACTGCCAAAAGGCAAAGGGAGGAACTTGGAATCCGGCTTGTGCGCAAAGCTTTCAGACTGCCAGAGGACCGCATCTGTGGTAAGCCCGCTTGCTCATTTGACGTTAGCTGTCGCTTGCAAGAACTTCACCCGCATCTGGTTTATGCTGCTACCTGTTGTTAGGCGACAACAAGGGCACATGTAGCAAATGCTTTTTCCTGTTTCATTTTGCTAGGCCACACTCTTCTGTGGCTCTTTAGTGCTTGCCAAACTGCTATGTGCGTGCTGCTGCTTCCATCTGACAAGGAGCACAACCTTCTGACAGCAGCTTTCAACTTGCCTAAGAAAGAGCTTGGCCATTTAGATGTGCTGCAAATCTGTGTGTGTGTAAGGTGCAGGTGCCAGCTCCTGACAAAGTTGTTCTCCAGTTTCAGTTTCTATCTGCCAGACACATTGGAAATGTTTTCCTCTGGCATTCGCACCAAGAGTCGTAGATTGCTTAACTGAGGAGCTCTGAGAATGGAACGGCAAGAGGTGTTCCGCTTTCGTCATAAAGAGTGCTCCAGAGCGCTTGGCAACGGGCACAACGAAACGTGTGTGTGGGATAGTGACCATTCACGCCTAGTGCTCGCAATGCACGAGCACTGCCAAAAGGCCAAGGGAGGCGCTTACAATCCGGCTTGTGCGCAAAGCTTTCAGACTGCCAGAGGACCGCATCTGTGGTAAGCCCGCTTGCTCATTTGACGTTAGCTGTCGCCTGCAAGAACTTCACCCGCATCTGGTTTATGCTGCTACCTGTTGTTAGGCGACAACAAAGGCACAGGTAGCAAATGCTTTTTCCTGTTTCATTTTGCTAGGCCACACTCTTCTGTGGCTCTTTAGTGCTTGCCAAACTGCTATGTGCGTGCTGCTGCTTCCATCTGACAAGGAGCACAACCTTCTGACAGCAGCTTTCAACTTGCCTAAGAAAGAGCTTGGCCATTTAGATGTGATGCAAATCTGTGTGTGTGTAAGGTGCAGGTGCAAGCTCCTGACAAAGTTGTTCTCCAGGTTCAGTTTCTCCCTGCCAGACACATTGGAAATGTTTTCCTCTGGCATTCGCACCAAGAGTCGTAGATTGCTTAACTGAGGAGCTCTGAGAATGGAACGGCAAGAGGTGTTCCGCTTTCGTCATAAACAGTGCTCCAGAGCGCTTGGCAACGGGCACAATGAAACGTGTGTGTGGGATAGTGACCATTCACGCCTAGTGCTCGCAATGCACGAGCACTGCCAAAAGGCCAAGGGAGGAACTTGGAATCCGGCTTGTGCGCAAAGCTTTCAGACTGCCAGAGGACCGCAGCTGTGGTAAGCCTGCTTGCTCATTTGACGTTAGCTGTCGCCTGCAAGAACTTCAACCGCATCTGGTTTATGCTGCTACCTGTTGTTAGGCGACAACAAGGGCACATGTAGCAAATGCTTTTTCCTGTTTCATTTTGCTAG
This sequence comes from Poecile atricapillus, assembly GCF_030490865.1. Taxonomy (NCBI): domain Eukaryota; kingdom Metazoa; phylum Chordata; class Aves; order Passeriformes; family Paridae; genus Poecile; species Poecile atricapillus. Next base: position 42,584,813 of record NC_081253.1, read on the forward strand.
GCCACACTCTTCTGTGGCTCTTTAGTGCTTGCCAAACTGCTATGTGCGTGCTGCTGCTTCCATCTGACAAGGAGCACAACCTTCTGACAGCAGCTTTCAACTTGCCTAAGAAAGAGCTTGGCCATTTAGATGTGCTGCAAATCTGTGTGTGTGTAAGGTGCAGGTGCCAGCTCCTGACAAAGTTGTTCTCCAGGTTCAGTTTCTATCTGCCAGACGCATTGGAAATGTTTTCCACTGGCATTCGCAGCAAGAGTCGCAGATTGCTTAACTGAGGAGCTCTGAGAATGGAACGGCAAGAGGTGTTCCGCTTTCGTCATAAACAGTGCTCCAGAGCGCTTGGCAACGGGCACAACGAAACGTGTGTGTGGGATAGTGACCATTCACGCCTAGTGCTCGCAATGCACGAGCACTGCCAAAAGGCCAAGGGAGGCGCTTACAATCCGGCTTGTGCGCAAAGCTTTCAGACTGCCAGAGGACCGCATCTGTGGTAAGCCCGCTTGCTCATTTGACGTTAGCTGTCGCCTGCAAGAACTTCACCCGCATCTGGTTTATGCTGCTACCTGTTGTTAGGCGACAACAAAGGCACAGGTAGCAAATGCTTTTTCCTGTTTCATTTTGCTAGGCCACACTCTTCTGTGGCTCTTTAGTGCTTGCCAAACTGCTATGTGCGTGCTGCTGCTTCCATCTGACAAGGAGCACAACCTTCTGACAGCAGCTTTCAACTTGCCTAAGAAAGAGCTTGGCCATTTAGATGTGATGCAAATCTGTGTGTGTGTAAGGTGCAGGTGCAAGCTCCTGACAAAGTTGTTCTCCAGGTTCAGTTTCTCCCTGCCAGACACATTGGAAATGTTTTCCTCTGGCATTCGCACCAAGAGTCGTAGATTGCTTAACTGAGGAGCTCTGAGAATGGAACGGCAAGAGGTGTTCCGCTTTCGTCATAAACAGTGCTCCAGAGCGCTTGGCAACGGGCACAATGAAACGTGTGTGTGGGATAGTGACCATTCACGCCTAGTGCTCGCAATGCACGAGCACTGCCAAAAGGCAAAGGGAGGAACTTGGAATCCGGCTTGTGCGCAAAGCTTTCAGACTGCCAGAGGACCGCATCTGTGGTAAGCCCGCTTGCTCATTTGACGTTAGCTGTCGCCTGCAAGAACTTCACCCGCATCTGGTTTATGCTGCTACCTGTTGTTAGGCGACAACAAGGGCACATGTAGCAAATGCTTTTTCCTGTTTCATTTTGCTAGGCCACACTCTTCTGTGGCTCTTTAGTGCTTGCCAAACTGCTATGTGCGTGCTGCTGCTTCCATCTGACAAGGAGCACAACCTTCTGACAGCAGCTTTCAACTTGCCTAAGAAAGAGCTTGGCCATTTAGATGTGCTGCAAATCTGTGTGTGTGTAAGGTGCAGGTGCCAGCTCCTGACAAAGTTGTTCTCCAGTTTCAGTTTCTATCTGCCAGACACATTGGAAATGTTTTCCTCTGGCATTCGCACCAAGAGTCGTAGATTGCTTAACTGAGGAGCTCTGAGAATGGAACGGCAAGAGGTGTTCCGCTTTCGTCATAAAGAGTGCTCCAGAGCGCTTGGCAACGGGCACAACGAAACGTGTGTGTGGGATAGTGACCATTCACGCCTAGTGCTCGCAATGCACGAGCACTGCCAAAAGGCCAAGGGAGGCGCTTACAATCCGGCTTGTGCGCAAAGCTTTCAGACTGCCAGAGGACCGCATCTGTGGTAAGCCCGCTTGCTCATTTGACGTTAGCTGTCGCCTGCAAGAACTTCACCCGCATCTGGTTTATGCTGCTACCTGTTGTTAGGCGACAACAAAGGCACAGGTAGCAAATGCTTTTTCCTGTTTCATTTTGCTAGGCCACACTCTTCTGTGGCTCTTTAGTGCTTGCCAAACTGCTATGTGCGTGCTGCTGCTTCCATCTGACAAGGAGCACAACCTTCTGACAGCAGCTTTCAACTTGCCTAAGAAAGAGCTTGGCCATTTAGATGTGATGCAAATCTGTGTGTGTGTAAGGTGCAGGTGCAAGCTCCTGACAAAGTTGTTCTCCAGGTTCAGTTTCTCCCTGCCAGACACATTGGAAATGTTTTCCTCTGGCATTCGCACCAAGAGTCGTAGATTGCTTAACTGAGGAGCTCTGAGAATGGAACGGCAAGAGGTGTTCCGCTTTCGTCATAAACAGTGCTCCAGAGCGCTTGGCAACGGGCACAATGAAACGTGTGTGTGGGATAGTGACCATTCACGCCTAGTGCTCGCAATGCACGAGCACTGCCAAAAGGCCAAGGGAGGAACTTGGAATCCGGCTTGTGCGCAAAGCTTTCAGACTGCCAGAGGACCGCAGCTGTGGTAAGCCTGCTTGCTCATTTGACGTTAGCTGTCGCCTGCAAGAACTTCAACCGCATCTGGTTTATGCTGCTACCTGTTGTTAGGCGACAACAAGGGCACATGTAGCAAATGCTTTTTCCTGTTTCATTTTGCTAGGCCACACTCTTCTGTGGCTCTTTAGTGCTTGCCAAACTGCTATGTGCGTGCTGCTGCTTCCATCTGACAAGGAGCACAACCTTCTGACAGCAGCTTTCAACTTGCCTAAGAAAGAGCTTGGCCATTTAGATGTGCTGCAAATCTGTGTGTGTGTAAGGTGCAGGTGCCAGCTCCTGACAAAGTTGTTCTCCAGGTTCAGTTTCTATCTGCCAGATGCATTGGAAATGTTTTCCTCTGGCATTCGCAGCAAGAGTCGCAGATTGCTTAACTGAGGAGCTCTGAGAATGGAACGGCAAGAGGTGTTCCGCTTTCGTCATAAACAGTGCTCCAGAGCGCTTGGCAACGGGCACAACGAAACGTGTGTGTGGGATAGTGACCATTCACGCCTAGTGCTCGCAATGCATGAGCACTGCCAAAAGGCCAAGGGAGGCACTTGGAATCCGGCTTGTGCGCAAAGCTTTCAGACTGCCAGAGGACCGCATCTGTGGTAAGCCCGCTTGCTCATTTGACGTTAGCTGTCGCCTGCAAGAACTTCACCCGCATCTGGTTTATGCTGCTACCTGTTGTTAGGCGACAACAAGGGCACATGTAGCAAATGCTTTTTCCTGTTTCATTTTGCTAGGCCACACTCTTCTGTGGCTCTTTAGTGCTTGCCAAACTGCTATGTGCGTGCTGCTGCTTCCATCTGACAAGGAGCACAACCTTCTGACAGCAGCTTTCAACTTGCCTAAGAAAGAGCTTGGCCATTTAGATGTGCTGCAAATCTGTGTGTGTGTAAGGTGCAGGTGCCAGCTCCTGACAAAGTTGTTCTCCAGTTTCAGTTTCTATCTGCCAGACACATTGGAAATGTTTTCCTCTGGCATTCGCACCAAGAGTCGTAGATTGCTTAACTGAGGAGCTCTGAGAATGGAACGGCAAGAGGTGTTCCGCTTTCGTCATAAACAGTGCTCCAGAGCGTTTGGCAACGGGCACAACGAAACGTGTGTGCGGGATAGTGACCATTCACGCCTAGTGCTCGCAATGCACGAGCACTGCCAAAAGGCCAAGGGAGGCACTTGGAATCCGGCTTGTGCGCAAAGCTTTCAGACTGCCAGAGGACCGCAGCTGTGGTAAGCCTGCTTGCTCATTTGACGTTAGCTGTCGCCTGCAAGAACTTCACCCGCATCTGGTTTATGCTGCTACCTGTTGTTAGGCGACAACAAGGGCACATGTAGCAAATGCTTTTTCCTGTTTCATTTTGCTAGGCGACACTCTTATGTGGCTCTTTAGTGCTTGCCAAACTGCTATGTGCATGCTGCTGCTTCCATCTGACAAGGAGCACAACCTTCTGACAGCAGCTTTCAACTTGCCTAAGAAAGAGCTTGGCCATTTAGATGTGCTGCTAACCCGTGTGTGTGTAAGGTGCAGGTGCCAGCTCCTGACAAAGTTGTTCTCCAGGTTCAGTTTCTATCTGCCAGACGCATTGGAAATGTTTTCCTCTGGCATTCGCAGCAAGAGTCGCAGATTGCTTAACTGAGGAGCTCTGAGAATGGAACGGCAAGAGGTGTTCCGCTTTCGTCATAAACAGTGCTCCAGAGCGCTTGGCAACGGGCACAACGAAACGTGTGTGTGGGATAGTGACCATTCACGCCTAGTGCTCGCAATGCACGAGCACTGCCAAAAGGCCAAGGGAGGCGCTTACAATCCGGCTTGTGCGCAAAGCTTTCAGACTGCCAGAGGACCGCATCTGTGGTAAGCCCGCTTGCTCATTTGACGTTAGCTGTCGCCTGCAAGAACTTCACCCGCATCTGGTTTATGCTGCTACCTGTTGTTAGGCGACAACAAGGGCACATGTAGCAAATGCTTTTTCCTGTTTCATTTTGCTAGGCCACACTCTTCTGTGGCTCTTTAGTGCTTGCCAAACTGCTATGTGCGTGCTGCTGCTTCCATCTGACAAGGAGCACAACCTTCTGACAGCAGCTTTCAACTTGCCTAAGAAAGAGCTTGGCCATTTAGATGTGCTGCAAATCTGTGTGTGTGTAAGGTGCAGGTGCAAGCTCCTGACAAAGTTGTTCTCCAGGTTCAGTTTCTCCCTGCCAGACACATTGGAAATGTTTTCCTCTGGCATTCGCACCAAGAGTCGTAGATTGCTTAACTGAGGAGCTCTGAGAATGGAACGGCAAGAGGTGTTCCGCTTTCGTCATAAACAGTGCTCCAGAGCGTTTGGCAACGGGCACAACGAAACGTGTGTGTGGGATAGTGACCATTCACGCCTAGTGCTCGCAATGCACGAGCACTGCCAAAAGGCCAAGGGAGGAACTTGGAATCCGGCTTGTGCGCAAAGCTTTCAGACTGCCAGAGGACCGCAGCTGTGGTAAGCCCGCTTGCTCATTTGACGTTAGCTGTCGCCTGCAAGAACTTCACCCGCATCTGGTTTATGCTGCTACCTGTTGTTAGGCGACAACAAGGGCACATGTAGCAAATGCTTTTTCCTGTTTCATTTTGCTAGGCCACACTCTTCTGTGGCTCTTTAGTGCTTGCCAAACTGCTATGTGCGTGCTGCTGCTTCCATCTGACAAGGAGCACAACCTTCTGACAGCAGCTTTCAACTTGCCTAAGAAAGAGCTTGGCCATTTAGATGTGCTGCAAACCCGTGTGTGTGTAAGGTGCAGGTGCCAGCTCCTGACAAAGTTGTTCTCCAGGTTCAGTTTCTATCTGCCAGACGCATTGGAAATGTTTTCCTCTGGCATTCGCAGCAAGAGTCGCAGATTGCTTAACTGAGGAGCTCTGAGAATGGAACGGCAAGAGGTGTTCCGCTTTCGTCATAAACAGTGCTCCAGAGCGCTTGGCAACGGGCACAACGAAACGTGTGTGCGGGATAGTGACCATTCCCGCCTAGTGCTGGCAATGCACGAGCACTGCCAAAAGGCCAAGGGAGGCGCTTACAATCCGGCTTGTGCGCAAAGCTTTCAGACTGCCAGAGGACCGCATCTGTGGTAAGCCCGCTTGCTCATTTGACGTTAGCTGTCGCCTGCAAGAACTTCACCCGCATCTGGTTTATGCTGCTACCTGTTGTTAGGCGACAACAAGGGCACAAGTCGCAAATGCTTTTTCCTGTTTCATTTTGCTAGGCCACACTCTTCTGTGGCTTTTTAGTGCTTGCCAAACTGCTATGTGCGTGCTGCTGCTTCCATCTGACAAGGAGCACAACCTTCTGACAGCAGCTTTCAACTTGCCTAAGAAAGAGCTTGGCCATTTAGATGTGCTGCAAACCCGTGTGTGTGTAAGGTGCAGGTGCCAGCTCCTGACAAAGTTGTTCTCCAGGTTCAGTTTCTATCTGCCAGACGCATTGGAAATGTTTTCCTCTGGCATTCGCAGCAAGAGTCGCAGATTGCTTAACTGAGGAGCTCTGAGAATGGAACGGCAAGAGGTGTTCCGCTTTCGTCATAAACAGTGCTCCAGAGCGCTTAGCAACGGGCACAACGAAACGTGTCTGTGGGATAATGACCATTCCCGCCTAGTGCTGGCAATGCACGAGCACTGCCAAAAGGCAAAGGAAGGCGCTTTGCATCCGGCTTGTGTGCAAAGCTTTCAGACTGCCAGAGAACTGCAGCTGTGGTAAGCCCGCTTGCTCATTTGACGTTAGATGTCGCCTGCAAGAACTTCACCCCCATCTGGTTTATGCTGCTACCTGTTGTTAGGCGACAACAAGAGCACAAGTCGCAAATGCTTTTTCCTGCCTCATTTTGCTAGACCACGCTCTTCTGTGGCTCTTTAGTGCTTGCCAAACTGCTATGTGCGTGCTGCTGCTTCCATCTGACAAGGAGCACAGCCTTCTGACAGCAGCTTTCAACTTGTCTAAGGAAGAGCTTGGCCATTTAGATGTGATGCAAATCTGTGTGTGTGTAAGGTGCAGGTGCAAGCTCCTGACAAAGGTGTTCTCCAGTTTCAGTTTCTATCTGCCAGACACATTGGAAATGTTTTCCTCTGGCATTCGCACCAAGAGTCGCAGAATACTTTACTGAGGAGCTCTGAGAATGGAACGGCAAGAGGTGTTCCGCTTACGTCATAAACAGTGCTCCAGAGCGCTTAGCAACGGGCACAACGAAACGTGTGTGTGTGATAGTGACCATTCCCACCTAGTGCTGGCAATGCACGAGCACTGCCAAAAGGCAAAGGAAGGCGCTTAGCATCCGGCTTGTGTGCAAAGCTTTCAGACTGCCAGAGGACCGCAGCTGTGGTAAGCCCGCTTGCTCATTTGACGTTAGAAGTCGCTTGCAAGAACTTCACCCGCATCTGGTTTATGCTGCTACCTGTTGTTAGGCGACAACAAGAGCACATGTAGCAAATGCTTTTTCCTGCCTCATTTTGCTAGACCACGCTCTTTTGTGGCTCTTTAGTTCTTGCCAAACTGCTATGTGCGTGCTGCAGCTTCCATCTGACAAGGAGCACAGCCTTCTGACAGCAGCTTTCAACTTGTCTAAGAAAGAGCTTGTCCATTTAGATGTGATGCAAATCTGTGTGTGTGTAAAGTGCAGGTGCATGCTCCTGACAAAGGTGTTCTCCAGTTTCAGTTTCTATCTGCCAGACGCATTGGAAATGTTTTCCTCTGGCATTCCCACCAAGAGTCGCAGATTGCTTAACCCAGGAGCTCTGAGAATGGAACGGCAAGAGGTGTTCCGCTTACGTCATAAACAGTGCTCCAGAGCGCTTAGCAACGGGCACAACGAAACGTGTCTGTGGGATAGTGACCATTCCCGCCTAGTGCTGGCAATGCACGAGCACTGCCAAAAGGCAAAGGAAGGCGCTTAGCATCTGGCTTGTGAGCAAAGCTTTCAGACTGCCAGAGGACCGCAGCTGTGGTAAGCCCGCTTGCTCATTTGACGTTAGATGTCGCCTGCAAGAACTTCACCCGCATCTGGTTTATGCTGCTACCTGTTGTTAGGCGACAACAAGAGCACATGTAGCAAATGCTTTTTCCTGCCTCATTTTGCTAGACCACGCTCTTTTGTGGCTCTGTAGTGCTTGCCAAACTGCTATGTGCGAGCTGCTGCTTCCATCTGACAAGGAGCACAGCCTTCTGACAGCAGCTTTCAACTTGCCTAAGAAAGAGCTTGGCCATTTAGGTGTGATGCAAATCTGTGTGTGTGTAAGGTGCAGGTGCAAGCTCCTGACAAAGGTGTTCTCCAGTTTCAGTTTCTATCTGCCAGACACATTGGAAATGTTTTCCTCTGGCATTCGCACCAAGAGTCGCAGAATACTTTACTGAGGAGCTCTGAGAATGGAACGGCAAGAGGTGTTCCGCTTACGTCATAAACAGTGCTCCAGAGCGCTTAGCAACGGGCACAACGAAACGTGTCTGTGGGATAGTGACCATTCCCGCCTAGTGCTGGCAATGCACGAGCACTGACAAAAGGCAAAGGAAGGCGCTTAGCATCCGGCTTGTGTGCAAAGCTTTCAGACTGCCAGAGGACCGCAGCTGTGGTAAGCCCGCTTGCTCATTTGACGTTAGAATGCGCCTGCAAGAACTTCACCCGCATCTGGTTTATGCTGCTACCTGTTGTTAGGCGACAACAAGAGCACATGTAGCAAATGCTTTTTCCTGACCCGTTTTGCTAGACCACGCTCTTTTGTGGCTCTGTAGTGCTTGCCAATCTGCTATGTGCGTGCTGCTGCTTCCATCTGACAAGGAGCACAGCCTTCTGACAGCAGCTTTCAACTTGCCTAAGAAAGAGCTTGTCCATTTAGATGTGATGCAAATCTGTGTGTGTGTAAAGTGCAGGTGCAAGCTCCTGACAAAGGTGTTCTCCAGTTTCAGTTTCTATATGCCAGACACATTGGAAATGTTTTCCTCTGGCATTCGCACCAAGAGTCGCAGATTGCTTAACCCAGGAGCTCTGAGAATGGAACGGCAAGAGGTGTTCTGCTTACGTCATAAACAGTGCTCCAGAGCGCTTAGCAACGGGCACAACGAAATGTGTCTGTGGGATAATGACCATTCCCGCCTAGTGCTGGCAATGCACGAGCACTGCCAAAAGGCAAAGGAAGGCGCTTTGCATCCGGCTTGTGTGCAAAGCTTTCAGACTGCCAGAGAACTGCAGCTGTGGTAAGCCCGCTTGCTCATTTGACGTTAGATGTCGCCTGCAAGAACTTCACCCGCATCTGGTTTATGCTGCTACCTGTTGTTAGGCGACAACAAGAGCACAAGTCGCAAATGCTTTTTCCTGACTCATTTTGCTAGACCACGCTCTTCTGTGGCTCTTTAGTGCTTGCCAAACTGCTATGTGCGTGCTGCTGCTTCCATCTGACAAGGAGCACAGCCTTCTGACAGCAGCTTTCAACTTGTCTAAGGAAGAGCTTGGCCATTTAGATGTGATGCAAATCTGTGTGTGTGTAAGGTGCAGGTGCAAGCTCCTGACAAAGGTGTTCTCCAGTTTCAGTTTCTATCTGCCAGACACATTGGAAATGTTTTCCTCTGGCATTCGCACCAAGAGTCGCAGAATACTTTACTGAGGAGCTCTGAGAATGGAACGGCAAGAGGTGTTCCGCTTACGTCATAAACAGTGCTCCAGAGCGCTTAGCAACGGGCACAACGAAACGTGTCTGTGGGATAGTGACCATTCCCGCCTAGTGCTGGCAATGCACGAGCACTGCCAAAAGGCAAAGGAAGGCGCTTAGCATCCGGCTTGTGCGCAAAGCTTTCAGACTGCCAGAGGACCGCAGCTGTGGTAAGCCCGCTTGCTCATTTGACGTTAGAATGCGCCTGCAAGAACTTCACCCGCATCTGGTTTATGCTGCTACCTGTTGTTAGGCGACAACAAGAGCACATGTAGCAAATGCTTTTTCCTGACCCGTTTTGCTAGACCACGCTCTTTTGTGGCTCTGTAGTGCTTGCCAATCTGCTATGTGCGTGCTGCTGCTTCCATCTGACAAGGAGCACAGCCTTCTGACAGCAGCTTTCAACTTGCCTAAGAAAGAGCTTGTCCATTTAGATGTGATGCAAATCTGTGTGTGTGTAAAGTGCAGGTGCAAGCTCCTGACAAAGGTGTTCTCCAGTTTCAGTTTCTATCTGCCAGACACATTGGAAATGTTTTCCTCTGGCATTCGCACCAAGAGTCGCAGATTGCTTAACCCAGGAGCTCTGAGAATGGAACGGCAAGAGGTGTTCTGCTTACGTCATAAACAGTGCTCCAGAGCGCTTAGCAACGGGCACAACGAAACGTGTCTGTGGGATAATGACCATTCCCGCCTAGTGCTGGCAATGCACGAGCACTGCCAAAAGGCAAAGGAAGGCGCTTAGCATCCGGCTTGTGTGCAAAGCTTTCAGACTGCCAGAGAACTGCAGCTGTGGTAAGCCCGCTTGCTCATTTGACGTTAGATGTCGCCTGCAAGAACTTCACCCGCATCTGGTTTATGCTGCTACCTGTTGTTAGGCGACAACAAGAGCACAAGTCGCAAATGCTTTTTCCTGCCTCATTTTGCTAGACCACGCTCTTCTGTGGCTCTTTAGTGCTTGCCAAACTGCTATGTGCGTGCTGCTGCTTCCATCTGACAAGGAGCACAGCCTTCTGACAGCAGCTTTCAACTTGTCTAAGGAAGAGCTTGGCCATTTAGATGTGATGCAAATCTGTGTGTGTGTAAGGTGCAGGTGCAAGCTCCTGACAAAGGTGTTCTCCAGTTTCAGTTTCTATCTGCCAGACACATTGGAAATGTTTTCCTCTGGCATTCGCACCAAGAGTCGCAGAATACTTTACTGAGGAGCTCTGAGAATGGAACGGCAAGAGGTGTTCCGCTTACGTCATAAACAGTGCTCCAGAGCGCTTAGCTACGGGCACAACGAAACGTGTCTGTGTGATAGTGACCATTCCCGCCTAGTGCTGGCAATGCACGAGCACTGCCAAAAGGCCAAGGGAGGAACTTGGAATCCGGCTTGTGCGCAAAGCTTTCAGACTGCCAGAGGACCGCAGCTGTGGTAAGCCCGCTTGCTCATTTGACGTTAGCTGTCGCCTGCAAGAACTTCAACCGCATCTGGTTTATGCTGCTACCTGTTGTTAGGCGACAACAAGGGCACATGTAGCAAATGCTTTTTCCTGTTTCATTTTGCTAGGCCACACTCTTCTGTGGCTCTTTAGTGCTTGCCAAACTGCTATGTGCGTGCTGCTGCTTCCATCTGACAAGGAGCACAGCCTTCTGACAGCAGCTTTCAACTTGTCTAAGGAAGAGCTTGGCCATTTAGATGTGATGCAAATCTGTGTGTGTGTAAGGTGCAGGTGCAAGCTCCTGACAAAGGTGTTCTCCAGTTTCAGTTTCTATCTGCCAGACGCATTGGAAATGTTTTCCTCTGGCATTCCCACCAAGAGTCGCAGATTGCTTAACCCAGGAGCTCTGAGAATGGAACGGCAAGAGGTGTTCCGCTTACGTCATAAACAGTGCTCCAGAGCGCTTAGCAACGGGCACAACGAAACGTGTCTGTGGGATAGTGACCATTCCCGCCTAGTGCTGGCAATGCACGAGCACTGCCAAAAGGCAAAGGAAGGCGCTTAGCATCCGGCTTGTGTGCAAAGCTTTCAGACTGCCAGAGGACCGCATCTGTGGTAAGCCCGCTTGCTCATTTGACGTTAGAATGCGCCTGCAAGAACTTCACCCGCATCTGGTTTATGCTGCTACCTGTTGTTAGGCGACAACAAGAGCACATGTAGCAAATGCTTTTTCCTGACCCGTTTTGCTAGACCACGCTCTTTTGTGGCTCTGTAGTGCTTGCCAATCTGCTATGTGCGTGCTGCTGCTTCCATCTGACAAGGAGCACAGCCTTCTGACAGCAGCTTTCAACTTGCCTAAGAAAGAGCTTGTCCATTTAGATGTGATGCAAATCTGTGTGTGTGTAAAGTGCAGGTGCAAGCTCCTGACAAAGGTGTTCTCCAGTTTCAGTTTCTATATGCCAGACACATTGGAAATGTTTTCCTCTGGCATTCGCACCAAGAGTCGCAGATTGCTTAACCCAGGAGCTCTGAGAATGGAACGGCAAGAGGTGTTCTGCTTACGTCATAAACAGTGCTCCAGAGCGCTTAGCAACGGGCACAACGGAACGTGTCTGTGGGATAATGACCATTCCCGCCTAGTGCTGGCAATGCACGAGCACTGCCAAAAGGCAAAGGAAGGCGCTTTGCATCCGGCTTGTGTGCAAAGCTTTCAGACTGCCAGAGAACTGCAGCTGTGGTAAGCCCGCTTGCTCATTTGACGTTAGATGTCGCCTGCAAGAACTTCACCCGCATCTGGTTTATGCTGCTACCTGTTGTTAGGCGACAACAAGAGCACATGTAGCAAATGCTTTTTCCTGCCTCATTTTGCTAGACCACGCTCTTTTGTGGCTCTTTAGTGCTTGCCAAACTGCTATGTGCGAGCTGCTGCTTCCATCTGACAAGGAGCACAGCCTTCTGACAGCAGCTTTCAACTTGCCTAAGAAAGAGCTTGGCCATTTAGGTGTGATGCAAATCTGTGTGTGTGTAAGGTGCAGGTGCAAGCTCCTGACAAAGGTGTTCTCCAGTTTCAGTTTCTATCTGCCAGACACATTGGAAATGTTTTCCTCTGGCATTCGCACCAAGAGTCGCAGAATACTTTACTGAGGAGCTCTGAGAATGGAACGGCAAGAGGTGTTCCGCTTACGTCATAAACAGTGCTCCAGAGCGCTTAGCAACGGGCACAACGAAACGTGTCTGTGGGATAGTGACCATTCCCGCCTAGTGCTGGCAATGCACGAGCACTGCCAAAAGGCAAAGGAAGGCGCTTAGCATCCGGCTGTGCGCGAAGCTTTCAGACTGCCAGAGGACTGCAGGTGTGGTAAGCCCGCTTGCTCATTTGACGTTAGATGTCGCCTGCAAGAACTTCACCCCCATCTGGTTTATGCTGCTACCTGTTGTTAGGCGACAAGAAGGGCACAAGTCGCGAATGCTTTTTCCTGCCTCATTTTGCTAGACCACGCTCTTTTGTGGCTCTTTAGTGCTTGCCAAACTGCTATGTGCGTGCTGCTGCTTCCATCTGACAAGGAGCACAGCCTTCTGACAGCAGCTTTCAACTTGCCTAAGAAAGAGCTTGGCCATTTAGGTGTGATGCAAATCTGTGTGTGTGTAAGGTGCAGGTGCAAGCTCCTGACAAAGGTGTTCACCAGTTTCAGTTTCTATCTGCCAGACACATTGGAAATGTTTTCCTCTGGCATTCGCAGCAAGAGTCGCAGATTGCTTAACCCAGGAGCTCTGAGAATGGAACGGCAAGAGGTGTTCCGCTTACGTCATAAACAGTGCTCCAGAGTGCTTAGCAACGGGCACAACGAAACGTGTCTGTGGGATAGTGACCATTCCCGCCTAGTGCTGGCAATGCACGAGCACTGCCAAAAGGCAAAGGAAGGCGCTTAGCATCTGGCTTGTGCGCAAAGCTTTCAGAATGCCAGAGGACCGCAGCTGTGGTAAGCCCGCTTGCTCATTTGACGTTAGATGTCGCTTGCAAGAACTTCACCCCCATCTGGTTTATGCTGCTACCTGTTGTTAGGCGACAACAAGAGCACATGTAGCAAATGCTTTTTCCTGACCCGTTTTGCTAGACCACGCTCTTTTGTGGCTCTGTAGTGCTTGCAAATCTGCTATGTGCGTGCTGCTGCTTCCATCTGACAAGGAGCACAGCCTTCTGACAGCAGCTTTCAACTTGCCTAAGAAAGAGCTTAGCCATTTAGATGTGATGCAAATCTGTGTGTGTATAAAATGCAGGTGCAAGCTCCTGACAAAGGTGTTCTCCAGTTTCAGATTCTATATGCCAGACACATTGGAAATGTTTTCCTCTGGCATTCACGCCAAGAGTCGCAGATTGCTTAACCCAGGAGCTCTGAGAATGGAACGGCAAGAGGTGTTCCGCTTACGTCATAAACAGTGCTCCAGAGCGCTTAGCAACGGGCACAACGAAACGTGTCTGTGGGATAGTGACCATTCCCGCCTAGTGCTGGCAATGCACGAGCACTGACAAAAGGCAAAGGAAGGCGCTTAGCATCCGGCTTGTGTGCAAAGCTTTCAGACTGCCAGAGAACTGCAGCTGTGGTAAGCCCGCTTGCTCATTTGACGTTAGATGTCGCCTGCAAGAACTTCACCCCCATCTGGTTTATGCTGCTACCTGTTGTTAGACGACAACAAGAGCACAAGTCGCAAATGCTTTTTCCTGACTCATTTTGCTAGACCACGCTCTTCTGTGGCTCTTTAGTTCTTGCCAAACTGCTATGTGCGTGCTGCTGCTTCCATCTGACAAGGAGCACAGCCTTCTGACAGCAGCTTTCAACTTGCCTAAGAAAGAGCTTGGCCATTTAGGTGTGATGCAAATCTGTGTGTGTGTAAAGTGCAGGTGCAAGCTCCTGACAATGGTGTTCTCCAGGTTCAGTTTCTCCCTGTCAGACACATTGGAAATGTTTTCCTCTGGCATTCACGCCAAGAGTTGCAGATTGCTTAACCCAGGAGCTCTGAGAATGGAACGGCAAGAGGTGTTCCGCTTTCGTCATAAACAGTGCTCCAGAGCGCTTAGCAACGGGCACAACGAAACGTGTCTGTGGGATAGTGACCATTCCCGCCTAGTGCTGGCAATGCACGAGCACTGCCAAAAGGCAAAGGGAGGCGCTTAGCATCCGGCTGTGCGCAAAGCTTTCAGACTGCCAGAGGACTGCAGCTGTGGTAAGCCCGCTTGCTCATTTGACGTTAGATGTCGCCTGCAAGAACTTCACCCGCATCTGGTTTATGCTGCTACCTGTTGTTAGGCGACAAGAAGGGCACAAGTCGCGAATGCTTTTTCATGCCTCATTTTGCTAGACCACGCTCTTCTGTGGCTCTTTAGTTCTTGCCAAACTGCTATGTGCGTGCTGCTGCTTCCATCTGACAAGGAGCACAGCCTTCTGACAGCAGCTTTCAGCTTGTCTAAGGAAGAGCTTGGCCATTTAGATGTGATGCAAATCTGTGTGTGTGTAAAGTGCAGGTGCAAGCTCCTGACAAAGGTGTTCTCCAGTTTCAGTTTCTATCTGCCAGACACATTGGAAATGTTATCCTCTGGCATTCACGCCAAGAGTCGCAGATTGCTTAACCCAGGAGCTCTGAGAATGGAACGGCAAGAGGTGTTCCGCTTACGTCATAAACAGTGCTCCAGAGTGCTTAGCAACGGGCACAACGAAACAGTGTGCGGGATTGTGACCATTCCCGCCTAGTGCTGGCAATTCACGAGCACTGCCAAAAGGCAAAGGAAGGCGCTTAGCATCCGGCTTGTGCGCAAAGCTTTCAGACTGCCAGAGGACCGCAGCTGTGGTAAGCCCGCTTGCTCATTTGACGTTAGATGTCGCTTGCAAGAACTTCACCCCCATCTGGTTTATGCTGCTACCTGTTGTTAGGCGACAACAAGAGCACATGTAGCAAATGCTTTTTCCTGACCCGTTTTGCTAGACCACGCTCTTTTGTGGCTCTGTAGTGCTTGCCAATCTGCTATGTGCGTGCTGCTGCTTCCATCTGACAAGGAGCACAGCCTTCTGACAGCAGCTTTCAACTTGCCTAAGAAAAAGCTTGGCCATTTAGGTGTGATGCAAATCTGTGTGTGTGTAAAGTGCAGGTGCAAGCTCCTGACAAAGGTGTTCTCCAGGTTCAGTTTCTCCCTGTCAGACACATTGGAAATGTTTTCCTCTGGCATTCACGCTAAGAGTCGCAGATTGCTTAACCCAGGAGCTCTGAGAATGGAACGGCAAGAGGTGTTCCGCTTACGTCATAAACAGTGCTCCAGAGCGCTTAGCAACGGGCACAACGAAACGTGTCTGTGGGATAGTGACCATTCCCGCCTAGTGCTGGCAATGCACGAGCACTGCCAAAAGGAAAAGGAAGGCGCTTAGCATCCGGCTTGTGCGCAAAGCTTTCAGACTGCCAGAGGACCGCAGCTGTGGTAAGCCCGCTTGCTCATTTGACGTTAGAAGTCGCTTGCAAGAACTTCACCCGCATCTGGTTTATGCTGCTATTTGTTGTTAAGAGACAACAAGAGCACAAGTCGCAAATGCTTTTTCCTGCCTCATTTTGCTAGACCACGCTCTTCTGTGGCTCTTTAGTGCTTGCCAAACTCCTATGTGCGTGCTGCTGCTTCCATCTGACAAGGAGCACAGCCTTCTGACAGCAGCTTTCAACTTGTCTAAGAAAGAGCTTGGCCATTTAGATGTGATGCAAATCTGTGTGTGTGTAAAGTGCAGGTGCAAGCTCCTGACAAAGGTGTTCTCCAGTTTCAGTTTCTATATGCCAGACACTTTGGAAATGTTTTCCTCTGGCATTCACGCCAAGAGTCGCAGATTACTTAACTGAGGAGCTCTGAGAATGGAACGGCAAGAGGTGTTCCGCTTACGTCATAAACAGTGCTCCAGAGCGCTTAGCAACGGGCACAACGAAACGTGTCTGTGGGATAGTGACCATTCCCGCCTAGTGCTGGCAATGCACGAGCACTGCCAAAAGGCAAAGGAAGGCGCTTAGCATCCGGCTTGTGCGCAAAGCTTTCAGACTGCCAGAGGACCGCAGCTGTGGTAAGCCCGCTTGCTCATTTGACGTTAGAAGTCGCTTGCAAGAACTTCACCCGCATCTGGTTTATGCTGCTACCTGTTGTTAGGCGACAACAAGAGCACATGTACAAATGCTTTTTCCTGACACGTTTTGCTAGACCACGCTCTTCTGTGGCTCTTTAGTTCTTGCCAAACTGCTATGTGCGTGCTGCTGCTTCCATCTGACAAGGAGCACAGCCTTCTGACAGCAGCTTTCAACTTGTCTAAGTAGAGCTTGGCCATTTAGGTGTGATGCAAATCTGTGTGTGTGTAAAGTGCAGGTGCAAGCTCCTGACAAAGGTTTTCTCCAGTTTCAGTTTCTCCCTGTCAGACACATTGGAAATGTTTTCCTCTGGCATTCACGCCAAGAGTTGCAGATTGCTTAACCCAGGAGCTCTGAGAATGGAACGGCAAGAGGTGTTCCGCTTACGTCATAAACAGTGCTCCAGAGCGCTTAGCAACGGGCACAACGAAACGTGTCTGTGGGATAGTGACCATTCCCGCCTAGTGCTGGCAATGCACGAGCACTGCCAAAAGGCAAAGGAAGGCACTTAGCATCCGGCTTGTGCGCAAAGCTTTCAGACTGCCAGAGGACCGCAGCTGTGGTAAGCCCGCTTGCTCATTTGACGTTAGAAGGCGCCTGCAAGAACTTAACCTGCATCTGGTTTATGCTGCTACCTGTTGTTAGGCGACAAGAAGGGCACAAGTCGCGAATGCTTTTTCCTGACCCGTTTTGCTAGACCACGCTCTTTTGTGGCTCTGTAGTGCTTGCCAATCTGCTATGTGCGTGCTGCTGCTTCCATCTGACAAGGAGCACAGCCTTCTGACAGCAGCTTTCAACTTGCCTAAGAAAGAGCTTGGCCATTTAGATGTGATGCAAATCTGTGTGTGTGTAAAGTGCAGGTGCAAGCTCCTGACAAAGGTGTTCTCCAGTTTCAGTTTCTATATGCCAGACACATTGGAAATGTTTTCCTCTGGCATTCACGCCAAGAGTCGCAGATTGCTTAACCCAGGAGCTCTGAGAATGGAACGGCAAGAGGTGTTCCGCTTACGTCATAAACAGTGCTCCAGAGTGCTTAGCAACGGGCACAACGAAACAGTGTGCGGGATTGTGACCATTCCCGCCTAGTGCTGGCAATTCACGAGCACTGCCAAAAGGCAAAGGAAGGCGCTTAGCATCCGGCTTGTGCGCAAAGCTTTCAGACTGCCAGAGGACCGCAGCTGTGGTAAGCCCGCTTGCTCATTTGACGTTAGATGTCGCTTGCAAGAACTTCACCCCCATCTGGTTTATGCTGCTACCTGTTGTTAGGCGACAACAAGAGCACATGTAGCAAATGCTTTTTCCTGACCCGTTTTGCTAGACCACGCTCTTTTGTGGCTCTGTAGTGCTTGCCAATCTGCTATGTGCGTGCTGCTGCTTCCATCTGACAAGGAGCACAGCCTTCTGACAGCAGCTTTCAACTTGCCTAAGAAAGAGCTTGGCCATTTAGATGTGATGCAAATCTGTGTGTGTATAAAATGCAGGTGCAAGCTCCTGACAAAGGTGTTCTCCAGTTTCAGATTCTATATGCCAGACACATTGGAAATGTTTTCCTCTGGCATTCACGCCAAGAGTCGCAGATTGCTTAACCCAGGAGCTCTGAGAATGGAACGGCAAGAGGTGTTCCGCTTACGTCATAAACAGTGCTCCAGAGCGCTTAGCAACGGGCACAACGAAACGTGTCTGTGGGATAGTGACCATTCCCGCCTAGTGCTGGCAATGCACGAGCACTGCCAAAAGGCAAAGGAAGGCGCTTAGCATCCGGCTTGTGTGCAAAGCTTTCAGACTGCCAGAGAACTGCAGCTGTGGTAAGCCCGCTTGCTCTTTTGACGTTAGATGTCGCCTGCAAGAACTTCACCCGCATCTGGTTTATGCTGCTACCTGTTGTTAGACGACAACAAGAGCACAAGTCGCAAATGCTTTTTCCTGACTCATTTTGCTAGACCACGCTCTTCTGTGGCTCTTTAGTGCTTGCCAAACTGCTATGTGCGTGCTGCTGCTTCCATCTGACAAGGAGCACAGCCTTCTGACAGCAGCTTTCAACTTGTCTAAGGAAGAGCTTGGCCATTTAGATGTGATGCAAATCTGTGTGTGTGTAAGGTGCAGGTGCAAGCTCCTGACAAAGGTGTTCTCCAGTTTCAGTTTCTATCTGCCAGACACATTGGAAATGTTTTCCTCTGGCATTCGCACGAAGAGTCGCAGAATACTTAACTGAGGAGCTCTGAGAATGAAACGGCAAGAGGTGTTCCGCTTACGTCATAAACAGTGCTCCAGAGCGCTTAGCAATGGGCACAACGAAACAGTGTGCGGGATAGTGACCATTCCCGCCTAGTGCTGGCAATTCACGAGCACTGCCAAAAGGCAAAGGAAGGCGCTTAGCATCAGGCTTGTGCGCAAAGCTTTCAGACTGCCAGAGGACTGCAGCTGTGGTAAGCCCGCTTGCTCATTTGACGATAGAAGGCGCCTGCAAGAACTTCACCCGCATCTGGTTTATGCTGCTACCTGTTGTTAGGGGACAACAAGAGCACATGTAGCAAATGCTTTTTCCTGACCCGTTTTGCTAGACCACGCTCTTTTGTGGCTCTTTAGTGCTTGCCAAACTGCTATGTGCGTGCTGCTGCTTCCATCTGACAAGGAGCACAGCCTTCTGACAGCAGCTTTCAACTTGCCTAAGAAAGAGCTTGGCCATTTAGGTGTGATTCAAATCTGTGTGTGTGTAAAGTGCAGGTGCAAGCTCCTGACAATGGTGTTCTCCAGGTTCAGTTTCTCCCTGTCAGACACATTGGAAATGTTTTCCTCTGGCATTCACGCCAAGAGTTGCAGATTGCTTAACTGAGGAGCTCTGAGAATGGAACGGCAAGAGGTGTTCTGCTTACGTCATAAACAGTGCTCCAGAGCGCTTAGCAACGGGCACAACGAAACGTGTCTGTGGGATAGTGACCATTCCCGCCTAGTGCTGGCAATGCACGAGCACTGCCAAAAGGCAAAGGAAGGCGCTTAGAATCCGGCTGTGCGCAAAGCTTTCAGACTGCCAGAGGACTGCAGCTGTGGTAAGCCCGCTTGCTCATTTGACGTTAGATGTCGCCTGCAAGAACTTCACCCGCATCTGGTTTATGCTGCTACCTGTTGTTAGGCGACAACAAGAGCACAAGTCGCAAATGCTTTTTCCTGCCTCATTTTGCTAGACCACGCTCTTCTGTGGCTCTTTAGTTCTTGCCAAACTGCTATGTGCGTGCTGCTGCTTCCATCTGACAAGGAGCACAGCCTTCTGACAGCAGCTTTCAGCTTGTCTAAGGAAGAGCTTGGCCATTTAGATGTGATGCAAATCTGTGTGTGTGTAAAGTGCAGGTGCAAGCTCCTGACAAAGGTGTTCTCCAGTTTCAGTTTCTATATGCCAGACACATTGGAAATGTTTTCCTCTGGCATTCACGCCAAGAGTCGCAGATTGCTTAACCCAGGAGCTCTGAGAATGGAACGGCAAGAGGTGTTCCGCTTACGTCATAAACAGTGCTCCAGAGTGCTTACCAACGGGCACAACGAAACAGTGTGCGGGATTGTGACCATTCCCGCCTAGTGCTGGCAATTCACGAGCACTGCCAAAAGGCAAAGGAAGGCGCTTAGCATCCGGCTTGTGCGCAAAGCTTTCAGACTGCCAGAGGACCGCAGCTGTGGTAAGCCCGCTTGCTCATTTGACGTTAGATGTCGCTTGCAAGAACTTCACCCGCATCTGGTTTATGCTGCTACCTGTTGTTAGGCGACAACAAGAGCACATGTAGCAAATGCTTTTTCCTGACCCGTTTTGCTAGACCACGCTCTTTTGTGGCTCTGTAGTGCTTGCCAATCTGCTATGTGCGTGCTGCTGCTTCCATCTGACAAGGAGCACAGCCTTCTGACAGCAGCTTTCAACTTGCCTAAGAAAGAGCTTGGCCATTTAGATGTGATGCAAATCTGTGTGTGTGTAAGGTGCAGGTGCAAGCTCCTGACAAAGGTGTTCTCCAGTTTCAGTTTCTCCCTGTCAGACACATTGGAAATGTTTTCCTCTGGCATTCACGCCAAGAGTTGCAGATTGCTTAACCCAGGAGCTCTGAGAATGGAACGGCAAGAGGTGTTCCGCTTACGTCATAAACAGTGCTCCAGAGCGCTTAGCAACGGGCACAACGAAACGTGTCTGTGGGATAGTGACCATTCCCGCCTAGTGCTGGCAATGCACGAGCACTGCCAAAAGGCAAAGGAAGGCACTTAGCATCCGGCTTGTGCGCAAAGCTTTCAGACTGCCAGAGGACCGCAGCTGTGGTAAGCCCGCTTGCTCATTTGACGTTAGAAGGCGCCTGCAAGAACTTAACCTGCATCTGGTTTATGCTGCTACCTGTTGTTAGGCGACAAGAAGGGCACAAGTCGCGAATGCTTTTTCCTGACCCGTTTTGCTAGACCACGCTCTTTTGTGGCTCTGTAGTGCTTGCCAATCTGCTATGTGCGTGCTGCTGCTTCCATCTGACAAGGAGCACAACCTTCTGACAGCAGCTTTCAACTTGCCTAAGAAAGAGCTTGGCCATTTAGATGTGATGCAAATCTGTGTGTGTGTAAAGTGCAGGTGCAAGCTCCTGACAAAGGTGTTCTCCAGTTTCAGTTTCTATATGCCAGACACATTGGAAATGTTTTCCTCTGGCATTCACGCCAAGAGTCGCAGATTGCTTAACCCAGGAGCTCTGAGAATGGAACGGCAAGAGGTGTTCCGCTTACGTCATAAACAGTGCTCCAGAGTGCTTAGCAACGGGCACAACGAAACAGTGTGCGGGATTGTGACCATTCCCGCCTAGTGCTGGCAATTCACGAGCACTGCCAAAAGGCAAAGGAAGGCGCTTAGCATCCGGCTTGTGCGCAAAGCTTTCAGACTGCCAGAGGACCGCAGCTGTGGTAAGCCCGCTTGCTCATTTGACGTTAGATGTCGCTTGCAAGAACTTCACCCCCATCTGGTTTATGCTGCTACCTGTTGTTAGGCGACAACAAGAGCACATGTAGCAAATGCTTTTTCCTGACCCGTTTTGCTAGACCACGCTCTTTTGTGGCTCTGTAGTGCTTGCCAATCTGCTATGTGCGTGCTGCTGCTTCCATCTGACAAGGAGCACAGCCTTCTGACAGCAGCTTTCAACTTGCCTAAGAAAGAGCTTGGCCATTTAGGTGTGATGCAAATCTGTGTGTGTGTAAAGTGCAGGTGCAAGCTCCTGACAAAGGTGTTCTCCAGGTTCAGTTTCTCCCTGTCAGACACATTGGAAATGTTTTCCTCTGGCATTCACGCCAAGAGTTGCAGATTGCTTAACCCAGGAGCTCTGAGAATGGAACGGCAAGAGGTGTTCCGCTTACGTCATAAACAGTGCTCCAGAGCGCTTAGCAACGGGCACAACGAAACGTGTCTCTGGGTAAGTGACCATTCCCGCCTAGTGCTGGCAATGCACGAGCACTGCCAAAAGGCAAAGGAAGGCGCTTAGCATCCGGCTGTGCGCAAAGCTTTCAGACTGCCAGAGGACTGCAGCTGTGGTAAGCCCGCTTGCTCATTTGACGTTAGCTGTCGCCTGCAAGAACTTCACCCGCATCTGGTTTATGCTGCTACCTGTTGTTAGGCGACAAGAAGGGCACAAGTCGCGAATGCTTTTTCCTGCCTCATTTTGCTAGACCACGCTCTTCTGTGGCTCTTTAGTTCTTGCCAAACTGCTATGTGCGTGCTGCTGCTTCCATCTGACAAGGAGCACAGCCTTCTGACAGCAGCTTTCAACTTGTCTAAGGAAGAGCTTGGCCATTTAGATGTGATGCAAATCTGTGTGTGTGTAAGGTGCAGGTGCAAGCTCCTGACAAAGGTGTTCTCCAGTTTCAGTTTCATCCTGTCAGACACATTGGAAATGTTTTCCTCTGGCATTCACGCCAAGAGTTGCAGATTGCTTAACCCAGGAGCTCTGAGAATGGAACGGCAAGAGGTGTTCCGCTTACGTCATAAACAGTGCTCCAGAGCGCTTAGCAACGGGCACAACGAAACGTGTCTGTGGGATAGTGACCATTCCCGCCTAGTGCTGGCAATGCACGAGCACTGCCAAAAGGCAAAGGAAGGCACTTAGCATCCGGCTTGTGCGCAAAGCTTTCAGACTGCCAGAGGACCGCAGCTGTGGTAAGCCCGCTTGCTCATTTGACGTTAGAAGGCGCCTGCAAGAACTTAACCTGCATCTGGTTTATGCTGCTACCTGTTGTTAGGCGACAAGAAGGGCACAAGTCGCGAATGCTTTTTCCTGACCCGTTTTGCTAGACCACGCTCTTTTGTGGCTCTGTAGTGCTTGCCAATCTGCTATGTGCGTGCTGCTGCTTCCATCTGACAAGGAGCACAGCCTTCTGACAGCAGCTTTCAACTTGCCTAAGAAAGAGCTTGGCCATTTAGATGTGATGCAAATCTGTGTGTGTGTAAAGTGCAGGTGCAAGCTCCTGACAAAGGTGTTCTCCAGTTTCAGTTTCTATATGCCAGACACATTGGAAATGTTTTCCTCTGGCATTCACGCCAAGAGTCGCAGATTGCTTAACCCAGGAGCTCTGAGAATGGAACGGCAAGAGGTGTTCCGCTTACGTCATAAACAGTGCTCCAGAGTGCTTAGCAACGGGCACAACGAAACAGTGTGCGGGATTGTGACCATTCCCGCCTAGTGCTGGCAATTCACGAGCACTGCCAAAAGGCAAAGGAAGGCGCTTAGCATCCGGCTTGTGCGCAAAGCTTTCAGACTGCCAGAGGACCGCAGCTGTGGTAAGCCCGCTTGCTCATTTGACGTTAGATGTCGCTTGCAAGAACTTCACCCCCATCTGGTTTATGCTGCTACCTGTTGTTAGGCGACAACAAGAGCACATGTAGCAAATGCTTTTTCCTGACCCGTTTTGCTAGACCACGCTCTTTTGTGGCTCTGTAGTGCTTGCCAATCTGCTATGTGCGTGCTGCTGCTTCCATCTGACAAGGAGCACAGCCTTCTGACAGCAGCTTTCAACTTGCCTAAGAAAGAGCTTGGCCATTTAGATGTGATGCAAATCTGTGTGTGCATAAAATGCAGGTGCAAGCTCCTGACAAAGGTGTTCTCCAGTTTCAGATTCTATATGCCAGACACATTGGAAATGTTTTCCTCTGGCATTCACGCCAAGAGTCGCAGATTGCTTAACCCAGGAGCTCTGAGAATGGAACGGCAAGAGGTGTTCCGCTTACGTCATAAACAGTGCTCCAGAGCGCTTAGCAACGGGCACAACGAAACGTGTCTGTGGGATAGTGACCATTCCCGCCTAGTGCTGGCAATGCACGAGCACTGACAAAAGGCAAAGGAAGGCGCTTAGCATCCGGCTTGTGTGCAAAGCTTTCAGACTGCCAGAGAACTGCAGCTGTGGTAAGCCCGCTTGCTCATTTGACGTTAGATGTCGCCTGCAAGAACTTCACCCGCATCTGGTTTATGCTGCTACCTGTTGTTAGACGACAACAAGAGCACAAGTCGCAAATGCTTTTTCCTGACTCATTTTGCTAGACCACGCTCTTCTGTGGCTCTTTAGTGCTTGCCAAACTGCTATGTGCGTGCTGCTGCTTCCATCTGACAAGGAGCACAGCCTTCTGACAGCAGCTTTCAACTTGTCTAAGGAAGAGCTTGGCCATTTAGATGTGATGCAAATCTGTGTGTGTGTAAGGTGCAGGTGCAAGCTCCTGACAAAGGTGTTCTCCAGTTTCAGTTTCTATCTGCCAGACACATTGGAAATGTTTTCCTCTGGCATTCCCACCAAGAGTCGCAGAATACTTAACTGAGGAGCTCTGAGAATGAAACGGCAAGAGGTGTTCCGCTTACGTCATAAACAGTGCTCCAGAGCGCTTAGCAATGGGCACAACGAAACAGTGTGCGGGATAGTGACCATTCCCGCCTAGTGCTGGCAATTCACGGGCACTGCCAAAAGGCAAAGGAACGCGCTTAGCATCAGGCTTGTGCGCAAAGCTTTCAGACTGCCAGAGGACTGCAGCTGTGGTAAGCCCGCTTGCTCATTTGACGATAGAAGGCGCCTGCAAGAACTTCACCCGCATCTGGTTTATGCTGCTACCTGTTGTTAGGGGACAACAAGAGCACATGTAGCAAATGCTTTTTCCTGACCCGTTTTGCTAGACCACGCTACTTTGTGGCTCTTTAGTGCTTGCCAAACTGCTATGTGCGTGCTGCTGCTTCCATCTGACAAGGAGCACAGCCTTCTGACAGCAGCTTTCAACTTGCCTAAGAAAGAGCTTGGCCATTTAGGTGTGATGCAAATCTGTGTGTGTGTAAAGTGCAGGTGCAAGCTCCTGACAATGGTGTTCTCCAGGTTCAGTTTCTCCCTGTCAGACACATTGGAAATGTTTTCCTCTGGCATTCACGCCAAGAGTTGCAGATTGCTTAACTGAGGAGCTCTGAGAATGGAACGGCAAGAGGTGTTCTGCTTACGTCATAAACAGTGCTCCAGAGCGCTTAGCAACGGGCACAACGAAACGTGTCTGTGGGATAGTGACCATTCCCGCCTAGTGCTGGCAATGCACGAGCACTGCCAAAAGGCAAGGGAAGGCGCTTAGAATCCGGCTGTGCGCAAAGCTTTCAGACTGCCAGAGGACTGCAGCTGTGGTAAGCCCGCTTGCTCATTTGACGTTAGATGTCGCCTGCAAGAACTTCACCCGCATCTGGTTTATGCTGCTACCTGTTGTTAGGCGACAACAAGAGCACAAGTCGCAAATGCTTTTTCCTGCCTCATTTTGCTAGACCACGCTCTTCTGTGGCTCTTTAGTTCTTGCCAAACTGCTATGTGCGTGCTGCTGCTTCCATCTGACAAGGAGCACAGCCTTCTGACAGCAGCTTTCAGCTTGTCTAAGGAAGAGCTTGGCCATTTAGATGTGATGCAAATCTGTGTGTGTGTAAAGTGCAGGTGCAAGCTCCTGACAAAGGTGTTCTCCAGTTTCAGTTTCTATATGCCAGACACATTGGAAATGTTTTCCTCTGGCATTCACGCCAAGAGTCGCAGATTGCTTAACCCAGGAGCTCTGAGAATGGAACGGCAAGAGGTGTTCCGCTTACGTCATAAACAGTGCTCCAGAGTGCTTAGCAACGGGCACAACGAAACAGTGTGCGGGATTGTGACCATTCCCGCCTAGTGCTGGCAATTCACGAGCACTGCCAAAAGGCAAAGGAAGGCGCTTAGCATCCGGCTTGTGCGCAAAGCTTTCAGACTGCCAGAGGACCGCAGCTGTGGTAAGCCCGCTTGCTCATTTGACGTTAGATGTCGCTTGCAAGAACTTCACCCCCATCTGGTTTATGCTGCTACCTGTTGTTAGGCGACAACAAGAGCACATGTAGCAAATGCTTTTTCCTGACCCGTTTTGCTAGACCACGCTCTTTTGTGGCTCTGTAGTGCTTGCCAATCTGCTATGTGCGTGCTGCTGCTTCCATCTGACAAGGAGCACAGCCTTCTGACAGCAGCTTTCAACTTGTCTAAGGAAGAGCTTGGCCATTTAGATGTGATGCAAATCTGTGTGTGTGTAAGGTGCAGGTGCAAGCTCCTGACAAAGGTGTTCTCCAGTTTCAGTTTCTATCTGCCAGACACATTGGAAATGTTTTCCTCTGGCATTCCCACCAAGAGTCGCAGAATACTTAACTGAGGAGCTCTGAGAATGAAACGGCAAGAGGTGTTCCGCTTACGTCATAAACAGTGCTCCAGAGCGCTTAGCAATGGGCACAACGAAACAGTGTGCGGGATAGTGACCATTCCCGCCTAGTGCTGGCAATTCACGGGCACTGCCAAAAGGCAAAGGAACGCGCTTAGCATCAGGCTTGTGCGCAAAGCTTTCAGACTGCCAGAGGACTGCAGCTGTGGTAAGCCCGCTTGCTCATTTGACGATAGAAGGCGCCTGCAAGAACTTCACCCGCATCTGGTTTATGCTGCTACCTGTTGTTAGGGGACAACAAGAGCACATGTAGCAAATGCTTTTTCCTGACCCGTTTTGCTAGACCACGCTACTTTGTGGCTCTTTAGTGCTTGCCAAACTGCTATGTGCGTGCTGCTGCTTCCATCTGACAAGGAGCACAGCCTTCTGACAGCAGCTTTCAACTTGCCTAAGAAAGAGCTTGGCCATTTAGGTGTGATGCAAATCTGTGTGTGTGTAAAGTGCAGGTGCAAGCTCCTGACAATGGTGTTCTCCAGGTTCAGTTTCTCCCTGTCAGACACATTGGAAATGTTTTCCTCTGGCATTCACGCCAAGAGTTGCAGATTGCTTAACTGAGGAGCTCTGAGAATGGAACGGCAAGAGGTGTTCTGCTTACGTCATAAACAGTGCTCCAGAGCGCTTAGCAACGGGCACAACGAAACGTGTCTGTGGGATAGTGACCATTCCCGCCTAGTGCTGGCAATGCACGAGCACTGCCAAAAGGCAAGGGAAGGCGCTTAGAATCCGGCTGTGCGCAAAGCTTTCAGACTGCCAGAGGACTGCAGCTGTGGTAAGCCCGCTTGCTCATTTGACGTTAGATGTCGCCTGCAAGAACTTCACCCGCATCTGGTTTATGCTGCTACCTGTTGTTAGGCGACAACAAGAGCACAAGTCGCAAATGCTTTTTCCTGCCTCATTTTGCTAGACCACGCTCTTCTGTGGCTCTTTAGTTCTTGCCAAACTGCTATGTGCGTGCTGCTGCTTCCATCTGACAAGGAGCACAGCCTTCTGACAGCAGCTTTCAGCTTGTCTAAGGAAGAGCTTGGCCATTTAGATGTGATGCAAATCTGTGTGTGTGTAAAGTGCAGGTGCAAGCTCCTGACAAAGGTGTTCTCCAGTTTCAGTTTCTATATGCCAGACACATTGGAAATGTTTTCCTCTGGCATTCACGCCAAGAGTCGCAGATTGCTTAACCCAGGAGCTCTGAGAATGGAACGGCAAGAGGTGTTCCGCTTACGTCATAAACAGTGCTCCAGAGTGCTTAGCAACGGGCACAACGAAACAGTGTGCGGGATTGTGACCATTCCCGCCTAGTGCTGGCAATTCACGAGCACTGCCAAAAGGCAAAGGAAGGCGCTTAGCATCCGGCTTGTGCGCAAAGCTTTCAGACTGCCAGAGGACCGCAGCTGTGGTAAGCCCGCTTGCTCATTTGACGTTAGATGTCGCTTGCAAGAACTTCACCCCCATCTGGTTTATGCTGCTACCTGTTGTTAGGCGACAACAAGAGCACATGTAGCAAATGCTTTTTCCTGACCCGTTTTGCTAGACCACGCTCTTTTGTGGCTCTGTAGTGCTTGCCAATCTGCTATGTGCGTGCTGCTGCTTCCATCTGACAAGGAGCACAGCCTTCTGACAGCAGCTTTCAACTTGCCTAAGAAAGAGCTTGGCCATTTAGATGTGATGCAAATCTGTGTGTGCATAAAATGCAGGTGCAAGCTCCTGACAAAGGTGTTCTCCAGTTTCAGATTCTATATGCCAGACACATTGGAAATGTTTTCCTCTGGCATTCACGCCAAGAGTCGCAGATTGCTTAACCCAGGAGCTCTGAGAATGGAACGGCAAGAGGTGTTCCGCTTACGTCATAAACAGTGCTCCAGAGCGCTTAGCAACGGGCACAACGAAACGTGTGTGTGGGATAGTGACCATTCCCGCCTAGTGCTGGCAATGCACGAGCACTGACAAAAGGCAAAGGAAGGCGCTTAGCATCCGGCTTGTGTGCAAAGCTTTCAGACTGCCAGAGAACTGCAGCTGTGGTAAGCCCGCTTGCTCATTTGACGTTAGATGTCGCCTGCAAGAACTTCACCCCCATCTGGTTTATGCTGCTACCTGTTGTTAGACGACAACAAGAGCACATGTAGCAAATGCTTTTTCCTGCCTCATTTTGCTAGACCACGCTCTTCTGTGGCTCTTTAGTGCTTGCCAAACTGCTATGTGCGTGCTGCTGCTTCCATCTGACAAGGAGCACAGCCTTCTGACAGCAGCTTTCAACTTGCCTAAGAAAGAGCTTGGCCATTTAGGTGTGATGCAAATCTGTGTGTGTGTAAAGTGCAGGTGCAAGCTCCTGACAAAGGTGTTCTCCAGGTTCAGTTTCTCCCTGTCAGACACATTGGAAATGTTTTCCTCTGGCATTCACGCCAAGAGTTGCAGATTGCTTAACCCAGGAGCTCTGAGAATGGAACGGCAAGAGGTGTTCCGCTTACGTCATAAACAGTGCTCCAGAGCGCTTAGCAACGGGCACAACGAAACGTGTCTCTGGGTAAGTGACCATTCCCGCCTAGTGCTGGCAATGCACGAGCACTGCCAAAAGGCAAAGGAAGGCGCTTAGCATCCGGCTGTGCGCAAAGCTTTCAGACTGCCAGAGGACTGCAGCTGTGGTAAGCCCGCTTGCTCATTTGACGTTAGCTGTCGCCTGCAAGAACTTCACCCGCATCTGGTTTATGCTGCTACCTGTTGTTAGGCGACAAGAAGGGCACAAGTCGCGAATGCTTTTTCCTGCCTCATTTTGCTAGACCACGCTCTTCTGTGGCTCTTTAGTTCTTGCCAAACTGCTATGTGCGTGCTGCTGCTTCCATCTGACAAGGAGCACAGCCTTCTGACAGCAGCTTTCAACTTGTCTAAGGAAGAGCTTGGCCATTTAGATGTGATGCAAATCTGTGTGTGTGTAAGGTGCAGGTGCAAGCTCCTGACAAAGGTGTTCTCCAGTTTCAGTTTCTATATGCCAGACACATTGGAAATGTTTTCCTCTGGCATTCGCACCAAGAGTCGCAGAATACTTAACTGAGGAGCTCTGAGAATGAAACAGCAAGAGGTGTTCCGCTTACGTCATAAACAGTGCTCCATAGCGCTTAGCAACGGGCACAACGAAACGTGTCTGTGGGATAGTGACCATTCCCGCCTAGTGCTGGCAATTCACGAGCACTGCCAAAAGGCAAAGGAAGGCGCTTAGCATCCGGCTTGTGCGCAAAGCTTTCAGACTGCCAGAGAACTGCAGCAGTGGTAAGCCCGCTTGCTCATTTGACGAAAGAAGGCGCCTGCAAGAACTTCACCCGCATCTGGTTTATGCTGCTACCTGTTGTTAGGGGACAACAAGAGCACATGTAGCAAATGCTTTTTCCTGACCCGTTTTGCTAGACCACGCTATTTTGTGGCTCTGTAGTGCTTGCCAAACTACTATGTGCATGCTGCTGCTTCCATCTGACAAGGAGCACAGCCTTCTGACAGCAGCTTTCAACTTGTCTAAGGAAGAGCTTGGCCATTTAGATGTGATGCAAATCTGTGTGTGTGTAAGGTGCAGGTGCAAGCTCCTGACAAAGGTGTTCTCCAGTTTCAGTTTCTATCTGCCAGACACATTGGAAATGTTTTCCTCTGGCATTCATGCCAAGAGTCGCAGATTGCTTAACTGAGGAGCTCTGAGAATGGAACGGCAAGAGGTGTTCCGCTTACGTCATAAACAGTGCTCCAGAGCGCTTAGCAACGGGCACAACGAAACGTGTCTGTGGGATAGTGACCATTCCCGCCTAGTGCTGGCAATGCACGAGCACTGCCAAAAGGCAAAGGAAGGCGCTTAGCATCCGGCTGTGCGCAAAGCTTTCAGACTGCCAGAGGACTGCAGCTGTGGTAAGCCCGCTTGCTCATTTGACGTTAGATGTCGCCTGCAAGAACTTCACCCGCATCTGGTTTATGCTGCTACCTGTTGTTAGGCGACAAGAAGAGCACAAGTCGCGAATGCTTTTTCCTGCCTCATTTTGCTAGACCACGCTCTTCTGTGGCTCTTTAGTGCTTGCCAAACTGCTATGTGCGTGCTGCTGCTTCCATCTGACAAGGAGCACAGCCTTCTGACAGCAGCTTTCAACTTGTCTAAGGAAGAGCTTGGCCATTTAGATGTGATGCAAATCTGTGTGTGTGTAAGGTGCAGGTGCAAGCTCCTGACAAAGGTGTTCTCCAGTTTCAGTTTCTATCTGCCAGACACATTGGAAATGTTTTCCTCTGGCATTCCCACCAAGAGTCGCAGAATACTTAACTGAGGAGCTCTGAGAATGAAACGGCAAGAGGTGTTCCGCTTACGTCATAAACAGTGCTCCAGAGCGCTTAGCAACGGGCACAACGAAACAGTGTGCGGGATTGTGACCATTCCCGCCTAGTGCTGGCAATTCACGAGCACTGCCAAAAGGCAAAGGAAGGCGCTTAGCATCCGGCTTGTGCGCAAAGCTTTCAGACTGCCAGAGGACCGCAGCTGTGGTAAGCCCGCTTGCTCATTTGACGATAGAAGGCGCCTGCAAGAACTTCACCCCCATCTGGTTTATGCTGCTACCTGTTGTTAGGCGACAACAAGAGCACATGTAGCAAATGCTTTTTCCTGACCCGTTTTGCTAGACCACGCTCTTTTGTGGCTCTGTAGTGCTTGCCAATCTGCTATGTGCGTGCTGCTGCTTCCATCTGACAAGGAGCACAGCCTTCTGACAGCAGCTTTCAACTTGCCTAAGAAAGAGCTTGGCCATTTAGATGTGATGCAAATCTGTGTGTGTGTAAAGTGCAGGTGCAAGCTCCTGACAAAGGTTTTCTCCAGGTTCAGTTTCTCCCTGTCAGACACATTGGAAATGTTTTCCTCTGGCATTCATTCCAAGTGTCACAGATTGCTTAACCCAGGGGCTCTGAGAATGGAACGGCAAGAGGTGTTCCGCTTACGTCATAAACAGTGCTCCAGAGCGCTTAGCAACGGGCACAACGAAACGTGTCTGTGGGATAGTGACCATTCCCGCCTAGTACTGGCAATTCACGAGCACTGCCAAAAGGCAAAGGAAGGCGCTTAGCATCCGGCTTGTGTGCAAAGCTTTCAGACTGCCAGAGAACTGCAGCTGTGGTAAGCCCGCTTGCTCATTTGACGTTAGATGTCGCTTGCAAGAACTTCACCCGCATCTGGTTTATGCTGCTACCTGTTGTTAGGCGACAACAAGAGCACAAGTCGCAAATGCTTTTTCCTGCCTCATTTTGCTAGACCACGCTCTTCTGTGGCTCTTTAGTTCTTGCCAAACTGCTATGTGCGTGCTGCTGCTTCCATCTGACAAGGAGCACAGCCTTCTGACAGCAGCTTTCAACTTGCCTAAGAAAGAGCTTGGCCATTTAGATGTGATGCAAATCTGTGTGTGTGTAAAGTGCAGGTGCAAGCTCCTGACAAAGGTTTTCTCCAGGTTCAGTTTCTCCCTGTCAGACACATTGGAAATGTTTTCCTCTGGCATTCATTCCAAGTGTCACAGATTGCTTAACCCAGGAGCTCTGAGAATGGAACGGCAAGAGGTGTTCCGCTTACGTCATAAACAGTGCTCCAGAGCGCTTAGCAACGGGCACAACGAAACGTGTCTGTGGGATAGTGACCATTCCCGCCTAGTACTGGCAATTCACGAGCACTGCCAAAAGGCAAAGGAAGGCGCTTAGCATCCGGCTTGTGTGCAAAGCTTTCAGACTGCCAGAGGACCGCATCTGTGGTAAGCCCGCTTGCGCATTTGACGTTAGAAGTCGCTTGCAAGAACTTCACCCGCATCTGGTTTATGCTGCTACCTGTTGTTAGGCGACAACAAGGGCACAAGTCGCAAATGCTTTTTCCTGCCTCATTTTGCTAGACCACGCTCTTCTGTGGCTCTTTAGCTCTTGCCAAACTGCTATGTGCGTGCTGCTGCTTCCATCTGACAAGGAGCACAGCCTTCTGACAGCAGCTTTCAACTTGCCTAAGAAAGAGCTTGGCCATTTAGATGTGATGCAAATCTGTGTATGTGTAAGGTGCAGGTGCAAGCTCCTGACAAAGGTGTTCTCCAGTTTCAGTTTCTATCTGCCAGACACATTGGAAATGTTTTCCTTTGGCATTCACGCCAAGAGTCGCAGATTGCTTAACCCAGGAGCTCTGAGAATGGAACGGCAAGAGGTGTTCCGCTTACGTCATAAACAGTGCTCCAGAGTGCTTAGCAACGGGCACAACGAAACAGTGTGCGGGATTGTGACCATTCCCGCCTAGTGCTGGCAATTCACGAGCACTGCCAAAAGGCAAAGGAAGGCACTTAGCATCCGGCTTGTGCGCAAAGCTTTCAGACTGCCAGAGGACCGCAGCTGTGGTAAGCCCGCTTGCTCATTTGACGTTAGAAGGCGCCTGCAAGAACTTAACCTGCATCTGGTTTATGCTGCTACCTGTTGTTAGGCGACAAGAAGGGCACAAGTCGCGAATGCTTTTTCCTGACCCGTTTTGCCAGACCACGCTCTTTTGTGGCTCTGTAGTGCTTGCCAATCTGCTATGTGCGTGCTGCTGCTTCCATCTGACAAGGAGCACAGCCTTCTGACAGCAGCTTTCAACTTGCCTAAGAAAGAGCTTGGCCATTTAGATGTGATGCAAATCTGTGTGTGTGTAAAGTGCAGGTGCAAGCTCCTGACAAAGGTGTTCTCCAGTTTCAGTTTCTATATGCCAGACACATTGGAAATGTTTTCCTCTGGCATTCACGCCAAGAGTCGCAGATTGCTTAACCCAGGAGCTCTGAGAATGGAACGGCAAGAGGTGTTCCGCTTACGTCATAAACAGTGCTCCAGAGTGCTTAGCAACGGGCACAACGAAACAGTGTGCGGGATTGTGACCATTCCCGCCTAGTGCTGGCAATTCACGAGCACTGCCAAAAGGCAAAGGAAGGCGCTTAGCATCCGGCTTGTGCGCAAAGCTTTCAGACTGCCAGAGGACCGCAGCTGTGGTAAGCCCGCTTGCTCATTTGACGTTAGATGTCGCTTGCAAGAACTTCACCCCCATCTGGTTTATGCTGCTACCTGTTGTTAGGCGACAACAAGAGCACATGTAGCAAATGCTTTTTCCTGACCCGTTTTGCTAGACCACGCTCTTTTGTGGCTCTGTAGTGCTTGCCAATCTGCTATGTGCGTGCTGCTGCTTCCATCTGACAAGGAGCACAGCCTTCTGACAGCAGCTTTCAACTTGCCTAAGAAAGAGCTTGGCCATTTAGATGTGATGCAAATCTGTGTGTGTATAAAATGCAGGTGCAAGCTCCTGACAAAGGTGTTCTCCAGTTTCAGATTCTATATGCCAGACACATTGGAAATGTTTTCCTGTGGCATTCACGCCAAGAGTCGCAGATTGCTTAACCCAGGAGCTCTGAGAATGGAACGGCAAGAGGTGTTCCGCTTACGTCATAAACAGTGCTCCAGAGCGCTTAGCAACGGGCACAACGAAACGTGTCTGTGGGATAGTGACCATTCCCGCCTAGTGCTGGCAATGCACGAGCACTGACAAAAGGCAAAGGAAGGCGCTTAGCATCCGGCTTGTGTGCAAAGCTTTCAGACTGCCAGAGAACTGCAGCTGTGGTAAGCCCGCTTGCTCATTTGACGTTAGAAGTCGCTTGCAAGAACTTCACCCCCATCTGGTTTATGCTGCTACCTGTTGTTAGGCGACAACAAGAGCACAAGTCGCAAATGCTTTTTCCTGCCTCATTTTGCTAGACCACGCTCTTCTGTGGCTCTTTAGCTCTTGCCAAACTGCTATGTGCGTGCTGCTGCTTCCATCTGACAAGGAGCACAGCCTTCTGACAGCAGCTTTCAACTTGTCTAAGGAAGAGCTTGGCCATTTAGATGTGATGCAAATCTGTGTATGTGTAAGGTGCAGGTGCAAGCTCCTGACAAAGGTGTTCTCCAGTTTCAGTTTCTATCTGCCAGACACATTGGAAATGTTTTCCTTTGGCATTCGCACCAAGAGTCGCAGAATACTTAACTGAGGAGCTCTGAGAATGAAACGGCAAGAGGTGTTCCGCTTACGTCATAAACAGTGCTCCAGAGCGCTTAGCAACGGGCACAACGAAACGTGTCTGTGGGATAGTGACCATTCCCGCCTAGTGCTGGCAATGCACGAGCACTGCCAAAAGGCAAAGGAAGGCGCTTAGCATCCGGCTTGTGCGCAAAGCTTTCAGACTGCCAGAGAACTGCAGCTGTGGTAAGCCCGCTTGCTCATTTGACGTTAGAAGGCGCCTGCAAGAACTTCACCCCCATCTGGTTTATGCTGCTACCTGTTGTTAGCCGACAACAAGAGCACATGTAACAAATGCTTTTTCCTGACCCGTTTTGCTAGACCACGCTCTTTTTTGGCTCTTTAGTGCTTGCCAAACTGCTATGTGCGTGCTGCTGCTTCCATCTGACAAGGAGCACAGCCTTCTGACAGCAGCTTTCAACTTGCCTAAGAAAGAGCTTGGCCATTTAGGTGTGATGCAAATCTGTGTGTGTGTAAAGTGCAGGTGCAAGCTCCTGACAAAGGTGTTCTCCAGGTTCAGTTTCTATCTGCCAGACACATTGGAAATGTTTTCCTCTGGCATTCACGCCAAGAGTCGCAGATTGCTTAACCCAGGAGCTCTGAGAATGGAACGGCAAGAGGTGTTCCGCTTACGTCATAAACAGTGCTCCAGAGTGCTTAGCAACGGGCACAACGAAACAGTGTGCGGGATTGTGACCATTCCCGCCTAGTGCTGGCAATTCACGAGCACTGCCAAAAGGCAAAGGAAGGCGCTTAGCATCCGGCTTGTGCGCAAAGCTTTCAGACTGCCAGAGGACCGCAGCTGTGGTAAGCTTGCTTGCTCATTTGACGTTAGATGTCGCTTGCAAGAACTTCACCCCCATCTGGTTTATGCTGCTACCTGTTGTTAGGCGACAACAAGAGCACATGTAGCAAATGCTTTTTCCTGACCCGTTTTGCTAGACCACGCTCTTTTGTGGCTCTGTAGTGCTTGCCAATCTGCTATGTGCGTGCTGCTGCTTCCATCTGACAAGGAGCACAGCCTTCTGACAGCAGCTTTCAACTTGCCTAAGAAAGAGCTTGGCCATTTAGATGTGATGCAAATCTGTGTGTGTATAAAATGCAGGTGCAAGCTCCTGACAAAGGTGTTCTCCAGTTTCAGATTCTATATGCCAGACACATTGGAAATGTTTTCCTCTGGCATTCACGCCAAGAGTCGCAGATTGCTTAACCCAGGAGCTCTGAGAATGGAACGGCAAGAGGTGTTCCGCTTACGTCATAAACAGTGCTCCAGAGCGCTTAGCAACGGGCACAACGAAACGTGTCTGTGGGATAGTGACCATTCCCGCCTAGTGCTGGCAATGCACGAGCACTGACAAAAGGCAAAGGAAGGCGCTTAGCATCCGGCTTGTGTGCAAAGCTTTCAGACTGCCAGAGAACTGCAGCTGTGGTAAGCCCTCTTGCTCATTTGACGTTAGATGTCGCCTGCAAGAACTTCACCCCCATCTGGTTTATGCTGCTACCTGTTGTTAGACGACAACAAGAGCACAAGTCGCAAATGCTTTTTCCTGACTCATTTTGCTAGACCACGCTCTTCTGTGGCTCTTTAGTGCTTGCCAAACTGCTATGTGCGTGCTGCTGCTTCCATCTGACAAGGAGCACAGCCTTCTGACAGCAGCTTTCAACTTGTCTAAGGAAGAGCTTGGCCATTTAGATGTGATGCAAATCTGTGTGTGTGTAAGGTGCAGGTGCAAGCTCCTGACAAAGGTGTTCTCCAGTTTCAGTTTCTATCTGCCAGACACATTGGAAATGTTTTCCTCT
This sequence comes from Poecile atricapillus, assembly GCF_030490865.1. Taxonomy (NCBI): domain Eukaryota; kingdom Metazoa; phylum Chordata; class Aves; order Passeriformes; family Paridae; genus Poecile; species Poecile atricapillus. The sequence goes on from NC_081253.1 coordinate 42,620,479, forward strand.
GGCATTCCCACCAAGAGTCGCAGAATACTTAACTGAGGAGCTCTGAGAATGAAACGGCAAGAGGTGTTCCGCTTACGTCATAAACAGTGCTCCAGAGCGCTTAGCAATGGGCACAACGAAACAGTGTGCGGGATAGTGACCATTCCCGCCTAGTGCTGGCAATGCACGAGCACTGCCAAAAGGCAAAGGAAGGCGCTTAGCATCAGGCTTGTGCGCAAAGCTTTCAGACTGCCAGAGGACTGCAGCTGTGGTAAGCCCGCTTGCTCATTTGACGATAGAAGTCGCCTGCAAGAACTTCACCCGCATCTGGTTTATGCTGCTACCTGTTGTTAGGGGACAACAAGAGCACATGTAGCAAATGCTTTTTCCTGACCCGTTTTGCTAGACCACGCTATTTTGTGGCTCTTTAGTGCTTGCCAAACTGCTATGTGCGTGCTGCTGCTTCCATCTGACAAGGAGCACAGCCTTCTGACAGCAGCTTTCAACTTGCCTAAGAAAGAGCTTGGCCATTTAGGTGTGATGCAAATCTGTGTGTGTGTAAAGTGCAGGTGCAAGCTCCTGACAAAGGTGTTCTCCAGGTTCAGTTTCTCCCTGTCAGACACATTGGAAATGTTTTCCTCTGGCATTCACGCCAAGAGTTGCAGATTGCTTAACCCAGGAGCTCTGAGAATGGAACGGCAAGAGGTGTTCCGCTTACGTCATAAACAGTGCTCCAGAGCGCTTAGCAACGGGCACAACGAAACGTGTCTCTGGGTAAGTGACCATTCCCGCCTAGTGCTGGCAATGCACGAGCACTGCCAAAAGGCAAAGGAAGGCGCTTAGCATCCGGCTGTGCGCAAAGCTTTCAGACTGCCAGAGGACTGCAGCTGTGGTAAGCCCGCTTGTTCATTTGACGTTAGATGTCGCCTGCAAGAACTTCACCCGCATCTGGTTTATGCTGCTACCTGTTGTTAGGCGACAACAAGGGCACAAGTCGCAAATGCTTTTTCCTGCCTCATTTTGCTAGACCACGCTCTTCTGTGGCTCTTTAGCTCTTGCCAAACTGCTATGTGCGTGCTGCTGCTTCCATCTGACAAGGAGCACAGCCTTCTGACAGCAGCTTTCAACTTGCCTAAGAAAGAGCTTGGCCATTTAGATGTGATGCAAATCTGTGTATGTGTAAGGTGCAGGTGCAAGCTCCTGACAAAGGTGTTCTCCAGTTTCAGTTTCTATCTGCCAGACACATTGGAAATGTTTTCCTTTGGCATTCACGCCAAGAGTCGCAGATTGCTTAACCCAGGAGCTCTGAGAATGGAACGGCAAGAGGTGTTCCGCTTACGTCATAAACAGTGCTCCAGAGTGCTTAGCAACGGGCACAACGAAACAGTGTGCGGGATTGTGACCATTCCCGCCTAGTGCTGGCAATTCACGAGCACTGCCAAAAGGCAAAGGAAGGCACTTAGCATCCGGCTTGTGCGCAAAGCTTTCAGACTGCCAGAGGACCGCAGCTGTGGTAAGCCCGCTTGCTCATTTGACGTTAGAAGGCGCCTGCAAGAACTTAACCTGCATCTGGTTTATGCTGCTACCTGTTGTTAGGCGACAAGAAGGGCACAAGTCGCGAATGCTTTTTCCTGACCCGTTTTGCCAGACCACGCTCTTTTGTGGCTCTGTAGTGCTTGCCAATCTGCTATGTGCGTGCTGCTGCTTCCATCTGACAAGGAGCACAGCCTTCTGACAGCAGCTTTCAACTTGCCTAAGAAAGAGCTTGGCCATTTAGATGTGATGCAAATCTGTGTGTGTGTAAAGTGCAGGTGCAAGCTCCTGACAAAGGTGTTCTCCAGTTTCAGTTTCTATATGCCAGACACATTGGAAATGTTTTCCTCTGGCATTCACGCCAAGAGTCGCAGATTGCTTAACCCAGGAGCTCTGAGAATGGAACGGCAAGAGGTGTTCCGCTTACGTCATAAACAGTGCTCCAGAGTGCTTAGCAACGGGCACAACGAAACAGTGTGCGGGATTGTGACCATTCCCGCCTAGTGCTGGCAATTCACGAGCACTGCCAAAAGGCAAAGGAAGGCGCTTAGCATCCGGCTTGTGCGCAAAGCTTTCAGACTGCCAGAGGACCGCAGCTGTGGTAAGCCCGCTTGCTCATTTGACGTTAGATGTCGCTTGCAAGAACTTCACCCCCATCTGGTTTATGCTGCTACCTGTTGTTAGGCGACAACAAGAGCACATGTAGCAAATGCTTTTTCCTGACCCGTTTTGCTAGACCACGCTCTTTTGTGGCTCTGTAGTGCTTGCCAATCTGCTATGTGCGTGCTGCTGCTTCCATCTGACAAGGAGCACAGCCTTCTGACAGCAGCTTTCAACTTGCCTAAGAAAGAGCTTGGCCATTTAGATGTGATGCAAATCTGTGTGTGTATAAAATGCAGGTGCAAGCTCCTGACAAAGGTGTTCTCCAGTTTCAGATTCTATATGCCAGACACATTGGAAATGTTTTCCTGTGGCATTCACGCCAAGAGTCGCAGATTGCTTAACCCAGGAGCTCTGAGAATGGAACGGCAAGAGGTGTTCCGCTTACGTCATAAACAGTGCTCCAGAGCGCTTAGCAACGGGCACAACGAAACGTGTCTGTGGGATAGTGACCATTCCCGCCTAGTGCTGGCAATGCACGAGCACTGACAAAAGGCAAAGGAAGGCGCTTAGCATCCGGCTTGTGTGCAAAGCTTTCAGACTGCCAGAGAACTGCAGCTGTGGTAAGCCCGCTTGCTCATTTGACGTTAGAAGTCGCTTGCAAGAACTTCACCCCCATCTGGTTTATGCTGCTACCTGTTGTTAGGCGACAACAAGAGCACAAGTCGCAAATGCTTTTTCCTGCCTCATTTTGCTAGACCACGCTCTTCTGTGGCTCTTTAGCTCTTGCCAAACTGCTATGTGCGTGCTGCTGCTTCCATCTGACAAGGAGCACAGCCTTCTGACAGCAGCTTTCAACTTGTCTAAGGAAGAGCTTGGCCATTTAGATGTGATGCAAATCTGTGTATGTGTAAGGTGCAGGTGCAAGCTCCTGACAAAGGTGTTCTCCAGTTTCAGTTTCTATCTGCCAGACACATTGGAAATGTTTTCCTTTGGCATTCGCACCAAGAGTCGCAGAATACTTAACTGAGGAGCTCTGAGAATGAAACGGCAAGAGGTGTTCCGCTTACGTCATAAACAGTGCTCCAGAGCGCTTAGCAACGGGCACAACGAAACGTGTCTGTGGGATAGTGACCATTCCCGCCTAGTGCTGGCAATGCACGAGCACTGCCAAAAGGCAAAGGAAGGCGCTTAGCATCCGGCTTGTGCGCAAAGCTTTCAGACTGCCAGAGAACTGCAGCTGTGGTAAGCCCGCTTGCTCATTTGACGTTAGAAGGCGCCTGCAAGAACTTCACCCCCATCTGGTTTATGCTGCTACCTGTTGTTAGCCGACAACAAGAGCACATGTAACAAATGCTTTTTCCTGACCCGTTTTGCTAGACCACGCTCTTTTTTGGCTCTTTAGTGCTTGCCAAACTGCTATGTGCGTGCTGCTGCTTCCATCTGACAAGGAGCACAGCCTTCTGACAGCAGCTTTCAACTTGCCTAAGAAAGAGCTTGGCCATTTAGGTGTGATGCAAATCTGTGTGTGTGTAAAGTGCAGGTGCAAGCTCCTGACAAAGGTGTTCTCCAGGTTCAGTTTCTATCTGCCAGACACATTGGAAATGTTTTCCTCTGGCATTCACGCCAAGAGTCGCAGATTGCTTAACCCAGGAGCTCTGAGAATGGAACGGCAAGAGGTGTTCCGCTTACGTCATAAACAGTGCTCCAGAGTGCTTAGCAACGGGCACAACGAAACAGTGTGCGGGATTGTGACCATTCCCGCCTAGTGCTGGCAATTCACGAGCACTGCCAAAAGGCAAAGGAAGGCGCTTAGCATCCGGCTTGTGCGCAAAGCTTTCAGACTGCCAGAGGACCGCAGCTGTGGTAAGCTTGCTTGCTCATTTGACGTTAGATGTCGCTTGCAAGAACTTCACCCCCATCTGGTTTATGCTGCTACCTGTTGTTAGGCGACAACAAGAGCACATGTAGCAAATGCTTTTTCCTGACCCGTTTTGCTAGACCACGCTCTTTTGTGGCTCTGTAGTGCTTGCCAATCTGCTATGTGCGTGCTGCTGCTTCCATCTGACAAGGAGCACAGCCTTCTGACAGCAGCTTTCAACTTGCCTAAGAAAGAGCTTGGCCATTTAGATGTGATGCAAATCTGTGTGTGTATAAAATGCAGGTGCAAGCTCCTGACAAAGGTGTTCTCCAGTTTCAGATTCTATATGCCAGACACATTGGAAATGTTTTCCTCTGGCATTCACGCCAAGAGTCGCAGATTGCTTAACCCAGGAGCTCTGAGAATGGAACGGCAAGAGGTGTTCCGCTTACGTCATAAACAGTGCTCCAGAGCGCTTAGCAACGGGCACAACGAAACGTGTCTGTGGGATAGTGACCATTCCCGCCTAGTGCTGGCAATGCACGAGCACTGACAAAAGGCAAAGGAAGGCGCTTAGCATCCGGCTTGTGTGCAAAGCTTTCAGACTGCCAGAGAACTGCAGCTGTGGTAAGCCCTCTTGCTCATTTGACGTTAGATGTCGCCTGCAAGAACTTCACCCCCATCTGGTTTATGCTGCTACCTGTTGTTAGACGACAACAAGAGCACAAGTCGCAAATGCTTTTTCCTGACTCATTTTGCTAGACCACGCTCTTCTGTGGCTCTTTAGTGCTTGCCAAACTGCTATGTGCGTGCTGCTGCTTCCATCTGACAAGGAGCACAGCCTTCTGACAGCAGCTTTCAACTTGTCTAAGGAAGAGCTTGGCCATTTAGATGTGATGCAAATCTGTGTGTGTGTAAGGTGCAGGTGCAAGCTCCTGACAAAGGTGTTCTCCAGTTTCAGTTTCTATCTGCCAGACACATTGGAAATGTTTTCCTCTGGCATTCCCACCAAGAGTCGCAGAATACTTAACTGAGGAGCTCTGAGAATGAAACGGCAAGAGGTGTTCCGCTTACGTCATAAACAGTGCTCCAGAGCGCTTAGCAATGGGCACAACGAAACAGTGTGCGGGATAGTGACCATTCCCGCCTAGTGCTGGCAATGCACGAGCACTGCCAAAAGGCAAAGGAAGGCGCTTAGCATCAGGCTTGTGCGCAAAGCTTTCAGACTGCCAGAGGACTGCAGCTGTGGTAAGCCCGCTTGCTCATTTGACGATAGAAGTCGCCTGCAAGAACTTCACCCGCATCTGGTTTATGCTGCTACCTGTTGTTAGGGGACAACAAGAGCACATGTAGCAAATGCTTTTTCCTGACCCGTTTTGCTAGACCACGCTATTTTGTGGCTCTTTAGTGCTTGCCAAACTGCTATGTGCGTGCTGCTGCTTCCATCTGACAAGGAGCACAGCCTTCTGACAGCAGCTTTCAACTTGCCTAAGAAAGAGCTTGGCCATTTAGGTGTGATGCAAATCTGTGTGTGTGTAAAGTGCAGGTGCAAGCTCCTGACAAAGGTGTTCTCCAGGTTCAGTTTCTCCCTGTCAGACACATTGGAAATGTTTTCCTCTGGCATTCACGCCAAGAGTTGCAGATTGCTTAACCCAGGAGCTCTGAGAATGGAACGGCAAGAGGTGTTCCGCTTACGTCATAAACAGTGCTCCAGAGCGCTTAGCAACGGGCACAACGAAACGTGTCTCTGGGTAAGTGACCATTCCCGCCTAGTGCTGGCAATGCACGAGCACTGCCAAAAGGCAAAGGAAGGCGCTTAGCATCCGGCTGTGCGCAAAGCTTTCAGACTGCCAGAGGACTGCAGCTGTGGTAAGCCCGCTTGTTCATTTGACGTTAGATGTCGCCTGCAAGAACTTCACCCGCATCTGGTTTATGCTGCTACCTGTTGTTAGGCGACAAGAAGGGCACAAGTCGCGAATGCTTTTTCCTGCCTCATTTTGCTAGACCACGCTCTTCTGTGGCTCTTTAGTTCTTGCCAAACTGCTATGTGCGTGCTGCTGCTTCCATCTGACAAGGAGCACAGCCTTCTGACAGCAGCTTTCAACTTGTCTAAGGAAGAGCTTGGCCATTTAGACGTGATGCAAATCTGTGTGTGTGTAAGGTGCAGGTGCAAGCTCCTGACAAAGGTGTTCTCCAGTTTCAGTTTCTATATGCCAGACACATTGGAAATGTTTTCCTCTGGCATTCGCACCAAGAGTCGCAGAATACTTAACTGAGGAGCTCTGAGAATGAAACGGCAAGAGGTGTTCCGCTTACGTCATAAACAATGCTCCATAGCGCTTAGCAACGGGCACAACGAAACAGTGTGCGGGATAGTGACCATTCCCGCCTAGTGCTGGCAATTCACGAGCACTGCCAAAAGGCAAAGGAAGGCGCTTAGCATCCGGCTTGTGCGCAAAGCTTTCAGACTGCCAGAGAACTGCAGCAGTGGTAAGCCCGCTTGCTCATTTGACGAAAGAAGGCGCCTGCAAGAACTTCACCCGCATCTGGTTTATGCTGCTACCTGTTGTTAGGGGACAACAAGAGCACATGTAGCAAATGCTTTTTCCTGACCCGTTTTGCTAGACCACGCTCTTCTGTGGCTCTTTAGTGCTTGCCAAACTCCTATGTGCATGCTGCTGCTTCCATCTGACAAGGAGCACAGCCTTCTGACAGCAGCTTTCAACTTGTCTAAGGAAGAGCTTGGCCATTTAGATGTGATGCAAATCTGTGTGTGTGTAAGGTGCAGGTGCAAGCTCCTGACAAAGGTGTTCTCCAGTTTCAGTTTCTATCTGCCAGACACATTGGAAATGTTTTCCTCTGGCATTCATGCCAAGAGTCGCAGATTGCTTAACTGAGGAGCTCTGAGAATGGAACGGCAAGAGGTGTTCCGCTTACGTCATAAACAGTGCTCCAGAGCGCTTAGCAACGGGCACAACGAAACGTGTCTGTGGGATAGTGACCATTCCCGCCTAGTGCTGGCAATGCACGAGCACTGCCAAAAGGCAAAGGAAGGCGCTTAGCATCCGGCTGTGCGCAAAGCTTTCAGACTGCCAGAGGACTGCAGCTGTGGTAAGCCCGCTTGCTCATTTGACGTTAGATGTCGCCTGCAAGAACTTCACCCGCATCTGGTTTATGCTGCTACCTGTTGTTAGGCGACAACAAGAGCACATGTAGCAAATGCTTTTTCCTGACCCGTTTTGCTAGACCACGCTCTTTTGTGGCTCTGTAGTGCTTGCCAATCTGCTATGTGCGTGCTGCTGCTTCCATCTGACAAGGAGCACAGCCTTCTGACAGCAGCTTTCAACTTGCCTAAGAAAGAGCTTGGCCATTTAGATGTGATGCAAATCTGTGTGTGTGTAAAGTGCAGGTGCAAGCTCCTGACAAAGGTTTTCTCCAGGTTCAGTTTCTCCCTGTCAGACACATTGGAAATGTTTTCCTCTGGCATTCATTCCAAGTGTCACAGATTGCTTAACCCAGGAGCTCTGAGAATGGAACGGCAAGAGGTGTTCCGCTTACGTCATAAACAGTGCTCCAGAGCGCTTGGCAACGGGCACAACGAAACGTGTCTGTGGGATAGTGACCATTCCCGCCTAGTACTGGCAATTCACGAGCACTGCCAAAAGGCAAAGGAAGGCGCTTAGCATCCGGCTTGTGTGCAAAGCTTTCAGACTGCCAGAGGACCGCATCTGTGGTAAGCCCGCTTGCGCATTTGACGTTAGAAGTCGCTTGCAAGAACTTCACCCGCATCTGGTTTATGCTGCTACCTGTTGTTAGGCGACAACAAGAGCACAAGTCGCAAATGCTTTTTCCTGCCTCATTTTGCTAGACCACGCTCTTCTGTGGCTCTTTAGCTCTTGCCAAACTGCTATGTGCGTGCTGCTGCTTCCATCTGACAAGGAGCACAGCCTTCTGACAGCAGCTTTCAACTTGTCTAAGGAAGAGCTTGGCCATTTAGATGTGATGCAAATCTGTGTATGTGTAAGGTGCAGGTGCAAGCTCCTGACAAAGGTGTTCTCCAGTTTCAGTTTCTATCTGCCAGACACATTGGAAATGTTTTCCTTTGGCATTCGCACCTAGAGTCGCAGAATACTTAACTGAGGAGCTCTGAGAATGAAACGGCAAGAGGTGTTCCGCTTACGTCATAAACAGTGCTCCAGAGCGCTTAGCAACGGGCACAACGAAACGTGTCTGTGGGATAGTGACCATTCCCGCCTAGTGCTGGCAATGCACGAGCACTGCCAAAAGGCAAAGGAAGGCGCTTAGCATCCGGCTTGTGCGCAAAGCTTTCAGACTGCCAGAGAACTGCAGCTGTGGTAAGCCCGCTTGCTCATTTGACGTTAGAAGGCGCCTGCAAGAACTTCACCCCCATCTGGTTTATGCTGCTACCTGTTGTTAGCCGACAACAAGAGCACATGTAACAAATGCTTTTTCCTGACCCGTTTTGCTAGACCACGCTCTTTTGTGGCTCTGTAGTGCTTGCCAAACTGCTATGTGCGTGCTGCTGCTTCCATCTGACAAGGAGCACAGCCTTCTGACAGCAGCTTTCAACTTGCCTAAGAAAGAGCTTGGCCATTTAGGTGTGATGCAAATCTGTGTGTGTGTAAAGTGCAGGTGCAAGCTCCTGACAAAGGTGTTCTCCAGGTTCAGTTTCTCCCTGTCAGACACATTGGAAATGTTTTCCTCTGGCATTCACGCTAAGAGTCGCAGATTGCTTAACCCAGGAGCTCTGAGAATGGAACGGCAAGAGGTGTTCCGCTTACGTCATAAACAGTGCTCCAGAGCGCTTAGCAACGGGCACAACGAAACGTGTCTGTGGGATAGTGACCATTCCCGCCTAGTGCTGGCAATGCATGAGCACTGCCAAAAGGCAAAGGAAGGCGCTTAGCATCCGGCTTGTGTGCAAAGCTTTCAGACTGCCAGAGAACTGCAGCTGTGGTAAGCCCGCTTGCTCATTTGACGTTAGATGTCGCTTGCAAGAACTTCACCCGCATCTGGTTTATGCTGCTACCTGTTGTTAGGCGACAACAAGAGCACAAGTCGCAAATGCTTTTTCCTGCCTCATTTTGCTAGACCACGCTCTTCTGTGGCTCTTTAGTTCTTGCCAAACTGCTATGTGCGTGCTGCTGCTTCCATCTGACAAGGAGCACAGCCTTCTGACAGCAGCTTTCAACTTGCCTAAGAAAGAGCTTGGCCATTTAGATGTGATGCAAATCTGTGTGTGTGTAAAGTGCAGGTGCAAGCTCCTGACAAAGGTTTTCTCCAGGTTCAGTTTCTCCCTGTCAGACACATTGGAAATGTTTTCCTCTGGCATTCATTCCAAGTGTCACAGATTGCTTAACCCAGGAGCTCTGAGAATGGAACGGCAAGAGGTGTTCCGCTTACGTCATAAACAGTGCTCCAGAGCGCTTAGCAACGGGCACAACGAAACGTGTCTGTGGGATAGTGACCATTCCCGCCTAGTACTGGCAATTCACGAGCACTGCCAAAAGGCAAAGGAAGGCGCTTAGCATCCGGCTTGTGTGCAAAGCTTTCAGACTGCCAGAGGACCGCATCTGTGGTAAGCCCGCTTGCGCATTTGACGTTAGAAGTCGCTTGCAAGAACTTCACCCGCATCTGGTTTATGCTGCTACCTGTTGTTAGGCGACAACAAGGGCACAAGTCGCAAATGCTTTTTCCTGCCTCATTTTGCTAGACCACGCTCTTCTGTGGCTCTTTAGCTCTTGCCAAACTGCTATGTGCGTGCTGCTGCTTCCATCTGACAAGGAGCACAGCCTTCTGACAGCAGCTTTCAACTTGCCTAAGAAAGAGCTTGGCCATTTAGATGTGATGCAAATCTGTGTATGTGTAAGGTGCAGGTGCAAGCTCCTGACAAAGGTGTTCTCCAGTTTCAGTTTCTATCTGCCAGACACATTGGAAATGTTTTCCTTTGGCATTCACGCCAAGAGTCGCAGATTGCTTAACCCAGGAGCTCTGAGAATGGAACGGCAAGAGGTGTTCCGCTTACGTCATAAACAGTGCTCCAGAGTGCTTAGCAACGGGCACAACGAAACAGTGTGCGGGATTGTGACCATTCCCGCCTAGTGCTGGCAATTCACGAGCACTGCCAAAAGGCAAAGGAAGGCACTTAGCATCCGGCTTGTGCGCAAAGCTTTCAGACTGCCAGAGGACCGCAGCTGTGGTAAGCCCGCTTGCTCATTTGACGTTAGAAGGCGCCTGCAAGAACTTAACCTGCATCTGGTTTATGCTGCTACCTGTTGTTAGGCGACAAGAAGGGCACAAGTCGCGAATGCTTTTTCCTGACCCGTTTTGCCAGACCACGCTCTTTTGTGGCTCTGTAGTGCTTGCCAATCTGCTATGTGCGTGCTGCTGCTTCCATCTGACAAGGAGCACAGCCTTCTGACAGCAGCTTTCAACTTGCCTAAGAAAGAGCTTGGCCATTTAGATGTGATGCAAATCTGTGTGTGTGTAAAGTGCAGGTGCAAGCTCCTGACAAAGGTGTTCTCCAGTTTCAGTTTCTATATGCCAGACACATTGGAAATGTTTTCCTCTGGCATTCACGCCAAGAGTCGCAGATTGCTTAACCCAGGAGCTCTGAGAATGGAACGGCAAGAGGTGTTCCGCTTACGTCATAAACAGTGCTCCAGAGTGCTTAGCAACGGGCACAACGAAACAGTGTGCGGGATTGTGACCATTCCCGCCTAGTGCTGGCAATTCACGAGCACTGCCAAAAGGCAAAGGAAGGCGCTTAGCATCCGGCTTGTGCGCAAAGCTTTCAGACTGCCAGAGGACCGCAGCTGTGGTAAGCCCGCTTGCTCATTTGACGTTAGATGTCGCTTGCAAGAACTTCACCCCCATCTGGTTTATGCTGCTACCTGTTGTTAGGCGACAACAAGAGCACATGTAGCAAATGCTTTTTCCTGACCCGTTTTGCTAGACCATGCTCTTTTGTGGCTCTGTAGTGCTTGCCAATCTGCTATGTGCGTGCTGCTGCTTCCATCTGACAAGGAGCACAGCCTTCTGACAGCAGCTTTCAACTTGCCTAAGAAAGAGCTTGGCCATTTAGATGTGATGCAAATCTGTGTGTGTATAAAATGCAGGTGCAAGCTCCTGACAAAGGTGTTCTCCAGTTTCAGATTCTATATGCCAGACACATTGGAAATGTTTTCCTGTGGCATTCACGCCAAGAGTCGCAGATTGCTTAACCCAGGAGCTCTGAGAATGGAACGGCAAGAGGTGTTCCGCTTACGTCATAAACAGTGCTCCAGAGCGCTTAGCAACGGGCACAACGAAACGTGTCTGTGGGATAGTGACCATTCCCGCCTAGTGCTGGCAATGCACGAGCACTGACAAAAGGCAAAGGAAGGCGCTTAGCATCCGGCTTGTGTGCAAAGCTTTCAGACTGCCAGAGAACTGCAGCTGTGGTAAGCCCGCTTGCTCATTTGACGTTAGAAGTCGCTTGCAAGAACTTCACCCCCATCTGGTTTATGCTGCTACCTGTTGTTAGGCGACAACAAGAGCACAAGTCGCAAATGCTTTTTCCTGCCTCATTTTGCTAGACCACGCTCTTCTGTGGCTCTTTAGCTCTTGCCAAACTGCTATGTGCGTGCTGCTGCTTCCATCTGACAAGGAGCACAGCCTTCTGACAGCAGCTTTCAACTTGTCTAAGGAAGAGCTTGGCCATTTAGATGTGATGCAAATCTGTGTATGTGTAAGGTGCAGGTGCAAGCTCCTGACAAAGGTGTTCTCCAGTTTCAGTTTCTATCTGCCAGACACATTGGAAATGTTTTCCTTTGGCATTCGCACCAAGAGTCGCAGAATACTTAACTGAGGAGCTCTGAGAATGAAACGGCAAGAGGTGTTCCGCTTACGTCATAAACAGTGCTCCAGAGCGCTTAGCAACGGGCACAACGAAACGTGTCTGTGGGATAGTGACCATTCCCGCCTAGTGCTGGCAATGCACGAGCACTGCCAAAAGGCAAAGGAAGGCGCTTAGCATCCGGCTTGTGCGCAAAGCTTTCAGACTGCCAGAGAACTGCAGCTGTGGTAAGCCCGCTTGCTCATTTGACGTTAGAAGGCGCCTGCAAGAACTTCACCCCCATCTGGTTTATGCTGCTACCTGTTGTTAGCCGACAACAAGAGCACATGTAACAAATGCTTTTTCCTGACCCGTTTTGCTAGACCACGCTCTTTTTTGGCTCTTTAGTGCTTGCCAAACTGCTATGTGCGTGCTGCTGCTTCCATCTGACAAGGAGCACAGCCTTCTGACAGCAGCTTTCAACTTGCCTAAGAAAGAGCTTGGCCATTTAGGTGTGATGCAAATCTGTGTGTGTGTAAAGTGCAGGTGCAAGCTCCTGACAAAGGTGTTCTCCAGGTTCAGTTTCTATCTGCCAGACACATTGGAAATGTTTTCCTCTGGCATTCACGCTAAGAGTCGCAGATTGCTTAACCCAGGAGCTCTGAGAATGGAACGGCAAGAGGTGTTCCGCTTACGTTATAAACAGTGCTCCAGAGCGCTTAGCAACGGGCACAACGAAACGTGTCTGTGGGATAGTGACCATTCCCGCCTAGTGCTGGCAATGCACGAGCACTGCCAAAAGGCAAAGGAAGGCGCTTAGCATCCGGCTTGTGTGCAAAGCTTTCAGACTGCCAGAGAACTGCAGCTGTGGTAAGCCCGCTTGCTCATTTGACGTTAGATGTCGCTTGCAAGAACTTCACCCGCATCTGGTTTATGCTGCTACCTGTTGTTAGGCGACAACAAGAGCACAAGTCGCAAATGCTTTTTCCTGCCTCATTTTGCTAGACCACGCTCTTCTGTGGCTCTTTAGTTCTTGCCAAACTGCTATGTGCGTGCTGCTGCTTCCATCTGACAAGGAGCACAGCCTTCTGACAGCAGCTTTCAACTTGCCTAAGAAAGAGCTTGGCCATTTAGATGTGATGCAAATCTGTGTGTGTGTAAAGTGCAGGTGCAAGCTCCTGACAAAGGTTTTCTCCAGGTTCAGTTTCTCCCTGTCAGACACATTGGAAATGTTTTCCTCTGGCATTCATTCCAAGTGTCACAGATTGCTTAACCCAGGAGCTCTGAGAATGGAACGGCAAGAGGTGTTCCGCTTACGTCATAAACAGTGCTCCAGAGCGCTTAGCAACGGGCACAACGAAACGTGTCTGTGGGATAGTGACCATTCCCGCCTAGTACTGGCAATTCACGAGCACTGCCAAAAGGCAAAGGAAGGCGCTTAGCATCCGGCTTGTGTGCAAAGCTTTCAGACTGCCAGAGGACCGCATCTGTGGTAAGCCCGCTTGCTCATTTGACGTTAGAAGGCGCCTGCAAGAACTTAACCTGCATCTGGTTTATGCTGCTACCTGTTGTTAGGCGACAAGAAGGGCACAAGTCGCGAATGCTTTTTCCTGACCCGTTTTGCCAGACCACGCTCTTTTGTGGCTCTGTAGTGCTTGCCAATCTGCTATGTGCGTGCTGCTGCTTCCATCTGACAAGGAGCACAGCCTTCTGACAGCAGCTTTCAACTTGCCTAAGAAAGAGCTTGGCCATTTAGATGTGATGCAAATCTGTGTGTGTGTAAAGTGCAGGTGCAAGCTCCTGACAAAGGTGTTCTCCAGTTTCAGTTTCTATATGCCAGACACATTGGAAATGTTTTCCTCTGGCATTCACGCCAAGAGTCGCAGATTGCTTAACCCAGGAGCTCTGAGAATGGAACGGCAAGAGGTGTTCCGCTTACGTCATAAACAGTGCTCCAGAGTGCTTAGCAACGGGCACAACGAAACAGTGTGCGGGATTGTGACCATTCCCGCCTAGTGCTGGCAATTCACGAGCACTGCCAAAAGGCAAAGGAAGGCGCTTAGCATCCGGCTTGTGCGCAAAGCTTTCAGACTGCCAGAGGACCGCAGCTGTGGTAAGCCCGCTTGCTCATTTGACGTTAGATGTCGCTTGCAAGAACTTCACCCCCATCTGGTTTATGCTGCTACCTGTTGTTAGGCGACAACAAGAGCACATGTAGCAAATGCTTTTTCCTGACCCGTTTTGCTAGACCACGCTCTTTTGTGGCTCTGTAGTGCTTGCCAATCTGCTATGTGCGTGCTGCTGCTTCCATCTGACAAGGAGCACAGCCTTCTGACAGCAGCTTTCAACTTGCCTAAGAAAGAGCTTGGCCATTTAGATGTGATGCAAATCTGTGTGTGTATAAAATGCAGGTGCAAGCTCCTGACAAAGGTGTTCTCCAGTTTCAGATTCTATATGCCAGACACATTGGAAATGTTTTCCTGTGGCATTCACGCCAAGAGTCGCAGATTGCTTAACCCAGGAGCTCTGACAATGGAACGGCAAGAGGTGTTCCGCTTACGTCATAAACAGTGCTCCAGAGCGCTTAGCAACGGGCACAACGAAACGTGTCTGTGGGATAGTGACCATTCCCGCCTAGTGCTGGCAATGCACGAGCACTGACAAAAGGCAAAGGAAGGCGCTTAGCATCCGGCTTGTGTGCAAAGCTTTCAGACTGCCAGAGAACTGCAGCTGTGGTAAGCCCGCTTGCTCATTTGACGTTAGAAGTCGCTTGCAAGAACTTCACCCCCATCTGGTTTATGCTGCTACCTGTTGTTAGGCGACAACAAGAGCACAAGTCGCAAATGCTTTTTCCTGCCTCATTTTGCTAGACCACGCTCTTCTGTGGCTCTTTAGCTCTTGCCAAACTGCTATGTGCGTGCTGCTGCTTCCATCTGACAAGGAGCACAGCCTTCTGACAGCAGCTTTCAACTTGTCTAAGGAAGAGCTTGGCCATTTAGATGTGATGCAAATCTGTGTATGTGTAAGGTGCAGGTGCAAGCTCCTGACAAAGGTGTTCTCCAGTTTCAGTTTCTATCTGCCAGACACATTGGAAATGTTTTCCTTTGGCATTCGCACCAAGAGTCGCAGAATACTTAACTGAGGAGCTCTGAGAATGAAACGGCAAGAGGTGTTCCGCTTACGTCATAAACAGTGCTCCAGAGCGCTTAGCAACGGGCACAACGAAACGTGTCTGTGGGATAGTGACCATTCCCGCCTAGTGCTGGCAATGCACGAGCACTGCCAAAAGGCAAAGGAAGGCGCTTAGCATCCGGCTTGTGCGCAAAGCTTTCAGACTGCCAGAGAACTGCAGCTGTGGTAAGCCCGCTTGCTCATTTGACGTTAGAAGGCGCCTGCAAGAACTTAACCCCCATCTGGTTTATGCTGCTACCTGTTGTTAGCCGACAACAAGAGCACATGTAACAAATGCTTTTTCCTGACCTGTTTTGCTAGACCACGCTCTTTTGTGGCTCTTTAGTGCTTGCCAAACTGCTATGTGCGTGCTGCTGCTTCCATCTGACAAGGAGCACAGCCTTCTGACAGCAGCTTTCAACTTGCCTAAGAAAGAGCTTGGCCATTTAGGTGTGATGCAAATCTGTGTGTGTGTAAAGTGCAGGTGCAAGCTCCTGACAAAGGTGTTCTCCAGGTTCAGTTTCTATCTGCCAGACACATTGGAAATGTTTTCCTCTGGCATTCACGCTAAGAGTCGCAGATTGCTTAACCCAGGAGCTCTGAGAATGGAACGGCAAGAGGTGTTCCGCTTACGTCATAAACAGTGCTCCAGAGCGCTTAGCAACGGGCACAACGAAACGTGTCTGTGGGATAGTGACCATTCCCGCCTAGTGCTGGCAATGCACGAGCACTGCCAAAAGGCAAAGGAAGGCGCTTAGCATCCGGCTTGTGTGCAAAGCTTTCAGACTGCCAGAGAACTGCAGCTGTGGTAAGCCCGCTTGCTCATTTGACGTTAGATGTCGCTTGCAAGAACTTCACCCGCATCTGGTTTATGCTGCTACCTGTTGTTAGGCGACAACAAGAGCACAAGTCGCAAATGCTTTTTCCTGCCTCATTTTGCTAGACCACGCTCTTCTGTGGCTCTTTAGTTCTTGCCAAACTGCTATGTGCGTGCTGCTGCTTCCATCTGACAAGGAGCACAGCCTTCTGACAGCAGCTTTCAACTTGCCTAAGAAAGAGCTTGGCCATTTAGATGTGATGCAAATCTGTGTGTGTGTAAAGTGCAGGTGCAAGCTCCTGACAAAGGTTTTCTCCAGGTTCAGTTTCTCCCTGTCAGACACATTGGAAATGTTTTCCTCTGGCATTCATTCCAAGTGTCACAGATTGCTTAACCCAGGAGCTCTGAGAATGGAACGGCAAGAGGTGTTCCGCTTACGTCATAAACAGTGCTCCAGAGCGCTTAGCAACGGGCACAACGAAACGTGTCTGTGGGATAGTGACCATTCCCGCCTAGTACTGGCAATTCACGAGCACTGCCAAAAGGCAAAGGAAGGCGCTTAGCATCCGGCTTGTGTGCAAAGCTTTCAGACTGCCAGAGGACCGCATCTGTGGTAAGCCCGCTTGCGCATTTGACGTTAGAAGTCGCTTGCAAGAACTTCACCCGCATCTGGTTTATGCTGCTACCTGTTGTTAGGCGACAACAAGAGCACAAGTCGCAAATGCTTTTTCCTGCCTCATTTTGCTAGACCACGCTCTTCTGTGGCTCTTTAGCTCTTGCCAAACTGCTATGTGCGTGCTGCTGCTTCCATCTGACAAGGAGCACAGCCTTCTGACAGCAGCTTTCAACTTGCCTAAGAAAGAGCTTGGCCATTTAGATGTGATGCAAATCTGTGTATGTGTAAGGTGCAGGTGCAAGCTCCTGACAAAGGTGTTCTCCAGTTTCAGTTTCTATCTGCCAGACACATTGGAAATGTTTTCCTGTGGCATTCACGCCAAGAGTCGCAGATTGCTTAACCCAGGAGCTCTGAGAATGGAACGGCAAGAGGTGTTCCGCTTACGTCATAAACAGTGCTCCAGAGTGCTTAGCAACGGGCACAACGAAACAGTGTGCGGGATTGTGACCATTCCCGCCTAGTGCTGGCAATTCACGAGCACTGCCAAAAGGCAAAGGAAGGCACTTAGCATCCGGCTTGTGCGCAAAGCTTTCAGACTGCCAGAGGACCGCAGCTGTGGTAAGCCCGCTTGCTCATTTGACGTTAGAAGGCGCCTGCAAGAACTTCACCCGCATCTGGTTTATGCTGCTACCTGTTGTTAGGCGACAAGAAGGGCACAAGTCGCGAATGCTTTTTCCTGACCCGTTTTGCCAGACCACGCTCTTTTGTGGCTCTGTAGTGCTTGCCAATCTGCTATGTGCGTGCTGCTGCTTCCATCTGACAAGGAGCACAGCCTTCTGACAGCAGCTTTCAACTTGCCTAAGAAAGAGCTTGGCCATTTAGATGTGATGCAAATCTGTGTGTGTGTAAAGTGCAGGTGCAAGCTCCTGACAAAGGTGTTCTCCAGTTTCAGTTTCTATATGCCAGACACATTGGAAATGTTTTCCTCTGGCATTCACGCCAAGAGTCGCAGATTGCTTAACCCAGGAGCTCTGAGAATGGAACGGCAAGAGGTGTTCCGCTTACGTCATAAACAGTGCTCCAGAGTGCTTAGCAACGGGCACAACGAAACAGTGTGCGGGATTGTGACCATTCCCGCCTAGTGCTGGCAATTCACGAGCACTGCCAAAAGGCAAAGGAAGGCGCTTAGCATCCGGCTTGTGCGCAAAGCTTTCAGACTGCCAGAGGACCGCAGCTGTGGTAAGCCCGCTTGCTCATTTGACGTTAGATGTCGCTTGCAAGAACTTCACCCCCATCTGGTTTATGCTGCTACCTGTTGTTAGGCGACAACAAGAGCACATGTAGCAAATGCTTTTTCCTGACCCGTTTTGCTAGACCACGCTCTTTTGTGGCTCTGTAGTGCTTGCCAATCTGCTATGTGCGTGCTGCTGCTTCCATCTGACAAGGAGCACAGCCTTCTGACAGCAGCTTTCAACTTGCCTAAGAAAGAGCTTGGCCATTTAGATGTGATGCAAATCTGTGTGTGTATAAAATGCAGGTGCAAGCTCCTGACAAAGGTGTTCTCCAGTTTCAGATTCTATATGCCAGACACATTGGAAATGTTTTCCTGTGGCATTCACGCCAAGAGTCGCAGATTGCTTAACCCAGGAGCTCTGACAATGGAACGGCAAGAGGTGTTCCGCTTACGTCATAAACAGTGCTCCAGAGCGCTTAGCAACGGGCACAACGAAACGTGTCTGTGGGATAGTGACCATTCCCGCCTAGTGCTGGCAATGCACGAGCACTGACAAAAGGCAAAGGAAGGCGCTTAGCATCCGGCTTGTGTGCAAAGCTTTCAGACTGCCAGAGAACTGCAGCTGTGGTAAGCCCGCTTGCTCATTTGACGTTAGAAGTCGCTTGCAAGAACTTCACCCCCATCTGGTTTATGCTGCTACCTGTTGTTAGGCGACAACAAGAGCACAAGTCGCAAATGCTTTTTCCTGCCTCATTTTGCTAGACCACGCTCTTCTGTGGCTCTTTAGCTCTTGCCAAACTGCTATGTGCGTGCTGCTGCTTCCATCTGACAAGGAGCACAGCCTTCTGACAGCAGCTTTCAACTTGTCTAAGGAAGAGCTTGGCCATTTAGATGTGATGCAAATCTGTGTATGTGTAAGGTGCAGGTGCAAGCTCCTGACAAAGGTGTTCTCCAGTTTCAGTTTCTATCTGCCAGACACATTGGAAATGTTTTCCTTTGGCATTCGCACCAAGAGTCGCAGAATACTTAACTGAGGAGCTCTGAGAATGAAACGGCAAGAGGTGTTCCGCTTACGTCATAAACAGTGCTCCAGAGCGCTTAGCAACGGGCACAACGAAACGTGTCTGTGGGATAGTGACCATTCCCGCCTAGTGCTGGCAATGCACGAGCACTGCCAAAAGGCAAAGGAAGGCGCTTAGCATCCGGCTTGTGCGCAAAGCTTTCAGACTGCCAGAGAACTGCAGCTGTGGTAAGCCCGCTTGCTCATTTGACGTTAGAAGGCGCCTGCAAGAACTTAACCCCCATCTGGTTTATGCTGCTACCTGTTGTTAGCCGACAACAAGAGCACATGTAACAAATGCTTTTTCCTGACCTGTTTTGCTAGACCACGCTCTTTTGTGGCTCTTTAGTGCTTGCCAAACTGCTATGTGCGTGCTGCTGCTTCCATCTGACAAGGAGCACAGCCTTCTGACAGCAGCTTTCAACTTGCCTAAGAAAGAGCTTGGCCATTTAGGTGTGATGCAAATCTGTGTGTGTGTAAAGTGCAGGTGCAAGCTCCTGACAAAGGTGTTCTCCAGGTTCAGTTTCTATCTGCCAGACACATTGGAAATGTTTTCCTCTGGCATTCACGCTAAGAGTCGCAGATTGCTTAACCCAGGAGCTCTGAGAATGGAACGGCAAGAGGTGTTCCGCTTACGTCATAAACAGTGCTCCAGAGCGCTTAGCAACGGGCACAACGAAACGTGTCTGTGGGATAGTGACCATTCCCGCCTAGTGCTGGCAATGCACGAGCACTGCCAAAAGGCAAAGGAAGGCGCTTAGCATCCGGCTTGTGTGCAAAGCTTTCAGACTGCCAGAGAACTGCAGCTGTGGTAAGCCCGCTTGCTCATTTGACGTTAGATGTCGCTTGCATGAACTTCACCCGCATCTGGTTTATGCTGCTACCTGTTGTTAGGCGACAACAAGAGCACATGTAACAAATGCTTTTTCCTGACCTGTTTTGCTAGACCACGCTCTTTTGTGGCTCTTTAGTGCTTGCCAAACTGCTATGTGCGTGCTGCTGCTTCCATCTGACAAGGAGCACAGCCTTCTGACAGCAGCTTTCAACTTGCCTAAGAAAGAGCTTGGCCATTTAGATGTGATGCAAATCTGTGTGTGTGTAAAGTGCAGGTGCAAGCTCCTGACAAAGGTTTTCTCCAGGTTCAGTTTCTCCCTGTCAGACACATTGGAAATGTTTTCCTCTGGCATTCATTCCAAGTGTCACAGATTGCTTAACCCAGGAGCTCTGAGAATGGAACGGCAAGAGGTGTTCCGCTTACGTCATAAACAGTGCTCCAGAGCGCTTAGCAACGGGCACAACGAAACGTGTCTGTGGGATAGTGACCATTCCCGCCTAGTACTGGCAATTCACGAGCACTGCCAAAAGGCAAAGGAAGGCGCTTAGCATCCGGCTTGTGTGCAAAGCTTTCAGACTGCCAGAGGACCGCATCTGTGGTAAGCCCGCTTGCGCATTTGACGTTAGAAGTCGCTTGCAAGAACTTCACCCGCATCTGGTTTATGCTGCTACCTGTTGTTAGGCGACAACAAGAGCACAAGTCGCAAATGCTTTTTCCTGCCTCATTTTGCTAGACCACGCTCTTCTGTGGCTCTTTAGCTCTTGCCAAACTGCTATGTGCGTGCTGCTGCTTCCATCTGACAAGGAGCACAGCCTTCTGACAGCAGCTTTCAACTTGCCTAAGAAAGAGCTTGGCCATTTAGATGTGATGCAAATCTGTGTATGTGTAAGGTGCAGGTGCAAGCTCCTGACAAAGGTGTTCTCCAGTTTCAGTTTCTATCTGCCAGACACATTGGAAATGTTTTCCTGTGGCATTCACGCCAAGAGTCGCAGATTGCTTAACCCAGGAGCTCTGAGAATGGAACGGCAAGAGGTGTTCCGCTTACGTCATAAACAGTGCTCCAGAGTGCTTAGCAACGGGCACAACGAAACAGTGTGCGGGATTGTGACCATTCCCGCCTAGTGCTGGCAATTCACGAGCACTGCCAAAAGGCAAAGGAAGGCACTTAGCATCCGGCTTGTGCGCAAAGCTTTCAGACTGCCAGAGGACCGCAGCTGTGGTAAGCCCGCTTGCTCATTTGACGTTAGAAGGCGCCTGCAAGAACTTAACCTGCATCTGGTTTATGCTGCTACCTGTTGTTAGGCGACAAGAAGGGCACAAGTCGCGAATGCTTTTTCCTGACCCGTTTTGCCAGACCACGCTCTTTTGTGGCTCTGTAGTGCTTGCCAATCTGCTATGTGCGTGCTGCTGCTTCCATCTGACAAGGAGCACAGCCTTCTGACAGCAGCTTTCAACTTGCCTAAGAAAGAGCTTGGCCATTTAGATGTGATGCAAATCTGTGTGTGTGTAAAGTGCAGGTGCAAGCTCCTGACAAAGGTGTTCTCCAGTTTCAGTTTCTATATGCCAGACACATTGGAAATGTTTTCCTCTGGCATTCACGCCAAGAGTCGCAGATTGCTTAACCCAGGAGCTCTGAGAATGGAACGGCAAGAGGTGTTCCGCTTACGTCATAAACAGTGCTCCAGAGTGCTTAGCAACGGGCACAACGAAACAGTGTGCGGGATTGTGACCATTCCCGCCTAGTGCTGGCAATTCACGAGCACTGCCAAAAGGCAAAGGAAGGCGCTTAGCATCCGGCTTGTGCGCAAAGCTTTCAGACTGCCAGAGGACCGCAGCTGTGGTAAGCCCGCTTGCTCATTTGACGTTAGATGTCGCTTGCAAGAACTTCACCCCCATCTGGTTTATGCTGCTACCTGTTGTTAGGCGACAACAAGAGCACATGTAGCAAATGCTTTTTCCTGACCCGTTTTGCTAGACCACGCTCTTTTGTGGCTCTGTAGTGCTTGCCAATCTGCTATGTGCGTGCTGCTGCTTCCATCTGACAAGGAGCACAGCCTTCTGACAGCAGCTTTCAACTTGCCTAAGAAAGAGCTTGGCCATTTAGATGTGATGCAAATCTGTGTGTGTATAAAATGCAGGTGCAAGCTCCTGACAAAGGTGTTCTCCAGTTTCAGATTCTATATGCCAGACACATTGGAAATGTTTTCCTGTGGCATTCACGCCAAGAGTCGCAGATTGCTTAACCCAGGAGCTCTGACAATGGAACGGCAAGAGGTGTTCCGCTTACGTCATAAACAGTGCTCCAGAGCGCTTAGCAACGGGCACAACGAAACGTGTCTGTGGGATAGTGACCATTCCCGCCTAGTGCTGGCAATGCACGAGCACTGACAAAAGGCAAAGGAAGGCGCTTAGCATCCGGCTTGTGTGCAAAGCTTTCAGACTGCCAGAGAACTGCAGCTGTGGTAAGCCCGCTTGCTCATTTGACGTTAGAAGTCGCTTGCAAGAACTTCACCCCCATCTGGTTTATGCTGCTACCTGTTGTTAGGCGACAACAAGAGCACAAGTCGCAAATGCTTTTTCCTGCCTCATTTTGCTAGACCACGCTCTTCTGTGGCTCTTTAGCTCTTGCCAAACTGCTATGTGCGTGCTGCTGCTTCCATCTGACAAGGAGCACAGCCTTCTGACAGCAGCTTTCAACTTGTCTAAGGAAGAGCTTGGCCATTTAGATGTGATGCAAATCTGTGTATGTGTAAGGTGCAGGTGCAAGCTCCTGACAAAGGTGTTCTCCAGTTTCAGTTTCTATCTGCCAGACACATTGGAAATGTTTTCCTTTGGCATTCGCACCAAGAGTCGCAGAATACTTAACTGAGGAGCTCTGAGAATGAAACGGCAAGAGGTGTTCCGCTTACGTCATAAACAGTGCTCCAGAGCGCTTAGCAACGGGCACAACGAAACGTGTCTGTGGGATAGTGACCATTCCCGCCTAGTGCTGGCAATGCACGAGCACTGCCAAAAGGCAAAGGAAGGCGCTTAGCATCCGGCTTGTGCGCAAAGCTTTCAGACTGCCAGAGAACTGCAGCTGTGGTAAGCCCGCTTGCTCATTTGACGTTAGAAGGCGCCTGCAAGAACTTAACCCCCATCTGGTTTATGCTGCTACCTGTTGTTAGCCGACAACAAGAGCACATGTAACAAATGCTTTTTCCTGACCTGTTTTGCTAGACCACGCTCTTTTGTGGCTCTTTAGTGCTTGCCAAACTGCTATGTGCGTGCTGCTGCTTCCATCTGACAAGGAGCACAGCCTTCTGACAGCAGCTTTCAACTTGCCTAAGAAAGAGCTTGGCCATTTAGGTGTGATGCAAATCTGTGTGTGTGTAAAGTGCAGGTGCAAGCTCCTGACAAAGGTGTTCTCCAGGTTCAGTTTCTATCTGCCAGACACATTGGAAATGTTTTCCTCTGGCATTCACGCTAAGAGTCGCAGATTGCTTAACCCAGGAGCTCTGAGAATGGAACGGCAAGAGGTGTTCCGCTTACGTCATAAACAGTGCTCCAGAGCGCTTAGCAACGGGCACAACGAAACGTGTCTGTGGGATAGTGACCATTCCCGCCTAGTGCTGGCAATGCACGAGCACTGCCAAAAGGCAAAGGAAGGCGCTTAGCATCCGGCTTGTGTGCAAAGCTTTCAGACTGCCAGAGAACTGCAGCTGTGGTAAGCCCGCTTGCTCATTTGACGTTAGATGTCGCTTGCATGAACTTCACCCGCATCTGGTTTATGCTGCTACCTGTTGTTAGGCGACAACAAGAGCACAAGTCGCAAATGCTTTTTCCTGCCTCATTTTGCTAGACCACGCTCTTCTGTGGCTCTTTAGTTCTTGCCAAACTGCTATGTGCGTGCTGCTGCTTCCATCTGACAAGGAGCACAGCCTTCTGACAGCAGCTTTCAACTTGCCTAAGAAAGAGCTTGGCCATTTAGATGTGATGCAAATCTGTGTGTGTGTAAGGTGCAGGTGCAAGCTCCTGACAAAGGTGTTCTCCAGTTTCAGTTTCTATCTGCCAGACACATTGGAAATGTTTTCCTCTGGCATTCATGCCAAGAGTCGCAGATTGCTTAACTGAGGAGCTCTGAGAATGGAACGGCAAGAGGTGTTCCGCTTACGTCATAAACAGTGCTCCAGAGCGCTTAGCAACGGGCACAACGAAACAGTGTGCGGGATAGTGACCATTCCCGCCTAGTGCTGGCAATTCACGAGCACTGCCAAAAGGCAAAGGAAGGCGCTTAGCATCCGGCTTGTGCGCAAAGCTTTCAGACTGCCAGAGGACCGCAGCTGTGGTAAGCCCGCTTGCTCATTTGACGATAGAAGGCGCCTGCAAGAACTTCACCCCCATCTGGTTTATGCTGCTACCTGTTGTTAGGCGACAACAAGAGCACATGTAGCAAATGCTTTTTCCTGACCCGTTTTGCTAGACCACGCTCTTTTGTGGCTCTGTAGTGCTTGCCAATCTGCTATGTGCGTGCTGCTGCTTCCATCTGACAAGGAGCACAGCCTTCTGACAGCAGCTTTCAACTTGCCTAAGAAAGAGCTTGGCCATTTAGATGTGATGCAAATCTGTGTGTGTGTAAAGTGCAGGTGCAAGCTCCTGACAAAGGTTTTCTCCAGGTTCAGTTTCTCCCTGTCAGACACATTGGAAATGTTTTCCTCTGGCATTCATTCCAAGTGTCACAGATTGCTTAACCCAGGAGCTCTGAGAATGGAACGGCAAGAGGTGTTCCGCTTACGTCATAAACAGTGCTCCAGAGCGCTTAGCAACGGGCACAACGAAACGTGTCTGTGGGATAGTGACCATTCCCGCCTAGTACTGGCAATTCACGAGCACTGCCAAAAGGCAAAGGAAGGCGCTTAGCATCCGGCTTGTGTGCAAAGCTTTCAGACTGCCAGAGAACTGCAGCTGTGGTAAGCCCGCTTGCTCATTTGATGTTAGATGTCGCCTGCAAGAACTTCACCCCCATCTGGTTTATGCTGCTACCTGTTGTTAGGCGACAACAAGAGCACAAGTCGCAAATGCTTTTTCCTGCCTCATTTTGCTAGACCACGCTCTTCTGTGGCTCTTTAGCTCTTGCCAAACTGCTATGTGTGTGCTGCTGCTTCCATCTGACAAGGAGCACAGCCTTCTGACAGCAGCTTTCAACTTGTCTAAGGAAGAGCTTGGCCATTTAGATGTGATGCAAATCTGTGTATGTGTAAGGTGCAGGTGCAAGCTCCTGACAAAGGTGTTCTCCAGTTTCAGTTTCTATCTGCCAGACACATTGGAAATGTTTTCCTTTGGCATTCGCACCAAGAGTCGCAGAATACTTAACTGAGGAGCTCTGAGAATGAAACGGCAAGAGGTGTTCCGCTTACGTCATAAACAGTGCTCCAGAGCGCTTAGCAACGGGCACAACGAAACGTGTCTGTGGGATAGTGACCATTCACGCCTAGTGCTGGCAATGCACGAGCACTGCCAAAAGGCAAAGGAAGGCGCTTAGCATCCGGCTTGTGCGCAAAGCTTTCAGACTGCCAGAGGACTGCAGCTGTGGTAAGCCCGCTTGCTCATTTGACGTTAGAAGGCGCCTGCAAGAACTTCACCCCCATCTGGTTTATGCTGCTACCTGTTGTTAGCCGACAACAAGAGCACATGTAACAAATGCTTTTTCCTGACCCGTTTTGCTAGACCACGCTATTTTGTGGCTCTTTAGTGCTTGCCAAACTGCTATGTGCGTGCTGCTGCTTCCATCTGACAAGGAGCACAGCCTTCTGACAGCAGCTTTCAACTTGCCTAAGAAAGAGCTTGGCCATTTAGGTGTGATGCAAATCTGTGTGTGTGTAAAGTGCAGGTGCAAGCTCCTGACAAAGGTGTTCTCCAGGTTCAGTTTCTCCCTGTCAGACACATTGGAAATGTTTTCCTCTGGCATTCACGCTAAGAGTCGCAGATTGCTTAACCCAGGAGCTCTGAGAATGGAACGGCAAGAGGTGTTCCGCTTACGTCATAAACAGTGCTCCAGAGCGCTTAGCAACGGGCACAACGAAACGTGTCTGTGGGATAGTGACCATTCCCGCCTAGTGCTGGCAATGCACGAGCACTGCCAAAAGGCAAAGGAAGGCGCTTAGCATCCGGCTTGTGTGCAAAGCTTTCAGACTGCCAGAGAACTGCAGCTGTGGTAAGCCCGCTTGCTCATTTGACGTTAGATGTCGCTTGCAAGAACTTCACCCGCATCTGGTTAATGCTGCTACCTGTTGTTAGGCGACAACAAGAGCACAAGTCGCAAATGCTTTTTCCTGCCTCATTTTGCTAGACCACGCTCTTCTGTGGCTCTTTAGTGCTTGCCAAACTGCTATGTGCGTGCTGCTGCTTCCATCTGACAAGGAGCACAGCCTTCTGACAGCAGCTTTCAACTTGTCTAAGGAAGAGCTTGGCCATTTAGATGTGA
Organism: Poecile atricapillus; assembly: GCF_030490865.1. Taxonomy (NCBI): domain Eukaryota; kingdom Metazoa; phylum Chordata; class Aves; order Passeriformes; family Paridae; genus Poecile; species Poecile atricapillus. Next base: position 42,646,485 of record NC_081253.1, read on the forward strand.
TGCAAATCTGTGTGTGTGTAAGGTGCAGGTGCAAGCTCCTGACAAAGGTGTTCTCCAGTTTCAGTTTCTATCTGCCAGACACATTGGAAACGTTTTCCTTTGGCATTCGCACCAAGAGTCGCAGAATACTTAACTGAGGAGCTCTGAGAATGAAACGGCAAGACGTGTTCCGCTTACGTCATAAACAGTGCTCCAGAGCGCTTAGCAACGGGCACAACGGAACAGTGTGCGGGATAGTGACCATTCCCGCCTAGTGCTGGCAATTCACGAGCACTGCCAAAAGGCAAAGGAAGGCGCTTAGCATCCGGCTTGTGCGCAAAGCTTTCAGACTGCCAGAGGACCGCAGCTGTGGTAAGCCCGCTTGCTCATTTGACGTTAGATGTCGCTTGCAAGAACTTCACCCCCATCTGGTTTATGCTGCTACCTGTTGTTAGGCGACAACAAGAGCACATGTAGCAAATGCTTTTTCCTGACCCGTTTTGCTAGACCACGCTCTTTTGTGGCTCTGTAGTGCTTGCCAATCTGCTATGTGCGTGCTGCTGCTTCCATCTGACAAGGAGCACAGCCTTCTGACAGCAGCTTTCAACTTGCCTAAGAAAGAGCTTGTCCATTTAGATGTGATGCAAATCTGTGTGTGTGTAAAGTGCAGGTGCAAGCTCCTGACAAAGGTGTTCTCCAGTTTCAGTTTCTATATGCCAGACACATTGGAAATGTTTTCCTCTGGCATTCGCACCAAGAGTCGCAGATTGCTTAACCCAGGAGCTCTGAGAATGGAACGGCAAGAGGTGTTCCGCTTACGTCATAAACAGTGCTCCAGAGCGCTTAGCAACGGGCACAACGAAACGTGTCTGTGGGATAGTGACCATTCCCGCCTAGTGCTGGCAATGCACGAGCACTGCCAAAAGGCAAAGGAAGGCGCTTAGCATCCGGCTTGTGCGCAAAGCTTTCAGACTGCCAGAGAACCGCAGCTGTGGTAAGCCCGCTTGCTCATTTGATGTTAGATGTCGCCTGCAAGAACTTCACCCGCATCTGGTTTATGCTGCTACCTGTTGTTAGGCGACAACAAGAGCACATGTAGCAAATGCTTTTTCCTGACCCGTTTTGCTAGACCACGCTCTTTTGTGGCTCTGTAGTGCTTGCCAAACTGCTATGTGCGTGCTGCTGCTTCCATCTGACAAGGAGCACAGCCTTCTGACAGCAGCTTTCAACTTGCCGAAGAAAGAGCTTGGCCATTTAGGTGTGATGCAAATCTGTGTGTGTGTAAGGTGCAGGTGCAAGCTCCTGACAAAGGTGTTCTCCAGTTTCAGTTTCTATCTGCCAGACACATTGGAAATGTTTTCCTCTGGCATTCCCACCAAGAGTCGCAGAATACTTTACTGAGGAGCTCTGAGAATGGAACGGCAAGAGGTGTTCCGCTTACGTCATAAACTGTGCTCCAGAGCGCTTAGCAACGGGCACAACGAAACGTGTCTGTGGGATAGTGACCATTCCCGCCTAGTGCTGGCAATGCACGAGCACTGCCAAAAGGCAAAGGAAGGTGCTTAGCATCCGGCTGTGCGCGAAGCTTTCAGACTGCCAGAGGACTGCAGCTGTGGTAAGCCCACTTCCTCATTTGACGTTAGATGTCACCTGCAAGAACTTCACCCCCATCTGGTTTATGCTGCTACCTGTTGTTAGGCGACAAGAAGGGCACAAGTCGCGAATGCTTTTTCCTGCCTCATTTTGCTAGACCACGCTCTTTTGTGGCTCTGTAGTGCTTGCCAATCTGCTATGTGCGTGCTGCTGCTTCCATCTGACAAGGAGCACAGCCTTCTGACAGCAGCTTTCAACTTGCCTAAGAAAGAGCTTTGCCATTTAGATGTGATGCAAATCTGTGTGTGTGTAAAGTGCAGGTGCAAGCTCCTGACAAAGGTGTTCTCCAGTTTCAGTTTCTATATGCCAGACACATTGGAAATGTTTTCCTCTGGCATTCACGCCAAGAGTCGCAGATTGCTTAACCCAGGAGCTCTGAGAATGGAACGGCAAGAGGTGTTCCGCTTACGTCATAAACAGTGCTCCAGAGCGCTTAGCAACGGGCACAACGAAACGTGTCTGTGGGATAATGACCATTCCCGCCTAGTGCTGGCAATGCACGAGCACTGCCAAAAGGCAAAGGAAGGCGCTTAGCATCCGGCTTGTGTGCAAAGCTTTCAGACTGCCAGAGAACTGCAGCTGTGGTAAGCCCGCTTGCTCATTTGACGTTAGATGTCGCCTGCAAGAACTTCACCCCCATCTGGTTTATGCTGCTACCTGTTGTTAGGCGACAACAAGAGCACAAGTCGCAAATGCTTTTTCCTGCCTCATTTTGCTAGACCACACTCTTCTGTGGCTCTTTAGTGCTTGCCAAACTGCTATGTGCGTGCTGCTGCTTCCATCTGACAAGGAGCACAGCCTTCTGACAGCAGCTTTCAACTTGTCTAAGGAAGAGCTTGGCCATTTAGATGTGATGCAAATCTGTGTGTGTGTAAGGTGCAGGTGCAAGCTCCTGACAAAGGTGTTCTCCAGTTTCAGTTTCTATCTGCCAGACACATTGGAAATGTTTTCCTCTGGCATTCCCACCAAGAGTCGCAGAATACTTAACTGAGGAGCTCTGAGAATGAAACGGCAAGAGGTGTTCCGCTTACGTCATAAACAGTGCTCCAGAGCGCTTAGCAATGGGCACAACGAAACAGTGTGCGGGATAGTGACCATTCCCGCCTAGTGCTGGCAATTCACGAGCACTGCCAAAAGGCAAAGGAACGCGCTTAGCATCAGGCTTGTGCGCAAAGCTTTCAGACTGCCAGAGGACTGCAGCTGTGGTAAGCCCGCTTGCTCATTTGACGATAGAAGGCGCCTGCAAGAACTTCACCCGCATCTGGTTTATGCTGCTACCTGTTGTTAGGGGACAACAAGAGCACATGTAGCAAATGCTTTTTCCTGACCCGTTTTGCTAGACCACGCTATTTTGTGGCTCTTTAGTGCTTGCCAAACTGCTATGTGCGTGCTGCTGCTTCCATCTGACAAGGAGCACAGCCTTCTGACAGCAGCTTTCAACTTGCCTAAGAAAGAGCTTGGCCATTTAGGTGTGATGCAAATCTGTGTGTGTGTAAAGTGCAGGTGCAAGCTCCTGACAATGGTGTTCTCCAGGTTCAGTTTCTCCCTGTCAGACACATTGGAAATGTTTTCCTCTGGCATTCACACCAAGAGTTGCAGATTGCTTAACCCAGGAGCTCTGAGAATGGAACGGCAAGAGGTGTTCCGCTTACGTCATAAACAGTGCTCCAGAGCGCTTAGCAACGGGCACAACGAAACGTGTCTGTGGGATAGTGACCATTCCCGCCTAGTGCTGGCAATGCACGAGCACTGCCAAAAGGCAAAGGAAGGCGCTTAGCATCCGGCTGTGCGCAAAGCTTTCAGACTGGCAGAGGACTGCAGCTGTGGTAAGCCCGCTTGCTCATTTGACGTTAGATGTCGCCTGCAAGAACTTCACCCGCATCTGGTTTATGCTGCTACCTGTTGTTAGGCGACAAGAAGGGCACAAGTCGCGAATGCTTTTTCCTGCCTCATTTTGCTAGACCACGCTCTTCTGTGGCTCTTTAGTTCTTGCCAAACTGCTATGTGCGTGCTGCTGCTTCCATCTGACAAGGAGCACAGCCTTCTGACAGCAGCTTTCAGCTTGTCTAAGGAAGAGCTTGGCCATTTAGATGTGATGCAAATCTGTGTGTGTGTAAGGTGCAGGTGCAAGCTCCTGACAAAGGTGTTCTCCAGTTTCAGTTTCTATCTGCCAGACACATTGGAAACGTTTTCCTTTGGCATTCGCACCAAGAGTCGCAGAATACTTAACTGAGGAGCTCTGAGAATGAAACGGCAAGACGTGTTCCGCTTTCGTCATAAACAGTGCTCCAGAGCGCTTAGCAACGGGCACAACGGAACAGTGTGCGAGATAGTGACCATTCCCGCCTAGTGCTGGCAATTCACGAGCACTGCCAAAAGGCAAAGGAAGGCGCTTAGCATCCGGCTTGTGCGCAAAGCTTTCAGACTGCCAGAGGACCGCAGCTGTGGTAAGCCCGCTTGCTCATTTGACGTTAGATGTCGCTTGCAAGAACTTCACCCGCATCTGGTTTATGCTGCTACCTGTTGTTAGGCGACAACAAGAGCACATGTAGCAAATGCTTTTTCCTGACCCGTTTTGCTAGACCACGCTCTTTTGTGGCTCTGTAGTGCTTGCCAATCTGCTATGTGCGTGCTGCTGCTTCCATCTGACAAGGAGCACAGCCTTCTGACAGCAGCTTTCAACTTGCCTAAGAAAGAGCTTGGCCATTTAGAAGTGATGCAAATCTGTGTGTGTGTAAAGTGCAGGTGCAAGCTCCTGACAAAGGTTTTCTCCAGGTTCAGTTTCTCCCTGTCAGACACATTGGAAATGTTTTCCTCTGGCATTCATTCCAAGTGTCACAGATTGCTTAACCCAGGAGCTCTGAGAATGGAACGGCAAGAGGTGTTCCGCTTACGTCATAAACAGTGCTCCAGAGCGCTTAGCAACGGGCACAACGAAACGTGTCTGTGGGATAGTGACCATTCCCGCCTAGTACTGGCAATTCACGAGCACTGCCAAAAGGCAAAGGAAGGCGCTTAGCATCCGGCTTGTGTGCAAAGCTTTCAGACTGCCAGAGAACTGCAGCTGTGGTAAGCCCGCTTGCTCATTTGACGTTAGATGTCGCCTGCAAGAACTTCACCCGCATCTGGTTTATGCTGCTACCTGTTGTTAGGCGACAACAAGAGCACAAGTCGCAAATGCTTTTTCCTGCCTCATTTTGCTAGACCACGCTCTTCTGTGGCTCTTTAGTGCTTGCCAAACTGCTATGTGCGTGCTGCTGCTTCCATCTGACAAGGAGCACAGCCTTCTGACAGCAGCTTTCAACTTGTCTAAGGAAGAGCTTGGCCATTTAGATGTGATGCAAATCTGTGTGTGTGTAAGGTGCAGGTGCAAGCTCCTGACAAAGGTGTTCTCCAGTTTCAGTTTCTATCTGCCAGACACATTGGAAACGTTTTCCTTTGGCATTCGCACCAAGCGTCGCAGAATACTTAACTGAGGAGCTCTGAGAATGAAACGGCAAGACGTGTTCCGCTTACGTCATAAACAGTGCTCCAGAGCGCTTAGCAACGGGCACAACGAAACAGTGTGCGGGATAGTGACCATTCCCGCCTAGTGCTGGCAATTCACGAGCACTGCCAAAAGGCAAAGGAAGGCGCTTAGCATCCGGCTTGTGCGCAAAGCTTTCAGACTGCCAGAGGACCGCAGCTGTGGTAAGCCCGCTTGCTCATTTGACGTTAGATGTCGCTTGCAAGAACTTCACCCGCATCTGGTTTATGCTGCTACCTGTTCTTAGGCGACAACAAGAGCACATGTAGCAAATGCTTTTTCCTGACCCGTTTTGCTAGACCACGCTCTTTTGTGGCTCTATAGTGCTTGCCAATCTGCTATGTGCGTGCTGCTGCTTCCATCTGACAAGGAGCACAGCCTTCTGACAGCAGCTTTCAACTTGCCTAAGAAAGAGCTTGGCCATTTAGATGTGATGCAAATCTGTGTGTGTGTAAGGTGCAGGTGCAAGCTCCTGACAAAGGTGTTCTCCAGTTTCAGTTTCTATATGCCAGACACATTGGAAATGGTTTCCTCTGGCATTCACGCCAAGAGTTGCAGATTGCTTAACCCAGGAGCTCTGAGAATGGAACGGCAAGAGGTGTTCCGCTTACGTCATAAACAGTGCTCCAGAGCGCTTAGCAACGGGCACAACGAAACGTGTCTGTGGGATAGTGACCATTCCCGCCTAGTGCTGGCAATGCACGAGCACTGCCAAAAGGCAAAGGAAGGCGCTTAGCATCCGGCTTGTGCGCAAAGCTTTCAGACTGCCAGAGGACCGCAGCTGTGGTAAGCCCGCTTGCTCATTTGATGTTAGATGTCGCCTGCAAGAACTTCACCCCCATCTGGTTTATGCTGCTACCTGTTGTTAGGCGACAACAAGAGCACATGTAGCAAATGCTTTTTCCTGACCCGTTTTGCTAGACCACGCTCTTCTGTGGCTCTGTAGTGCTTGCCAAACTGCTATGTGCGTGCTGCTGCTTCCATCTGACAAGGAGCACAGCCTTCTGACAGCAGCTTTCAACTTGCCGAAGAAAGAGCTTGGCCATTTAGGTGTGATGCAAATCTGTGTGTGTGTAAGGTGCAGGTGCAAGCTCCTGACAAAGGTGTTCTCCAGTTTCAGTTTCTATCTGCCAGACACATTGGAAATGTTTTCCTCTGGCATTCCCACCAAGAGTCGCAGAATACTTTACTGAGGAGCTCTGAGAATGGAACGGCAAGAGGTGTTCCGCTTACGTCATAAACTGTGCTCCAGAGCGCTTAGCAACGGGCACAACGAAACGTGTCTGTGGGATAGTGACCATTCCCGCCTAGTGCTGGCAATGCACGAGCACTGCCAAAAGGCAAAGGAAGGTGCTTAGCATCCGGCTGTGCGCAAAGCTTTCAGACTGCCAGAGGACTGCAGCTGTGGTAAGCCCACTTGCTCATTTGACGTTAGATGTCACCTGCAAGAACTTCACCCCCATCTGGTTTATGCTGCTACCTGTTGTTAGGCGACAAGAAGGGCACAAGTCGCGAATGCTTTTTCCTGCCTCATTTTGCTAGACCACGCTCTTTTGTGGCTCTGTAGTGCTTGCCGATCTGCTATGTGCGTGCTGCTGCTTCCATCTGACAAGGAGCACAGCCTTCTGACAGCAGCTTTCAACTTGCCTAAGAAAGAGCTTGTCCATTTAGATGTGATGCAAATCTGTGTGTGTGTAAAGTGCAGGTGCAAGCTCCTGACAAAGGTGTTCTCCAGTTTCAGTTTCTATCTGCCAGACACATTGGAAATGTTTTCCTCTGGCATTCACGCCAAGAGTCGCAGATTGCTTAACCCAGGAGCTCTGAGAATGGAACGGCAAGAGGTGTTCCGCTTACGTCATAAACAGTGCTCCAGAGCGCTTAGCAACGGGCACAACGAAACGTGTCTGTGGGATAATGACCATTCCCGCCTAGTGCTGGCAATGCACGAGCACTGCCAAAAGGCAAAGGAAGGCGCTTAGCATCCGGCTTGTGTGCAAAGCTTTCAGACTGCCAGAGAACTGCAGCTGTGGTAAGCCCGCTTGCTCATTTGACGTTAGATGTCGCCTGCAAGAACTTCACCCCCATCTGGTTTATGCTGCTACCTGTTGTTAGGCGACAACAAGAGCACAAGTCGCAAATGCTTTTTCCTGCCTCATTTTGCTAGACCACACTCTTCTGTGGCTCTTTAGTGCTTGCCAAACTGCTATGTGCGTGCTGCTGCTTCCATCTGACAAGGAGCACAGCCTTCTGACAGCAGCTTTCAACTTGTCTAAGGAAGAGCTTGGCCATTTAGATGTGATGCAAATCTGTGTGTGTGTAAGGTGCAGGTGCAAGCTCCTGACAAAGGTGTTCTCCAGTTTCAGTTTCTATCTGCCAGACACATTGGAAATGTTTTCCTCTGGCATTCCCACCAAGAGTCGCAGAATACTTAACTGAGGAGCTCTGAGAATGAAACGGCAAGAGGTGTTCCGCTTACGTCATAAACAGTCCTCCAGAGCGCTTAGCAATGGGCACAACGAAACAGTGTGCGGGATAGTGACCATTCCCGCCTAGTGCTGGCAATTCACGAGCACTGCCAAAAGGCAAAGGAAGGCGCTTAGCATCAGGCTTGTGCGCAAAGCTTTCAGACTGCCAGAGGACCGCAGCTGTGGTAAGCCCGCTTGCTCATTTGACGATAGAAGGCGCCTGCAAGAACTTCACCCGCATCTGGTTTATGCTGCTACCTGTTGTTAGGGGACAACAAGAGCACATGTAGCAAATGCTTTTTCCTGACCCGTTTTGCTAGACCACGCTATTTTGTGGCTCTTTAGTGCTTGCCAAACTGCTATGTGCGTGCTGCTGCTTCCATCTGACAAGGAGCACAGCCTTCTGACAGCAGCTTTCAACTTGCCTAAGAAAGAGCTTGGCCATTTAGGTGTGATGCAAATCTGTGTGTGTGTAAAGTGCAGGTGCAAGCTCCTGACAATGGTGTTCTCCAGGTTCAGTTTCTCCCTGTCAGACACATTGGAAATGTTTTCCTCTGGCATTCACGCCAAGAGTTGCAGATTGCTTAACCCAGGAGCTCTGAGAATGGAACGGCAAGAGGTGTTCCGCTTACGTCATAAACAGTGCTCCAGAGCGCTTAGCAACGGGCACAACGAAACGTGTCTGTGGGATAGTGACCATTCCCGCCTAGTGCTGGCAATGCACGAGCACTGCCAAAAGGCAAAGGAAGGCGCTTAGCATCCGGCTGTGCGCAAAGCTTTCAGACTGCCAGAGGACTGCAGCTGTGGTAAGCCCGCTTGCTCATTTGACGTTAGATGTCGCCTGCAAGAACTTCACCCGCATCTGGTTTATGCTGCTACCTGTTGTTAGGCGACAAGAAGGGCACAAGTCGCGAATGCTTTTTCATGCCTCATTTTGCTAGACCACGCTCTTCTGTGGCTCTTTAGTTCTTGCCAAACTGCTATGTGCGTGCTGCTGCTTCCATCTGACAAGGAGCACAGCCTTCTGACAGCAGCTTTCAGCTTGTCTAAGGAAGAGCTTGGCCATTTAGATGTGATGCAAATCTGTGTGTGTGTAAAGTGCAGGTGCAAGCTCCTGACAAAGGTGTTCTCCAGTTTCAGTTTCTATATGCCAGACACATTGGAAATGTTTTCCTCTGGCATTCACGCCAAGAGTCGCAGATTGCTTAACCCAGGAGCTCTGAGAATGGAACGGCAAGAGGTGTTCCGCTTACGTCATAAACAGTGCTCCAGAGTGCTTACCAACGGGCACAACGAAACAGTGTGCGGGATTGTGACCATTCCCGCCTAGTGCTGGCAATTCACGAGCACTGCCAAAAGGCAAAGGAAGGCGCTTAGCATCCGGCTTGTGCGCAAAGCTTTCAGACTGCCAGAGGACCGCAGCTGTGGTAAGCCCGCTTGCTCATTTGACGTTAGATGTCGCCTGCAAGAACTTCACCCGCATCTGGTTTATGCTGCTACCTGTTGTTAGGCAACAACAAGAGCACATGTAGCAAATGCTTTTTCCTGACCCGTTTTGCTAGACCACGCTCTTTTGTGGCTCTGTAGTGCTTGCCAATCTGCTATGTGCGTGCTGCTGCTTCCATCTGACAAGGAGCACAGCCTTCTGACAGCAGCTTTCAACTTGCCTAAGAAAGAGCTTGGCCATTTAGATGTGATGCAAATCTGTGTGTGTGTAAAGTGCAGGTGCAAGCTCCTGACAAAGGTGTTCTCCAGTTTCAGATTCTATATGCCAGACACATTGGAAATGTTTTCCTCTGGCATTCACGCCAAGAGTCGCAGATTGCTTAACCCAGGAGCTCTGAGAATGGAACGGCAAGAGGTGTTCCGCTTACGTCATAAACAGTGCTCCAGAGCGCTTAGCAATGGGCACAACGAAACAGTGTGCGAGATAGTGACCATTCCCGCCTAGTGCTGGCAATGCACGAGCACTGCCAAAAGGCAAAGGAAGGCGCTTAGCATCAGGCTTGTGCGCAAAGCTTTCAGACTGCCAGAGGACTGCAGCTGTGGTAAGCCCGCTTGCTCATTTGACGATAGAAGGCGCCTGCAAGAACTTCACCCGCATCTGGATTATGCTGCTACCTGTTGTTAGGGGACAAGAAGAGCACATGTAGCAAATGCTTTTTCCTGACCCGTTTTGCTAGACCACGCTATTTTGTGGCTCTTTAGTGCTTGCCAAACTGCTATGTGCGTGCTGCTGCTTCCATCTGACAAGGAGCACAGCCTTCTGACAGCAGCTTTCAACTTGCCTAAGAAAGAGCTTGGCCATTTAGGTGTGATGCAAATCTGTGTGTGTGTAAAGTGCAGGTGCAAGCTCCTGACAAAGGTGTTCTCCAGGTTCAGTTTCTCCCTGTCAGACACATTGGAAATGTTTTCCTCTGGCATTCACGCCAAGAGTTGCAGATTGCTTAACCCAGGAGCTCTGAGAATGGAACGGCAAGAGGTGTTCCGCTTACGTCATAAACAGTGCTCCAGAGCGCTTAGCAACGGGCACAACGAAACGTGTCTCTGGGTAAGTGACCATTCCCGCCTAGTGCTGGCAATGCACGAGCACTGCCAAAAGGCAAAGGAAGGCGCTTAGCATCCGGCTGTGCGCAAAGCTTTCAGACTGCCAGAGGACTGCAGCTGTGGTAAGCCCGCTTGCTCATTTGACGTTAGATGTCGCCTGCAAGAACTTCACCCGCATCTGGTTTATGCTGCTACCTGTTGTTAGGCGACAAGAAGGGCACAAGTCGCGAATGCTTTTTCCTGCCTCATTTTGCTAGACCACGCTCTTCTGTGGCTCTTTAGTTCTTGCCAAACTGCTATGTGCGTGCTGCTGCTTCCATCTGACAAGGAGCACAGCCTTCTGACAGCAGCTTTCAACTTGTCTAAGGAAGAGCTTGGCCATTTAGATGTGATGCAAATCTGTGTGTGTGTAAGGTGCAGGTGCAAGCTCCTGACAAAGGTGTTCTCCAGTTTCAGTTTCTATATGCCAGACACATTGGAAATGTTTTCCTCTGGCATTCGCACCAAGAGTCGCAGAATACTTAACTGAGGAGCTCTGAGAATGAAACGGCAAGAGGTGTTCCGCTTACGTCATAAACAGTGCTCCATAGCGCTTAGCAACGGGCACAACGAAACAGTGTGCGGGAGAGTGACCATTCCCGCCTAGTGCTGGCAATTCACGAGCACTGCCAAAAGGCAAAGGAAGGCGCTTAGCATCCGGCTTGTGCGCAAAGCTTTCAGACTGCCAGAGAACTGCAGCAGTGGTAAGCCCGCTTGCTCATTTGACGAAAGAAGGCGCCTGCAAGAACTTCACCCGCATCTGGTTTATGCTGCTACCTGTTGTTAGGGGACAACAAGAGCACATGTAGCAAATGCTTTTTCCTGACCCGTTTTGCTAGACCACGCTCTTCTGTGGCTCTTTAGTGCTTGCCAAACTCCTATGTGCATGCTGCTCCTTCCATCTGACAAGGAGCACAGCCTTCTGACAGCAGCTTTCAACTTGTCTAAGGAAGAGCTTGGCCATTTAGGTGTGATGCAAATCTGTGTGTGTGTAAAGTGCAGGTGCAAGCTCCTGACAAAGGTTTTCTCCAGTTTCAGTTTCTCCCTGTCAGACACATTGGAAATGTTTTCCTCTGGCATTCCCACCAAGAGTCGCAGAATACTTTACTGAGGAGCTCTGAGAATGGAACGGCAAGAGGTGTTCCGCTTACGTCATAAACTGTGCTCCAGAGCGCTTAGCAACGGGCACAACGAAACGTGCCTGTGGGATAGTGACCATTCCCGCCTAGTGCTGGCAATGCACGAGCACTGCCAAAAGGCAAAGGAAGACGCTTAGCATCCGGCTTGTGCGCAAAGCTTTCAGACTGCCAGAGGACCGCAGCTGTGGTAAGCCCGCTTGCCCATTTGACGTTAGAATGAGCCTGCAAGAACTTCACCCGCATCTGGTTTATGCTGCTACCTGTTGTTAGGGGACAACAAGAGCACATGTAGCAAATGCTTTTTCCTGACCCGTTTTGCTAGACCACGCTCTTTTGTGGCTCTTTAGTGCTTGCCAAACTGCTATGTGCGTGCTGCTGCTTCCATCTGACAAGGAGCACAGCCTTCTGACAGCAGCTTTCAACTTGCCTAAGAAAGAGCTTGGCCATTTAGGTGTGATGCAAATCTGTGTGTGTGTAAAGTGCAGGTGCAAGCTCCTGACAAAGGTGTTCTCCAGGTTCAGTTTTTCCCTGTCAGACACATTGGAAATGTTTTCCTCTGGCATTCACGCCAAGAGTCGCAGATTGCTTAACCCAGGAGCTCTGAGAATGGAACGGCAAGAGGTGTTCCACTTACGTCATAAACAGTGTTCCAGAGCGCTTAGCAATGGGCACAACGAAAAGTGTCTGTGGGATAGTGACCATTCCCGCCTAGTGCTGGCAATGCACGAGCACTGCCAAAAGGCAAAGGAAGGCGCTTAGCATCCGGCTGTGCGCAAAGCTTTCAGACTGCCAGAGGACTGCAGCTGTGGTAAGCCCGCTTGCTCATTTGACGTTAGATGTCGCCTGCAAGAACTTCACCCGCATCTGGTTTATGCTGCTACCTGTTGTTAGGCGACAAGAAGGGCACAAGTCGCGAATGCTTTTTCCTGCCTCATTTTGCTAGACCACGCTCTTCTGTGGCTCTTTAGTGCTTGCCAAACTGCTATGTGCGTGCTGCTGCTTCCATCTGACAAGGAGCACAACCTTCTGACAGCAGCTTTCAACTTGTCTAAGGAAGAGCTTGGCCATTTAGATGTGATGCAAATCTGTGTGTGTGTAAGGTGCAGGTGCAAGCTCCTGACAAAGGTGTTCTCCAGTTTCAGTTTCTATCTGCCAGACACATTGGAAATGTTTTCCTCTGGCATTCATGCCAAGAGTCGCAGATTGCTTAACTGAGGAGCTCTGAGAATGGAACGGCAAGAGGTGTTCCGCTTACGTCATAAACAGTGCTCCAGAGCGCTTAGCAACGGGCACAACGAAACGTGTCTGTGGGATAGTGACCATTCCCGCCTAGTGCTGGCAATGCACGAGCACTGCCAAAAGGCAAAGGAAGGCGCTTAGCATCCGGCTGTGCGCAAAGCTTTCAGACTGCCAGAGGACTGCAGCTGTGGTAAGCCCGCTTGCTCATTTGACGTTAGATGTCGCCTGCAAGAACTTCACCCGCATCTGGTTTATGCTGCTACCTGTTGTTAGGCGACAAGAAGAGCACAAGTCGCGAATGCTTTTTCCTGCCTCATTTTGCTAGACCACGCTCTTCTGTGGCTCTTTAGTGCTTGCCAAACTGCTATGTGCGTGCTGCTGCTTCCATCTGACAAGGAGCACAGCCTTCTGACAGCAGCTTTCAACTTGTCTAAGGAAGAGCTTGGCCATTTAGATGTGATGCAAATCTGTGTGTGTGTAAGGTGCAGGTGCAAGCTCCTGACAAAGGTGTTCTCCAGGTTCAGTTTCTCCCTGTCAGACACATTGGAAATGTTTTCCTCTGGCATTCATTCCAAGTGTCACAGATTGCTTAACCCAGGAGCTCTGAGAATGGAACGGCAAGAGGTGTTCCGCTTACGTCATAAACAGTGCTCCAGAGCGCTTAGCAACGGGCACAACGAAACGTGTCTGTGGGATAGTGACCATTCCCGCCTAGTACTGGCAATTCACGAGCACTGCCAAAAGGCAAAGGAAGGTGCTTAGCATCCGGCTGTGCGCAAAGCTTTCAGACTGCCAGAGGACTGCAGCTGTGGTAAGCCCACTTGCTCATTTGACGTTAGATGTCACCTGCAAGAACTTCACCCCCATCTGGTTTATGCTGCTACCTGTTGTTAGGCGACAACAAGGGCACAAGTCGCGAACGCTTTTTCCTGCCTCATTTTGCTAGACCACGCTCTTTTGTGGCTCTGTAGTGCTTGCCAATCTGCTATGTGCGTGCTGCTGCTTCCATCTGACAAGGAGCACAGCCTTCTGACAGCAGCTTTCAACTTGCCTAAGAAAGAGCTTGTCCATTTAGATGTGATGCAAATCTGTGTGTGTGTAAAGTGCAGGTGCAAGCTCCTGACAAAGGTGTTCTCCAGTTTCAGTTTCTATCTGCCAGACACATTGGAAATGTTTTCCTCTGGCATTCACGCCAAGAGTCGCAGATTGCTTAACCCAGGAGCTCTGAGAATGGAACGGCAAGAGGTGTTCCGCTTACGTCATAAACAGTGCTCCAGAGCGCTTAGCAACGGGCACAACGAAACGTGTCTGTGGGATAATGACCATTCCCGCCTAGTGCTGGCAATGCACGAGCACTGCCAAAAGGCAAAGGAAGGCGCTTAGCATCCGGCTTGTGTGCAAAGCTTTCAGACTGCCAGAGAACTGCAGCTGTGGTAAGCCCGCTTGCTCATTTGACGTTAGATGTCGCCTGCAAGAACTTCACCCCCATCTGGTTTATGCTGCTACCTGTTGTTAGGCGACAACAAGAGCACATGTAGCAAATGCTTTTTCCTGCCTCATTTTGCTAGACCACACTCTTCTGTGGCTCTTTAGTGCTTGCCAAACTGCTATGTGCGTGCTGCTGCTTCCATCTGACAAGGAGCACAGCCTTCTGACAGCAGCTTTCAACTTGTCTAAGGAAGAGCTTGGCCATTTAGATGTGATGCAAATCTGTGTGTGTGTAAGGTGCAGGTGCAAGCTCCTGACAAAGGTGTTCTCCAGTTTCAGTTTCTATCTGCCAGACACATTGGAAATGTTTTCCTCTGGCATTCGCACCAAGAGTCGCAGAATACTTTACTGAGGAGCTCTGAGAATGGAACGGCAAGAGGTGTTCCGCTTACGTCATAAACAGTGCTCCAGAGCGCTTAGCAACGGGCACAACGAAAAGTGTCTGTGGGATAGTGACCATTCCCGCCTAGTGCTGGCAATGCACGAGCACTGCCAAAAGGCAAAGGAAGTCGCTTAGCATCCGGCTTGTGCGCAAAGCTTTCAGACTGCCAGAGGACCGCAGCTGTGGTAAGCCCGCTTGCTCATTTGACGTTAGAAGTCGCCTGCAAGAACTTCACCCGCATCTGGTTTATGCTGCTACCTGTTGTTAGGCGACAACAAGAGCACATGTAGCAAATGCTTTTTCCTGCCTCATTTTGCTAGACCACGCTCTTTTGTGGCTCTTTAGTTCTTTCCAAACTCCTATGTGCGTGCTGCTGCTTCCATCTGACAAGGAGCACAGCCTTCTGACAGCAGCTTTCAACTTGCCTAAGAAAGAGCTTGGCCATTTAGATGTGATGTAAATCTGTGTGTGTGTAAAGTGCAGGTGCATGCTCCTGACAAAGGTGTTCTCCAGTTTCAGTTTCTATCTGCCAGACACATTGGAAATGTTTTCCTCTGCATTCCCACCAAGAGTCGCAGATTGCTTAACCCAGGAGCTCTGAGAATGGAACGGCAAGAGGTGTTCCGCTTACGTCATAAACAGTGCTCCAGAGCGCTTAGCAACGGGCACAACGAAACGTGTCTGTGGGATAGTGACCATTCCCGCCTAGTGCTGGCAATGCACGAGCACTGACAAAAGGCAAAGGAAGGCGCTTTGCATCTGGCTTGTGAGCAAAGCTTTCAGACTGCCAGAGGACCGCAGCTGTGGTAAGCCCGCTTGCTCATTTGACGTTAGAATGCGCCTGCAAGAACTTCACCCGCATCTGGTTTATGCTGCTACCTGTTGTTAGGCGACAAGAAGGGCACAAGTCGTGAATGCTTTTTCCTGACCCGTTTTGCTAGACCACGCTCTTTTGTGGCTCTGTAGTGCTTGCCAATCTGCTATGTGCGTGCTGCTGCTTCCATCTGACAAGGAGCACAGCCTTCTGACAGCAGCTTTCAACTTGTCTAAGGAAGAGCTTGGCCATTTAGATGTGATGCAAATCTGTGTGTGTGTAAGGTGCAGGTGCAAGCTCCTGACAAAGGTGTTCTCCAGTTTCAGTTTCTATCTGCCAGACACATTGGAAATGTTTTCCTCTGGCATTCGCACCAAGAGTCGCAGATTGCTTAACCCAGGAGCTCTGAGAATGGAACGGCAAGAGGTGTTCTGCTTACGTCATAAACAGTGCTCCAGAGCGCTTAGCAACGGGCACAACGAAACGTGTCTGTGGGATAATGACCATTCCCGCCTAGTGCTGGCAATGCACGAGCACTGCCAAAAGGAAAAGGAAGGCGCTTTGCATCCGGCTTGTGAGCAAAGCTTTCAGACTGCCAGAGAACTGCAGCTGTGGTAAGCCCGCTTGCTCATTTGACGTTAGATGTCGCCTGCAAGAACTTCACCCGCATCTGGTTTATGCTGCTACCTGTTGTTAGGCGACAACAAGAGCACAAGTCGCAAATGCTTTTTCCTGCCTCATTTTGCTAGACCACGCTCTTCTGTGGCTCTTTAGTGCTTGCCAAACTGCTATGTGCGTGCTGCTGCTTCCATCTGACAAGGAGCACAGCCTTCTGACAGCAGCTTTCAACTTGTCTAAGGAAGAGCTTGGCCATTTAGATGTGATGCAAATCTGTGTGTGTGTAAGGTGCAGCTGCAAGCTCCTGACAAAGGTGTTCTCCAGTTTCAGTTTCTATCTGCCAGACACATTGGAAATGTTTTCCTCTGGCATTCGCACCAAGAGTCGCAGAATACTTTACTGAGGAGCTCTGAGAATGGAACGGCAAGAGGTGTTCCGCTTACGTCATAAACAGTGCTCCAGAGCGCTTAGCAACGGGCACAACGAAACGTGTCTGTGGGATAGTGACCATTCCCGCCTAGTGCTGGCAATGCACGAGCACTGCCAAAAGGCAAAGGAAGGCGCTTAGACTCCGGCTTGTGCGCTAAGCTTTCAGAATGCCAGAGGACCGCAGCTGTGGTAAGCCCGCTTGTTCATTTGACGTTAGAAGTCGCTTGCAAGAACTTCACCCGCATCTGGTTTATGCTGCTACCTGTTGTTAGGCGACAACAAGAGCACATGTAGCAAATGCTTTTTCCTGCCTCATTTTGCTAGACCACGCTCTTTTGTGGCTCTTTAGTTCTTGCCAAACTGCTATGTGCGTGCTGCTGCTTCCATCTGACAAGGAGCACAGCCTTCTGACAGCAGCTTTCAACTTGCCTAAGAAAGAGCTTGGCCATTTAGATGTGATGCAAATCTGTGTGTGTGTAAAGTGCAGGTGCATGCTCCTGACAAAGGTGTTCTCCAGTTTCAGTTTCTATCTGCCAGACACATTGGAAATGTTTTCCTCTGGCATTCCCACCAAGAGTCGCAGATTGCTTAACCCAGGAGCTCTGAGAATGGAACGGCAAGAGGTGTTCCGCTTACGTCATAAACAGTGCTCCAGAGCGCTTAGCAACGGGCACAACGAAACGTGTCTGTGGGATAGTGACCATTCCCGCCTAGTGCTGGCAATGCACGAGCACTGACAAAAGGCAAAGGAAGGCGCTTTGCATCTGGCTTGTGAGCAAAGCTTTCAGACTGCCAGAGGACCGCAGCTGTGGTAAGCCCGCTTGCTCATTTGACGTTAGATGTCGCCTGCAAGAACTTCACCCGCATCTGGTTTATGCTGCTACCTGTTGTTAGGCGACAAGAAGGGCACAAGTCGCGAATGCTTTTTCCTGCCTCATTTTGCTAGACCACGCTCTTCTGTGGCTCTTTAGTGCTTGCCAAACTGCTATGTGCGTGCTGCTGCTTCCATCTGACAAGGAGCACAGCCTTCTGACAGCAGCTTTCAACTTGTCTAAGGAAGAGCTTGGCCATTTAGATGTGATGCAAATCTGTGTGTGTGTAAGGTGCAGGTGCAAGCTCCTGACAAAGGTGTTCTCCAGTTTCAGTTTCTATCTGCCAGACACATTGGAAATGTTTTCCTCTGGCATTCCCACCAAGAGTCGCAGAATACTTAACTGAGGAGCTCTGAGAATGAAACGGCAAGAGGTGTTCCGCTTACGTCATAAACAGTGCTCCAGAGCGCTTAGCAACGGGCACAACGGAACAGTGTGCGGGATAGTGACCATTCACACCTAGTGCTGGCAATGCACGAGCACTGCCAAAAGGCAAAGGAAGGCGCTTAGCATCCGGCTTGTGCGCAAAGCTTTCAGACTGCCAGAGGACTGCAGCTGTGGTAAGCCCGCTTGCTCATTTGACGTTAGAAGGCGCCTGCAAGAACTTCACCCCCATCTGGTTTATGCTGCTACCTGTTGTTAGGCGACAACAAGAGCACATGTAACAAATGCTTTTTCCTGACCCGTTTTGCTAGACCACGCTCTTTTGTGGCTCTTTAGTGCTTGCCAAACTGCTATGTGCGTGCTGCTGCTTCCATCTGACAAGGAGCACAGCCTTCTGACAGCAGCTTTCAACTTGCCTAAGAAAGAGCTTGGCCATTTAGGTGTGATGCAAATCTGTGTGTGTGTAAAGTGCAGGTGCAAGCTCCTGACAAAGGTGTTCTCCAGGTTCAGTTTCTCCCTGTCAGACACATTGGAAATGTTTTCCTCTGGCATTCACGCTAAGAGTCGCAGATTGCTTAACCCAGGAGCTCTGAGAATGGAACGGCAAGAGGTGTTCCGCTTACGTCATAAACAGTGCTCCAGAGCGCTTAGCAACGGGCACAACGAAACGTGTCTGTGGGATAGTGACCATTCCCGCCTAGTGCTGGCAATGCACGAGCACTGCCAAAAGGCAAAGGAAGGCGCTTAGCATCCGGCTTGTGTGCAAAGCTTTCAGACTGCCAGAGAACTGCAGCTGTGGTAAGCCCGCTTGCTCATTTGACGTTAGATGTCGCTTGCAAGAACTTCACCCGCATCTGGTTTATGCTGCTACCTGTTGTTAGGCGACAACAAGGGCACAAGTCGCGAATGCTTTTTCCTGCCTCATTTTGCTAGACCACGCTCTTTTGTGGCTCTGTAGTGCTTGCCAATCTGCTATGTGCGTGCTGCTGCTTCCATCTGACAAGGAGCACAGCCTTCTGACAGCAGCTTTCAACTTGCCTAAGAAAGAGCTTGGCCATTTAGATGTGATGCAAATCTGTGTGTGTGTAAAGTGCAGGTGCAAGCTCCTGACAAAGGTGTTCTCCAGTTTCAGTTTCTATCTGCCAGACACATTGGAAATGTTTTCCTCTGGCATTCCCACCAAGAGTCGCAGATTGCTTAACCCAGTAGCTCTGAGAATGGAACGGCAAGAGGTGTTCCGCTTACGTCATAAACAGTGCTCCAGAGCGCTTAGCAACGGGCACAACGAAAAGTGTCTGTGGGATAGTGACCATTCCCGCCTAGTGCTGGCAATGCACGAGCACTGCCAAAAGGCAAAGGAAGGCGCTTAGCATCCGGCTTGTGCGCAAAGCTTTCAGAATGCCAGAGGACCGCAGCTGTGGTAAGCCCGCTTGCTCATTTGACGTTAGAAGTCGCTTGCAAGAACTTCACCCGCATCTGGTTTATGCTGCTACCTGTTGTTAGGCGACAACAAGAACACATGTAGCAAATGCTTTTTCCTGCCTCATTTTGCTAGACCACGCTCTTTTGTGGCTCTTTAGTTCTTTCCAAACTCTTATGTGCGTGCTGCTCCTTCCATCTGACAAGGAGCACAGCCTTCTGACAGCAGCTTTCAACTTGCCTAAGAAAGAGCTTGGCCATTTAGATGTGATGTAAATCTGTGTGTGTGTAAAGTGCAGGTGCATGCTCCTGACAAAGGTGTTCTCCAGTTTCAGTTTCTATCTGCCAGACACTTTGGAAATGTTTTCCTCTGCATTCCCACCAAGAGTCGCAGATTGCTTAACCCAGGAGCTCTGAGAATGGAACGGCAAGAGGTGTTCCGCTTACGTCATAAACAGTGCTCCAGAGCGCTTAGCAACGGGCACAACGAAACGTGTCTGTGGGATAGTGACCATTCCCGCCTAGTGCTGGCAATGCACGAGCACTGACAAAAGGCAAAGGAAGGCGCTTTGCATCTGGCTTGTGAGCAAAGCTTTCAGACTGCCAGAGGACCGCAGCTGTGGTAAGCCCGCTTGCTCATTTGACGTTAGAATGCGCCTGCAAGAACTTCACCCGCATCTGGTTTATGCTGCTACCTGTTGTTAGGCGACAAGAAGGGCACAAGTCGCGAATGCTTTTTCCTGACCCGTTTTGCTAGACCACGCTCTTTTGTGGCTCTGTAGTGCTTGCCAATCTGCTATGTGCGTGCTGCTCCTTCCATCTGACAAGGAGCACAGCCTTCTGACAGCAGCTTTCAACTTGTCTAAGGAAGAGCTTGGCCATTTAGATGTGATGCGAATCTGTGTGTGTGTAAGGTGCAGGTGCAAGCTCCTGACAAAGGTGTTCTCCAGTTTCAGTTTCTATCTGCCAGACACATTGGAAATGTTTTCCTCTGACATTCCCACCAAGAGTCGCAGAATACTTAACTGAGGAGCTCTGAGAATGAAACGGCAAGAGGTGTTCCGCTTACGTCATAAACAGTGCTCCAGAGCGCTTAGCAACGGGCACAACGGAACAGTGTGCGGGATAGTGACCATTCACACCTAGTGCTGGCAATTCACGAGCACTGCCAAAAGGCAAAGGAAGGCGCTTAGCATCCGGCTTGTGCGCAAAGCTTTCAGACTGCCAGAGGACCGCAGCTGTGGTAAGCCCGCTTGCTCATTTGACGTTAGATGTCGCTTGCAAGAACTTCACCCCCATCTGGTTTATGCTGCTACCTGTTGTTAGGCGACAACAAGAGCACATGTAGCAAATGCTTTTTCCTGCCTCATTTTGCTAGACCACGCTCTTTTGTGGCTCTTTAGTTCTTGCCAAACTCCTATGTGCGTGCTGCTGCTTCCATCTGACAGGGAGCACAGCCTTCTGACAGCAGCTTTCAACTTGCCTAAGAAAGAGCTTGGCCATTTAGATGTGATGCAAATCTGTGTGTGTGTAAAGTGCCGGTGCATGCTCCTGACAAAGGTGTTCTCCAGTTTCAGTTTCTATCTGCCAGACACATTGGAAATGTTTTCCTCTGGCATTCGCACCAAGAGTCGCAGATTGCTTAACCCAGGAGCTCTGAGAATGGAACGGCAAGAGGTGTTCCGCTTACGTCATAAACAGTGCTCCAGAGCGCTTAGCAACGGGCACAACGAAACGTGTCTGTGGGATAGTGACCACTCCCGCCTAGTGCTGGCAATGCACGAGCACTGACAAAAGGCAAAGGAAGGTGCTTTGCATCTGGCTTGTGAGCAAAGCTTTCAGACTGCCAGAGGACCGCAGCTGTGGTAAGCCCGCTTGCTCATTTGACGTTAGATGTCGCCTGCAAGAACTTCACCCGCATCTGGTTTATGCTGCTACCTGTTGTTAGGCGACAAGAAGGGCACAAGTCGCGAATGCTTTTTCCTGCCTCATTTTGCTAGACCACGCTCTTCTGTGGCTCTTTAGTGCTTGCCAAACTCCTATGTGCGTGCTGCTGCTTCCATCTGACAAGGAGCACAGCCTTCTGACAGCAGCTTTCAACTTGTCTAAGGAAGAGCTTGGCCATTTAGATGTGATGCAAATCTGTGTGTGTGTAAGGTGCAGGTGCAAGCTCCTGACAAAGGTGTTCTCCAGTTTCAGTTTCTATCTGCCAGACACATTGGAAATGTTTTCCTCTGACATTCCCACCAAGAGTCGCAGAATACTTAACTGAGGAGCTCTGAGAATGAAACGGCAAGAGGTGTTCCGCTTACGTCATAAACAGTGCTCCAGAGCGCTTAGCAACGGGCACAACGGAACAGTGTGCGGGATAGTGACCATTCACACCTAGTGCTGGCAATTCACGAGCACTGCCAAAAGGCAAAGGAAGGCGCTTAGCATCCGGCTTGTGCGCAAAGCTTTCAGACTGCCAGAGGACCGCAGCTGTGGTAAGCCCGCTTGCTCATTTGACGTTAGATGTCGCTTGCAAGAACTTCACCCCCATCTGGTTTATGCTGCTACCTGTTGTTAGGCGACAACAAGAGCACATGTAGCAAATGCTTTTTCCTGACCCGTTTTGCTAGACCACGCTCTTTTGTGGCTCTGTAGTGCTTGCCAATCTGCTATGTGCGTGCTGCTGCTTCCATCTGACAAGGAGCACAGCCTTCTGACAGCAGCTTTCAACTTGCCTAAGAAAGAGCTTGGCCATTTAGATGTGATGCAAATCTGTGTGTGTGTAAAGTGCAGGTGCAAGCTCCTGACAAAGGTGTTCTCCAGTTTCAGTTTCTATATGCCAGACACATTGGAAATGTTTTCCTCTGGCATTCACGCCAAGAGTCGCAGATTGCTTAACCCAGGAGCTCTGAGAATGGAACGGCAAGAGGTGTTCCGCTTACGTCATAAACAGTGCTCCAGAGCGCTTAGCAACGGGCACAACGGAACAGTGTGCGGGATAGTGACCATTCCCGCCTAGTGCTGGCAATTCACGAGCACTGCCAAAAGGCAAAGGAAGGCGCTTAGCATCCGGCTTGTGCGCAAAGCTTTCAGACTGCCAGAGGACCGCAGCTGTGGTAAGCCCGCTTGCTCATTTGACGTTAGATGTCGCTTGCAAGAACTTCACCCCCGTCTGGTTTATGCTGCTACCTGTTGTTAGGCGACAACAAGAGCACATGTAGCAAATGCTTTTTCCTGACCCGTTTTGCTAGACCACGCTCTTTTGTGGCTCTGTAGTGCTTGCCAATCTGCTATGTGCGTGCTGCTGCTTCCATCTGACAAGGAGCACAGCCTTCTGACAGCAGCTTTCAACTTGCCTAAGAAAGAGCTTGGCCATTTAGATGTGATGCAAATCTGTGTGTGTGTAAGGTGCAGGTGCAAGCTCCTGACAAAGGTGTTCTCCAGTTTCAGTTTCTATATGCCAGACACATTGGAAATGGTTTCCTCTGGCATTCACGCCAAGAGTTGCAGATTGCTTAACCCAGGAGCTCTGAGAATGGAACGGCAAGAGGTGTTCCGCTTACGTCATAAACAGTGCTCCAGAGCGCTTAGCAACGGGCACAACGAAACGTGTCTGTGGGATAGTGACCATTCCCGCCTAGTGCTGGCAATGCACGAGCACTGCCAAAAGGCAAAGGAAGGCGCTTAGCATCCGGCTTGTGCGCAAAGCTTTCAGACTGCCAGAGGACCGCAGCTGTGGTAAGCCCGCTTGCTCATTTGATGTTAGATGTCGCCTGCAAGAACTTCACCCCCATCTGGTTTATGCTGCTACCTGTTGTTAGGCGACAACAAGAGCACATGTAGCAAATGCTTTTTCCTGACCCGTTTTGCTAGACCACGCTCTTCTGTGGCTCTGTAGTGCTTGCCAATCTGCTATGTGCGTGCTGCTGCTTCCATCTGACAAGGAGCACAGCCTTCTGACAGCAGCTTTCAACTTGCCGAAGAAAGAGCTTGGCCATTTAGGTGTGATGCAAATCTGTGTGTGTGTAAGGTGCAGGTGCAAGCTCCTGACAAAGGTGTTCTCCAGTTTCAGTTTCTATCTGCCAGACACATTGGAAATGTTTTCCTCTGGCATTCCCACCAAGAGTCGCAGAATACTTTACTGAGGAGCTCTGAGAATGGAACGGCAAGAGGTGTTCCGCTTACGTCATAAACTGTGCTCCAGAGCGCTTAGCAACGAGCACAACGAAACGTGTCTGTGGGATAGTGACCATTCCCGCCTAGTGCTGGCAATGCACGAGCACTGC
This sequence comes from Poecile atricapillus, assembly GCF_030490865.1. NCBI lineage: Eukaryota > Metazoa > Chordata > Aves > Passeriformes > Paridae > Poecile > Poecile atricapillus. The sequence continues at coordinate 42,669,755 of NC_081253.1, forward strand.
CAAAAGGCAAAGGAAGGTGCTTAGCATCCGGCTGTGCGCAAAGCTTTCAGACTGCCAGAGGACTGCAGCTGTGGTAAGCCCACTTGCTCATTTGACGTTAGATGTCGCCTGCAAGAACTTCACCCGCATCTGGTTTATGCTGCTACCTGTTGTTAGGCGACAAGAAGGGCACAAGTCGCGAATGCTTTTTCCTGCCTCATTTTGCTAGACCACGCTCTTCTGTGGCTCTTTAGTGCTTGCCAAACTCCTATGTGCGTGCTGCTGCTTCCATCTGACAAGGAGCACAGCCTTCTGACAGCAGCTTTCAACTTGTCTAAGGAAGAGCTTGGCCATTTAGATGTGATGCAAATCTGTGTGTGTCTAAGGTGCAGGTGCAAGCTCCTGACAAAGGTGTTCTCCAGTTTCAGTTTCTATCTGCCAGACACATTGGAAATGTTTTCCTCTGACATTCCCACCAAGAGTCGCAGAATACTTAACTGAGGAGCTCTGAGAATGGAACGGCAAGAGGTGTTCCGCTTACGTCATAAACAGTGCTCCAGAGCGCTTAGCAACGGGCACAACGGAACAGTGTGCGGGATAGTGACCATTCACACCTAGTGCTGGCAATTCACGAGCACTGCCAAAAGGCAAAGGAAGGCGCTTAGCATCCGGCTTGTGCGCAAAGCTTTCAGACTGCCAGAGGACCGCAGCTGTGGTAAGCCCGCTTGCTCATTTGACGTTAGATGTCGCTTGCAAGAACTTCACCCCCATCTGGTTTATGCTGCTACCTGTTGTTAGGCGACAACAAGAGCACATGTAGCAAATGCTTTTTCCTGACCCGTTTTGCTAGACCACGCTCTTTTGTGGCTCTGTAGTGCTTGCCAATCTGCTATGTGCGTGCTGCTGCTTCCATCTGACAAGGAGCACAGCCTTCTGACAGCAGCTTTCAACTTGCCTAAGAAAGAGCTTGGCCATTTAGATGTGATGCAAATCTGTGTGTGTGTAAAGTGCAGGTGCAAGCTCCTGACAAAGGTGTTCTCCAGTTTCAGTTTCTATATGCCAGACACATTGGAAATGTTTTCCTCTGGCATTCACGCCAAGAGTCGCAGATTGCTTAACCCAGGAGCTCTGAGAATGGAACGGCAAGAGGTGTTCCGCTTACGTCATAAACAGTGCTCCAGAGCGCTTAGCAACGGGCACAACGAAACGTGTCTGTGGGATAGTGACCATTCCCGCCTAGTGCTGGCAATGCACGAGCACTGCCAAAAGGCAAAGGAAGGCGCTTAGCATCCGGCTTGTGCGCAAAGCTTTCAGACTGCCAGAGGACTGCAGCTGTGGTAAGCCCGCTTGCTCATTTGACGTTAGAAGGCGCCTGCAAGAACTTCACCCCCATCTGGTTTATGCTGCTACCTGTTGTTAGCCGACAACAAGAGCACATGTAACAAATGCTTTTTCCTGACCCGTTTTGCTAGACCACGCTCTTTTGTGGCTCTTTAGTGCTTGCCAAACTGCTATGTGCGTGCTGCTGCTTCCATCTGACAAGGAGCACAACCTTCTGACAGCAGCTTTCAACTTGCCTAAGAAAGAGCTTGGCCATTTAGGTGTGATGCAAATCTGTGTGTGTGTAAAGTGCAGGTGCAAGCTCCTGACAAAGGTGTTCTCCAGGTTCAGTTTCTCCCTGTCAGACACATTGGAAATGTTTTCCTCTGGCATTCACGCTAAGAGTCGCAGATTGCTTAACCCAGGAGCTCTGAGAATGGAACGGCAAGAGGTGTTCCGCTTACGTCATAAACAGTGCTCCAGAGCGCTTAGCAACGGGCACAACGAAACGTGTCTGTGGGATAGTGACCATTCCCGCCTAGTGCTGGCAATGCACGAGCACTGCCAAAAGGCAAAGGAAGGCGCTTAACATCCGGCTTGTGTGCAAAGCTTTCAGACTGCCAGAGAACTGCAGCTGTGGTAAGCCCGCTTGCTCATTTGACGTTAGATGTCGCTTGCAAGAACTTCACCCGCATCTGGTTTATGCTGCTACCTGTTGTTAGGCGACAACAAGAGCACAAGTCGCAAATGCTTTTTCCTGCCTCATTTTGCTAGACCACGCTCTTCTGTGGCTCTTTAGTGCTTGCCAAACTGCTATGTGCGTGCTGCTGCTTCCATCTGACAAGGAGCACAGCCTTCTGACAGCAGCTTTCAACTTGTCTAAGGAAGAGCTTGGCCATTTAGATGTGATGCAAATCTGTGTGTGTGTAAGGTGCAGGTGCAAGCTCCTGACAAAGGTGTTCTCCAGTTTCAGTTTCTATCTGCCAGACACATTGGAAACGTTTTCCTTTGGCATTCGCACCAAGAGTCGCAGAATACTTAACTGAGGAGCTCTGAGAATGAAACGGCAAGACGTGTTCCGCTTACGTCATAAACAGTGCTCCAGAGCGCTTAGCAACGGGCACAACGGAACAGTGTGCGGGATAGTGACCATTCCCACCTAGTGCTGGCAATTCACGAGCACTGCCAAAAGGCAAAGGAAGGCGCTTAGCATCCGGCTTGTGCGCAAAGCTTTCAGACTGCCAGAGGACCGCAGCTGTGGTAAGCCCGCTTGCTCATTTGACGTTAGATGTCGCTTGCAAGAACTTCACCCCCATCTGGTTTATGCTGCTACCTGTTGTTAGGCGACAACAAGAGCACATGTAGCAAATGCTTTTTCCTGACCCGTTTTGCTAGACCACGCTCTTTTGTGGCTCTGTAGTGCTTGCCAATCTGCTATGTGCGTGCTGCTGCTTCCATCTGACAAGGAGCACAGCCTTCTGACAGCAGCTTTCAACTTGCCTAAGAAAGAGCTTGGCCATTTAGATGTGATGCAAATCTGTGTGTGTGTAAAGTGCAGGTGCAAGCTCCTGACAAAGGTGTTCTCCAGTTTCAGTTTCTATATGCCAGACACATTGGAAATGTTTTCCTCTGGCATTCACGCCAAGAGTCGCAGATTGCTTAACCCAGGAGCTCTGAGAATGGAACGGCAAGAGGTGTTCCGCTTACGTCATAAACAGTGCTCCAGAGCGCTTAGCAACGGGCACAACGAAACGTGTCTGTGGGATAGTGACCATTCCCGCCTAGTGCTGGCAATGCACGAGCACTGCCAAAAGGCAAAGGAAGGCGCTTAGCATCCGGCTTGTGCGCAAAGCTTTCAGACTGCCAGAGGACTGCAGCTGTGGTAAGCCCGCTTGCTCATTTGACGTTAGAAGGCGCCTGCAAGAACTTCACCCCCATCTGGTTTATGCTGCTACCTGTTGTTAGCCGACAACAAGAGCACATGTAACAAATGCTTTTTCCTGACCCGTTTTGCTAGACCACGCTCTTTTGTGGCTCTTTAGTGCTTGCCAAACTGCTATGTGCGTGCTGCTGCTTCCATCTGACAAGGAGCACAGCCTTCTGACAGCAGCTTTCAACTTGCCTAAGAAAGAGCTTGGCCATTTAGGTGTGATGCAAATCTGTGTGTGTGTGAAGTGCAGGTGCAAGCTCCTGACAAAGGTGTTCTCCAGGTTCAGTTTCTCCCTGTCAGACACATTGGAAATGTTTTCCTCTGGCATTCACGCTAAGAGTCGCAGATTGCTTAACCCAGGAGCTCTGAGAATGGAACGGCAAGAGGTGTTCCGCTTACGTCATAAACAGTGCTCCAGAGCGCTTAGCAACGGGCACAACGAAACGTGTCTGTGGGATAGTGACCATTCACGCCTAGTGCTGGCAATGCACGAGCACTGCCAAAAGGCAAAGGAAGGCGCTTAGCATCCGGCTTGTGTGCAAAGCTTTCAGACTGCCAGAGAACTGCAGCTGTGGTAAGCCCGCTTGCTCATTTGACATTAGATGTCGCTTGCAAGAACTTCACCCGCATCTGGTTTATGCTGCTACCTGTTGTTAGGCGACAACAAGAGCACAAGTCGCAAATGCTTTTTCCTGCCTCATTTTGCTAGACCACGCTCTTCTGTGGCTCTTTAGTGCTTGCCAAACTGCTATGTGCGTGCTGCTGCTTCCATCTGACAAGGAGCACAGCCTTCTGACAGCAGCTTTCAACTTGTCTAAGGAAGAGCTTGGCCATTTAGATGTGATGCAAATCTGTGTGTGTGTAAGGTGCAGGTGCAAGCTCCTGACAAAGGTGTTCTCCAGTTTCAGTTTCTATCTGCCAGACACATTGGAAATGTTTTCCTCTGGCATTCCCACCAAGAGTCGCAGAATACTTTACTGAGGAGCTCTGAGAATGGAACGGCAAGAGGTGTTCCGCTTACGTCATAAACTGTGCTCCAGAGCGCTTAGCAACGGGCACAACGAAACGTGTCTGTGGGATAGTGACCATTCCCGCCTAGTGCTGGCAATGCACGGGCACTGCCAAAAGGCAAAGGAAGGCGCTTAGCATCCGGCTTGTGCGCAAAGCTTTCAGACTGCCAGAGGACTGCAGCTGTGGTAAGCCCGCTTGCTCATTTGACGTTAGAAGTCGCTTGCAAGAACTTCACCCGCATCTGGTTTATGCTGCTACCTGTTGTTAGGGGACAACAAGAGCACATGTAGCAAATGCTTTTTCCTGACCCGTTTTGCTAGACCACGCTCTTCTGTGGCTCTTTAGTGCTTGCCAAACTCCTATGTGCATGCTGCTCCTTCCATCTGACAAGGAGCACAGCCTTCTGACAGCAGCTTTCAACTTGTCTAAGGAAGAGCTTGGCCATTTAGATGTGATGCAAATCTGTGTGTGTGTAAAGTGCAGGTGCAAGCTCCTGACAAAGGTTTTCTCCAGTTTCAGTTTCTCCCTGTCAGACACATTGGAAATGTTTTCCTCTGGCATTCCCACCAAGAGTCGCAGAATACTTTACTGAGGAGCTCTGAGAATGGAACGGCAAGAGGTGTTCCGCTTACGTCATAAACTGTGCTCCAGAGCGCTTAGCAACGGGCACAACGAAACGTGCCTGTGGGATAGTGACCATTCCCGCCTAGTGCTGGCAATGCACGAGCACTGCCAAAAGGCAAAGGAAGACGCTTAGCATCCGGCTTGTGCGCAAAGCTTTCAGACTGCCAGAGGACCGCAGCTGTGGTAAGCCCGCTTGCCCATTTGACGTTAGAATGAGCCTGCAAGAACTTCACCCGCATCTGGTTTATGCTGCTACCTGTTGTTAGGGGACAACAAGAGCACATGTAGCAAATGCTTTTTCCTGACCCGTTTTGCTAGACCACGCTCTTTTGTGGCTCTTTAGTGCTTGCCAAACTGCTATGTGCGTGCTGCTGCTTCCATCTGACAAGGAGCACAGCCTTCTGACAGCAGCTTTCAACTTGCCTAAGAAAGAGCTTGGCCATTTAGGTGTGATGCAAATCTGTGTGTGTGTAAAGTGCAGGTGCAAGCTCCTGACAAAGGTGTTCTCCAGGTTCAGTTTTTCCCTGTCAGACACATTGGAAATGTTTTCCTCTGGCATTCACGCCAAGAGTCGCAGATTGCTTAACCCAGGAGCTCTGAGAATGGAACGGCAAGAGGTGTTCCACTTACGTCATAAACAGTGCTCCAGAGCGCTTAGCAATGGGCACAACGAAAAGTGTCTGTGGGATAGTGACCATTCCCGCCTAGTGCTGGCAATGCACGAGCACTGCCAAAAGGCAAAGGAAGGCGCTTAGCATCCGGCTGTGCGCAAAGCTTTCAGACTGCCAGAGGACTGCAGCTGTGGTAAGCCCGCTTGCTCATTTGACGTTAGATGTCGCCTGCAAGAACTTCACCCGCATCTGGTTTATGCTGCTACCTGTTGTTAGGCGACAAGAAGGGCACAAGTCGCGAATGCTTTTTCCTGCCTCATTTTGCTAGACCACGCTCTTCTGTGGCTCTTTAGTTCTTGCCAAACTGCTATGTGCGTGCTGCTGCTTCCATCTGACAAGGAGCACAACCTTCTGACAGCAGCTTTCAACTTGTCTAAGGAAGAGCTTGGCCATTTAGATGTGATGCAAATCTGTGTGTGTGTAAGGTGCAGGTGCAAGCTCCTGACAAAGGTGTTCTCCAGTTTCAGTTTCTATCTGCCAGACACATTGGAAATGTTTTCCTCTGGCATTCATGCCAAGAGTCGCAGATTGCTTAACTGAGGAGCTCTGAGAATGGAACGGCAAGAGGTGTTCCGCTTACGTCATAAACAGTGCTCCAGAGCGCTTAGCAACGGGCACAACGAAACGTGTCTGTGGGATAGTGACCATTCCCGCCTAGTGCTGGCAATGCACGAGCACTGCCAAAAGGCAAAGGAAGGCGCTTAGCATCCGGCTGTGCGCAAAGCTTTCAGACTGCCAGAGGACTGCAGCTGTGGTAAGCCCGCTTGCTCATTTGACGTTAGATGTCGCCTGCAAGAACTTCACCCGCATCTGGTTTATGCTGCTACCTGTTGTTAGGCGACAAGAAGAGCACAAGTCGCGAATGCTTTTTCCTGCCTCATTTTGCTAGACCACGCTCTTCTGTGGCTCTTTAGTGCTTGCCAAACTGCTATGTGCGTGCTGCTGCTTCCATCTGACAAGGAGCACAGCCTTCTGACAGCAGCTTTCAACTTGTCTAAGGAAGAGCTTGGCCATTTAGATGTGATGCAAATCTGTGTGTGTGTAAGGTGCAGGTGCAAGCTCCTGACAAAGGTGTTCTCCAGGTTCAGTTTCTCCCTGTCAGACACATTGGAAATGTTTTCCTCTGGCATTCATTCCAAGTGTCACAGATTGCTTAACCCAGGAGCTCTGAGAATGGAACGGCAAGAGGTGTTCCGCTTACGTCATAAACAGTGCTCCAGAGCGCTTAGCAACGGGCACAACGAAACGTGTCTGTGGGATAGTGACCATTCCCGCCTAGTACTGGCAATTCACGAGCACTGCCAAAAGGCAAAGGAAGGTGCTTAGCATCCGGCTGTGCGCAAAGCTTTCAGACTGCCAGAGGACTGCAGCTGTGGTAAGCCCACTTGCTCATTTGACGTTAGATGTCACCTGCAAGAACTTCACCCCCATCTGGTTTATGCTGCTACCTGTTGTTAGGCGACAACAAGGGCACAAGTCGCGAACGCTTTTTCCTGCCTCATTTTGCTAGACCACGCTCTTTTGTGGCTCTGTAGTGCTTGCCAATCTGCTATGTGCGTGCTGCTGCTTCCATCTGACAAGGAGCACAGCCTTCTGACAGCAGCTTTCAACTTGCCTAAGAAAGAGCTTGTCCATTTAGATGTGATGCAAATCTGTGTGTGTGTAAAGTGCAGGTGCAAGCTCCTGACAAAGGTGTTCTCCAGTTTCAGTTTCTATCTGCCAGACACATTGGAAATGTTTTCCTCTGGCATTCACGCCAAGAGTCGCAGATTGCTTAACCCAGGAGCTCTGAGAATGGAACGGCAAGAGGTGTTCCGCTTACGTCATAAACAGTGCTCCAGAGCGCTTAGCAACGGGCACAACGAAACGTGTCTGTGGGATAATGACCATTCCCGCCTAGTGCTGGCAATGCACGAGCACTGCCAAAAGGCAAAGGAAGGCGCTTAGCATCCGGCTTGTGTGCAAAGCTTTCAGACTGCCAGAGAACTGCAGCTGTGGTAAGCCCGCTTGCTCATTTGACGTTAGATGTCGCCTGCAAGAACTTCACCCCCATCTGGTTTATGCTGCTACCTGTTGTTAGGCGACAACAAGAGCACATGTAGCAAATGCTTTTTCCTGCCTCATTTTGCTAGACCACACTCTTCTGTGGCTCTTTAGTGCTTGCCAAACTGCTATGTGCGTGCTGCTGCTTCCATCTGACAAGGAGCACAGCCTTCTGACAGCAGCTTTCAACTTGTCTAAGGAAGAGCTTGGCCATTTAGATGTGATGCAAATCTGTGTGTGTGTAAGGTGCAGGTGCAAGCTCCTGACAAAGGTGTTCTCCAGTTTCAGTTTCTATCTGCCAGACACATTGGAAATGTTTTCCTCTGGCATTCATGCCAAGAGTCGCAGATTGCTTAACTGAGGAGCTCTGAGAATGGAACGGCAAGAGGTGTTCCGCTTTCGTCATAAACAGTGCTCCAGAGCGCTTAGCAACGGGCACAACGAAACGTGTCTGTGGGATAGTGACCATTCCCGCCTAGTGCTGGCAATGCACGAGCACTGCCAAAAGGCAAAGGAAGGCGCTTAGCATCCGGCTGTGCGCAAAGCTTTCAGACTGCCAGAGGACTGCAGCTGTGGTAAGCCCGCTTGCTCATTTGACGTTAGATGTCGCCTGCAAGAACTTCACCCGCATCTGGTTTATGCTGCTACCTGTTGTTAGGCGACAACAAGAGCACAAGTCGCGAATGCTTTTTCCTGCCTCATTTTGCTAGACCACGCTCTTCTGTGGCTCTTTAGTGCTTGCCAAACTGCTATGTGCGTGCTGCTGCTTCCATCTGACAAGGAGCACAGCCTTCTGACAGCAGCTTTCAACTTGTCTAAGGAAGAGCTTGGCCATTTAGATGTGATGCAAATCTGTGTGTGTGTAAGGTGCAGGTGCAAGCTCCTGACAAAGGTGTTCTCCAGGTTCAGTTTCTCCCTGTCAGACACATTGGAAATGTTTTCCTCTGGCATTCATTCCAAGTGTCACAGATTGCTTAACCCAGGAGCTCTGAGAATGGAACGGCAAGAGGTGTTCCGCTTACGTCATAAACAGTGCTCCAGAGCGCTTAGCAACGGGCACAACGAAACGTGTCTGTGGGATAGTGACCATTCCCGCCTAGTACTGGCAATTCACGAGCACTGCCAAAAGGCAAAGGAAGGTGCTTAGCATCCGGCTGTGCGCAAAGCTTTCAGACTGCCAGAGGACTGCAGCTGTGGTAAGCCCACTTGCTCATTTGACGTTAGATGTCACCTGCAAGAACTTCACCCCCATCTGGTTTATGCTGCTACCTGTTGTTAGGCGACAACAAGGGCACAAGTCGCGAACGCTTTTTCCTGCCTCATTTTGCTAGACCACGCTCTTTTGTGGCTCTGTAGTGCTTGCCAATCTGCTATGTGCGTGCTGCTGCTTCCATCTGACAAGGAGCACAGCCTTCTGACAGCAGCTTTCAACTTGCCTAAGAAAGAGCTTGTCCATTTAGATGTGATGCAAATCTGTGTGTGTGTAAAGTGCAGGTGCAAGCTCCTGACAAAGGTGTTCTCCAGTTTCAGTTTCTATCTGCCAGACACATTGGAAATGTTTTCCTCTGGCATTCACGCCAAGAGTCGCAGATTGCTTAACCCAGGAGCTCTGAGAATGGAACGGCAAGAGGTGTTCCGCTTACGTCATAAACAGTGCTCCAGAGCGCTTAGCAACGGGCACAACGAAACGTGTCTGTGGGATAATGACCATTCCCGCCTAGTGCTGGCAATGCACGAGCACTGCCAAAAGGCAAAGGAAGGCGCTTAGCATCCGGCTTGTGTGCAAAGCTTTCAGACTGCCAGAGAACTGCAGCTGTGGTAAGCCCGCTTGCTCATTTGACGTTAGATGTCGCCTGCAAGAACTTCACCCCCATCTGGTTTATGCTGCTACCTGTTGTTAGGCGACAACAAGAGCACATGTAGCAAATGCTTTTTCCTGCCTCATTTTGCTAGACCACACTCTTCTGTGGCTCTTTAGTGCTTGCCAAACTGCTATGTGCGTGCTGCTGCTTCCATCTGACAAGGAGCACAGCCTTCTGACAGCAGCTTTCAACTTGTCTAAGGAAGAGCTTGGCCATTTAGATGTGATGCAAATCTGTGTGTGTGTAAGGTGCAGGTGCAAGCTCCTGACAAAGGTGTTCTCCAGTTTCAGTTTCTATCTGCCAGACACATTGGAAATGTTTTCCTCTGGCATTCGCACCAAGAGTCGCAGAATACTTTACTGAGGAGCTCTGAGAATGGAACGGCAAGAGGTGTTCCGCTTACGTCATAAACAGTGCTCCAGAGCGCTTAGCAACGGGCACAACGAAAAGTGTCTGTGGGATAGTGACCATTCCCGCCTAGTGCTGGCAATGCACGAGCACTGCCAAAAGGCAAAGGAAGTCGCTTAGCATCCGGCTTGTGCGCAAAGCTTTCAGACTGCCAGAGGACCGCAGCTGTGGTAAGCCCGCTTGCTCATTTGACGTTAGAAGTCGCCTGCAAGAACTTCACCCGCATCTGGTTTATGCTGCTACCTGTTGTTAGGCGACAACAAGAGCACATGTAGCAAATGCTTTTTCCTTCCTCATTTTGCTAGACCACGCTCTTTTGTGGCTCTTTAGTTCTTTCCAAACTCCTATGTGCGTGCTGCTGCTTCCATCTGACAAGGAGCACAGCCTTCTGACAGCAGCTTTCAACTTGCCTAAGAAAGAGCTTGGCCATTTAGATGTGATGTAAATCTGTGTGTGTGTAAAGTGCAGGTGCATGCTCCTGACAAAGGTGTTCTCCAGTTTCAGTTTCTATCTGCCAGACACTTTGGAAATGTTTTCCTCTGCATTCCCACCAAGAGTCGCAGATTGCTTAACCCAGGAGCTCTGAGAATGGAACGGCAAGAGGTGTTCCGCTTACGTCATAAACAGTGCTCCAGAGCGCTTAGCAACGGGCACAACGAAACGTGTCTGTGGGATAGTGACCATTCCCGCCTAGTGCTGGCAATGCACGAGCACTGACAAAAGGCAAAGGAAGGCGCTTTGCATCTGGCTTGTGAGCAAAGCTTTCAGACTGCCAGAGGACCGCAGCTGTGGTAAGCCCGCTTGCTCATTTGACGTTAGAATGCGCCTGCAAGAACTTCACCCGCATCTGGTTTATGCTGCTACCTGTTGTTAGGCGACAAGAAGGGCACAAGTCGCGAATGCTTTTTCCTGACCCGTTTTGCTAGACCACGCTCTTTTGTGGCTCTGTAGTGCTTGCCAATCTGCTATGTGCGTGCTGCTGCTTCCATCTGACAAGGAGCACAGCCTTCTGACAGCAGCTTTCAACTTGTCTAAGGAAGAGCTTGGCCATTTAGATGTGATGCAAATCTGTGTGTGTGTAAGGTGCAGGTGCAAGCTCCTGACAAAGGTGTTCTCCAGTTTCAGTTTCTATCTGCCAGACACATTGGAAATGTTTTCCTCTGGCATTCGCACCAAGAGTCGCAGATTGCTTAACCCAGGAGCTCTGAGAATGGAACGGCAAGAGGTGTTCTGCTTACGTCATAAACAGTGCTCCAGAGCGCTTAGCAACGGGCACAACGAAACGTGTCTGTGGGATAATGACCATTCCCGCCTAGTGCTGGCAATGCACGAGCACTGCCAAAAGGAAAAGGAAGGCGCTTTGCATCCGGCTTGTGAGCAAAGCTTTCAGACTGCCAGAGAACTGCAGCTGTGGTAAGCCCGCTTGCTCATTTGACGTTAGATGTCGCCTGCAAGAACTTCACCCCCATCTGGTTTATGCTGCTACCTGTTGTTAGGCGACAACAAGAGCACAAGTCGCAAATGCTTTTTCCTGCCTCATTTTGCTAGACCACGCTCTTCTGTGGCTCTTTAGTGCTTGCCAAACTGCTATGTGCGTGCTGCTGCTTCCATCTGACAAGGAGCACAGCCTTCTGACAGCAGCTTTCAACTTGTCTAAGGAAGAGCTTGGCCATTTAGATGTGATGCAAATCTGTGTGTGTGTAAGGTGCAGCTGCAAGCTCCTGACAAAGGTGTTCTCCAGTTTCAGTTTCTATCTGCCAGACACATTGGAAATGTTTTCCTCTGGCATTCGCACCAAGAGTCGCAGAATACTTTACTGAGGAGCTCTGAGAATGGAACGGCAAGAGGTGTTCCGCTTACGTCATAAACAGTGCTCCAGAGCGCTTAGCAACGGGCACAACGAAACGTGTCTGTGGGATAGTGACCATTCCCGCCTAGTGCTGGCAATGCACGAGCACTGCCAAAAGGCAAAGGAAGGCGCTTAGACTCCGGCTTGTGCGCTAAGCTTTCAGAATGCCAGAGGACCGCAGCTGTGGTAAGCCCGCTTGCTCATTTGACGTTAGATGTCGCCTGCAAGAACTTCACCCCCATCTGGTTTATGCTGCTACCTGTTGTTAGGCGACAAGAAGGGCACAAGTCGCGAATGCTTTTTCCTGCCTCATTTTGCTAGACCACGCTCTTCTGTGGCTCTTTAGTGCTTGCCAAACTGCTATGTGCGTGCTGCTGCTTCCATCTGACAAGGAGCACAGCCTTCTGACAGCAGCTTTCAACTTGTCTAAGGAAGAGCTTGGCCATTTAGATGTGATGCAAATCTGTGTGTGTGTAAGGTGCAGGTGCAAGCTCCTGACAAAGGTGTTCTCCAGTTTCAGTTTCTATCTGCCAGACACATTGGAAATGTTTTCCTCTGGCATTCCCACCAAGAGTCGCAGAATACTTAACTGAGGAGCTCTGAGAATGAAACGGCAAGAGGTGTTCCGCTTACGTCATAAACAGTGCTCCAGAGCGCTTAGCAACGGGCACAACGGAACAGTGTGCGGGATAGTGACCATTCACACCTAGTGCTGGCAATGCACGAGCACTGCCAAAAGGCAAAGGAAGGCGCTTAGCATCCGGCTTGTGCGCAAAGCTTTCAGACTGCCAGAGGACTGCAGCTGTGGTAAGCCCGCTTGCTCATTTGACGTTAGAAGGCGCCTGCAAGAACTTCACCCCCATCTGGTTTATGCTGCTACCTGTTGTTAGGCGACAACAAGAGCACATGTAACAAATGCTTTTTCCTGACCCGTTTTGCTAGACCACGCTCTTTTGTGGCTCTTTAGTGCTTGCCAAACTGCTATGTGCGTGCTGCTGCTTCCATCTGACAAGGAGCACAGCCTTCTGACAGCAGCTTTCAACTTGCCTAAGAAAGAGCTTGGCCATTTAGGTGTGATGCAAATCTGTGTGTGTGTAAAGTGCAGGTGCAAGCTCCTGACAAAGGTGTTCTCCAGGTTCAGTTTCTCCCTGTCAGACACATTGGAAATGTTTTCCTCTGGCATTCACGCTAAGAGTCGCAGATTGCTTAACCCAGGAGCTCTGAGAATGGAACGGCAAGAGGTGTTCCGCTTACGTCATAAACAGTGCTCCAGAGCGCTTAGCAACGGGCACAACGAAACGTGTCTGTGGGATAGTGACCATTCCCGCCTAGTGCTGGCAATGCACGAGCACTGCCAAAAGGCAAAGGAAGGCGCTTAGCATCCGGCTTGTGTGCAAAGCTTTCAGACTGCCAGAGAACTGCAGCTGTGGTAAGCCCGCTTGCTCATTTGACGTTAGATGTCGCTTGCAAGAACTTCACCCGCATCTGGTTTATGCTGCTACCTGTTGTTAGGCGACAACAAGGGCACAAGTCGCGAATGCTTTTTCCTGCCTCATTTTGCTAGACCACGCTCTTTTGTGGCTCTGTAGTGCTTGCCAATCTGCTATGTGCGTGCTGCTGCTTCCATCTGACAAGGAGCACAGCCTTCTGACAGCAGCTTTCAACTTGCCTAAGAAAGAGCTTGGCCATTTAGATGTGATGCAAATCTGTGTGTGTGTAAAGTGCAGGTGCAAGCTCCTGACAAAGGTGTTCTCCAGTTTCAGTTTCTATCTGCCAGACACATTGGAAATGTTTTCCTCTGGCATTCCCACCAAGAGTCGCAGATTGCTTAACCCAGGAGCTCTGAGAATGGAACGGCAAGAGGTGTTCCGCTTACGTCATAAACAGTGCTCCAGAGCGCTTAGCAACGGGCACAACGAAAAGTGTCTGTGGGATAGTGACCATTCCCGCCTAGTGCTGGCAATGCACGAGCACTGCCAAAAGGCAAAGGAAGGCGCTTAGCATCCGGCTTGTGCGCAAAGCTTTCAGAATGCCAGAGGACCGCAGCTGTGGTAAGCCCGCTTGCTCATTTGACGTTAGAAGTCGCTTGCAAGAACTTCACCCGCATCTGGTTTATGCTGCTACCTGTTGTTAGGCGACAACAAGAACACATGTAGCAAATGCTTTTTCCTGCCTCATTTTGCTAGACCACGCTCTTTTGTGGCTCTTTAGTTCTTTCCAAACTCTTATGTGCGTGCTGCTCCTTCCATCTGACAAGGAGCACAGCCTTCTGACAGCAGCTTTCAACTTGCCTAAGAAAGAGCTTGGCCATTTAGATGTGATGCAAATCTGTGTGTGTGTAAAGTGCAGGTGCATGCTCCTGACAAAGGTGTTCTCCAGTTTCAGTTTCTATCTGCCAGACACTTTGGAAATGTTTTCCTCTGCATTCCCACCAAGAGTCGCAGATTGCTTAACCCAGGAGCTCTGAGAATGGAACGGCAAGAGGTGTTCCGCTTACGTCATAAACAGTGCTCCAGAGCGCTTAGCAACGGGCACAACGAAACGTGTCTGTGGGATAGTGACCATTCCCGCCTAGTGCTGGCAATGCACGAGCACTGACAAAAGGCAAAGGAAGGCGCTTTGCATCTGGCTTGTGAGCAAAGCTTTCAGACTGCCAGAGGACCGCAGCTGTGGTAAGCCCGCTTGCTCATTTGACGTTAGAATGCGCCTGCAAGAACTTCACCCGCATCTGGTTTATGCTGCTACCTGTTGTTAGGCGACAAGAAGGGCACAAGTCGCGAATGCTTTTTCCTGACCCGTTTTGCTAGACCACGCTCTTTTGTGGCTCTGTAGTGCTTGCCAATCTGCTATGTGCGTGCTGCTCCTTCCATCTGACAAGGAGCACAGCCTTCTGACAGCAGCTTTCAACTTGTCTAAGGAAGAGCTTGGCCATTTAGATGTGATGCGAATCTGTGTGTGTGTAAGGTGCAGGTGCAAGCTCCTGACAAAGGTGTTCTCCAGTTTCAGTTTCTATCTGCCAGACACATTGGAAATGTTTTCCTCTGACATTCCCACCAAGAGTCGCAGAATACTTAACTGAGGAGCTCTGAGAATGAAACGGCAAGAGGTGTTCCGCTTACGTCATAAACAGTGCTCCAGAGCGCTTAGCAACGGGCACAACGGAACAGTGTGCGGGATAGTGACCATTCACACCTAGTGCTGGCAATTCACGAGCACTGCCAAAAGGCAAAGGAAGGCGCTTTGCATCTGGCTTGTGCGCAAAGCTTTCAGACTGCCAGAGGACCGCAGCTGTGGTAAGCCCGCTTGCTCATTTGACGTTAGATGTCGCTTGCAAGAACTTCACCCCCATCTGGTTTATGCTGCTACCTGTTGTTAGGCGACAACAAGAGCACATGTAGCAAATGCTTTTTCCTGCCTCATTTTGCTAGACCACGCTCTTTTGTGGCTCTTTAGTTCTTGCCAAACTCCTATGTGCGTGCTGCTGCTTCCATCTGACAGGGAGCACAGCCTTCTGACAGCAGCTTTCAACTTGCCTAAGAAAGAGCTTGGCCATTTAGATGTGATGCAAATCTGTGTGTGTGTAAAGTGCCGGTGCATGCTCCTGACAAAGGTGTTCTCCAGTTTCAGTTTCTATCTGCCAGACACATTGGAAATGTTTTCCTCTGGCATTCGCACCAAGAGTCGCAGATTGCTTAACCCAGGAGCTCTGAGAATGGAACGGCAAGAGGTGTTCCGCTTACGTCATAAACAGTGCTCCAGAGCGCTTAGCAACGGGCACAACGAAACGTGTCTGTGGGATAGTGACCACTCCCGCCTAGTGCTGGCAATGCACGAGCACTGACAAAAGGCAAAGGAAGGTGCTTTGCATCTGGCTTGTGAGCAAAGCTTTCAGACTGCCAGAGGACCGCAGCTGTGGTAAGCCCGCTTGCTCATTTGACGTTAGATGTCGCCTGCAAGAACTTCACCCGCATCTGGTTTATGCTGCTACCTGTTGTTAGGCGACAAGAAGGGCACAAGTCGCGAATGCTTTTTCCTGCCTCATTTTGCTAGACCACGCTCTTCTGTGGCTCTTTAGTGCTTGCCAAACTCCTATGTGCGTGCTGCTGCTTCCATCTGACAAGGAGCACAGCCTTCTGACAGCAGCTTTCAACTTGTCTAAGGAAGAGCTTGGCCATTTAGATGTGATGCAAATCTGTGTGTGTGTAAGGTGCAGCTGCAAGCTCCTGACAAAGGTGTTCTCCAGTTTCAGTTTCTATCTGCCAGACACATTGGAAATGTTTTCCTCTGACATTCCCACCAAGAGTCGCAGAATACTTAACTGAGGAGCTCTGAGAATGAAACGGCAAGAGGTGTTCCGCTTACGTCATAAACAGTGCTCCAGAGCGCTTAGCAACGGGCACAACGGAACAGTGTGCGGGATAGTGACCATTCACACCTAGTGCTGGCAATTCACGAGCACTGCCAAAAGGCAAAGGAAGGCGCTTAGCATCCGGCTTGTGCGCAAAGCTTTCAGACTGCCAGAGGACCGCAGCTGTGGTAAGCCCGCTTGCTCATTTGACGTTAGATGTCGCTTGCAAGAACTTCACCCCCATCTGGTTTATGCTGCTACCTGTTGTTAGGCGACAACAAGAGCACATGTAGCAAATGCTTTTTCCTGACCCGTTTTGCTAGACCACGCTCTTTTGTGGCTCTGTAGTGCTTGCCAATCTGCTATGTGCGTGCTGCTGCTTCCATCTGACAAGGAGCACAGCCTTCTGACAGCAGCTTTCAACTTGCCTAAGAAAGAGCTTGGCCATTTAGATGTGATGCAAATCTGTGTGTGTGTAAAGTGCAGGTGCAAGCTCCTGACAAAGGTGTTCTCCAGTTTCAGTTTCTATATGCCAGACACATTGGAAATGTTTTCCTCTGGCATTCACGCCAAGAGTCGCAGATTGCTTAACCCAGGAGCTCTGAGAATGGAACGGCAAGAGGTGTTCCGCTTACGTCATAAACAGTGCTCCAGAGCGCTTAGCAACGGGCACAACGGAACAGTGTGCGGGATAGTGACCATTCCCGCCTAGTGCTGGCAATTCACGAGCACTGCCAAAAGGCAAAGGAAGGCGCTTAGCATCCGGCTTGTGTGCAAAGCTTTCAGACTGCCAGAGAACTGCAGCTGTGGTAAGCCCGCTTGCTCATTTGACGTTAGATGTCGCTTGCAAGAACTTCACCCCCATCTGGTTTATGCTGCTACCTGTTGTTAGGCGACAACAAGGGCACAAGTCGCGAATGCTTTTTCCTGCCTCATTTTGCTAGACCACGCTCTTTTGTGGCTCTTTAGTGCTTGCCAAACTCCTATGTGCGTGCTGCTCCTTCCATCTGACAAGGAGCACAGCCTTCTGACAGCAGCTTTCAACTTGCCTAAGAAAGAGCTTGGCCATTTAGATGTGATGTAAATCTGTGTGTGTGTAAAGTGCAGGTGCATGCTCCTGACAAAGGTGTTCTCCAGTTTCAGTTTCTATCTGCCAGACACTTTGGAAATGTTTTCCTCTGCATTCCCACCAAGAGTCGCAGATTGCTTAACCCAGGAGCTCTGAGAATGGAACGGCAAGAGGTGTTCCGCTTACGTCATAAACAGTGCTCCAGAGCGCTTAGCAACGGGCACAACGAAACGTGTCTGTGGGATAGTGACCATTCCCGCCTAGTGCTGGCAATGCACGAGCACTGACAAAAGGCAAAGGAAGGCGCTTTGCATCTGGCTTGTGAGCAAAGCTTTCAGACTGCCAGAGGACCGCAGCTGTGGTAAGCCCGCTTGCTCATTTGACGTTAGAATGCGCCTGCAAGAACTTCACCCGCATCTGGTTTATGCTGCTACCTGTTGTTAGGCGACAAGAAGGGCACAAGTCGCGAATGCTTTTTCCTGACCCGTTTTGCTAGACCACGCTCTTTTGTGGCTCTGTAGTGCTTGCCAATCTGCTATGTGCGTGCTGCTCCTTCCATCTGACAAGGAGCACAGCCTTCTGACAGCAGCTTTCAACTTGTCTAAGGAAGAGCTTGGCCATTTAGATGTGATGCGAATCTGTGTGTGTGTAAGGTGCAGGTGCAAGCTCCTGACAAAGGTGTTCTCCAGTTTCAGTTTCTATCTGCCAGACACATTGGAAATGTTTTCCTCTGACATTCCCACCAAGAGTCGCAGAATACTTAACTGAGGAGCTCTGAGAATGAAACGGCAAGAGGTGTTCCGCTTACGTCATAAACAGTGCTCCAGAGCGCTTAGCAACGGGCACAACGGAACAGTGTGCGGGATAGTGACCATTCACACCTAGTGCTGGCAATTCACGAGCACTGCCAAAAGGCAAAGGAAGGCGCTTTGCATCTGGCTTGTGCGCAAAGCTTTCAGACTGCCAGAGGACCGCAGCTGTGGTAAGCCCGCTTGCTCATTTGACGTTAGATGTCGCTTGCAAGAACTTCACCCCCATCTGGTTTATGCTGCTACCTGTTGTTAGGCGACAACAAGAGCACATGTAGCAAATGCTTTTTCCTGCCTCATTTTGCTAGACCACGCTCTTTTGTGGCTCTTTAGTTCTTGCCAAACTCCTATGTGCGTGCTGCTGCTTCCATCTGACAGGGAGCACAGCCTTCTGACAGCAGCTTTCAACTTGCCTAAGAAAGAGCTTGGCCATTTAGATGTGATGCAAATCTGTGTGTGTGTAAAGTGCCGGTGCATGCTCCTGACAAAGGTGTTCTCCAGTTTCAGTTTCTATCTGCCAGACACATTGGAAATGTTTTCCTCTGGCATTCGCACCAAGAGTCGCAGATTGCTTAACCCAGGAGCTCTGAGAATGGAACGGCAAGAGGTGTTCCGCTTACGTCATAAACAGTGCTCCAGAGCGCTTAGCAACGGGCACAACGAAACGTGTCTGTGGGATAGTGACCACTCCCGCCTAGTGCTGGCAATGCACGAGCACTGACAAAAGGCAAAGGAAGGTGCTTTGCATCTGGCTTGTGAGCAAAGCTTTCAGACTGCCAGAGGACCGCAGCTGTGGTAAGCCCGCTTGCTCATTTGACGTTAGATGTCGCCTGCAAGAACTTCACCCGCATCTGGTTTATGCTGCTACCTGTTGTTAGGCGACAAGAAGGGCACAAGTCGCGAATGCTTTTTCCTGCCTCATTTTGCTAGACCACGCTCTTCTGTGGCTCTTTAGTGCTTGCCAAACTCCTATGTGCGTGCTGCTGCTTCCATCTGACAAGGAGCACAGCCTTCTGACAGCAGCTTTCAACTTGTCTAAGGAAGAGCTTGGCCATTTAGATGTGATGCAAATCTGTGTGTGTGTAAGGTGCAGGTGCAAGCTCCTGACAAAGGTGTTCTCCAGTTTCAGTTTCTATCTGCCAGACACATTGGAAATGTTTTCCTCTGACATTCCCACCAAGAGTCGCAGAATACTTAACTGAGGAGCTCTGAGAATGAAACGGCAAGAGGTGTTCCGCTTACGTCATAAACAGTGCTCCAGAGCGCTTAGCAACGGGCACAACGGAACAGTGTGCGGGATAGTGACCATTCACACCTAGTGCTGGCAATTCACGAGCACTGCCAAAAGGCAAAGGAAGGCGCTTAGCATCCGGCTTGTGCGCAAAGCTTTCAGACTGCCAGAGGACCGCAGCTGTGGTAAGCCCGCTTGCTCATTTGACGTTAGATGTCGCTTGCAAGAACTTCACCCCCATCTGGTTTATGCTGCTACCTGTTGTTAGGCGACAACAAGAGCACATGTAGCAAATGCTTTTTCCTGACCCGTTTTGCTAGACCACGCTCTTTTGTGGCTCTGTAGTGCTTGCCAATCTGCTATGTGCGTGCTGCTGCTTCCATCTGACAAGGAGCACAGCCTTCTGACAGCAGCTTTCAACTTGCCTAAGAAAGAGCTTGGCCATTTAGATGTGATGCAAATCTGTGTGTGTGTAAAGTGCAGGTGCAAGCTCCTGACAAAGGTGTTCTCCAGTTTCAGTTTCTATATGCCAGACACATTGGAAATGTTTTCCTCTGGCATTCACGCCAAGAGTCGCAGATTGCTTAACCCAGGAGCTCTGAGAATGGAACGGCAAGAGGTGTTCCGCTTACGTCATAAACAGTGCTCCAGAGCGCTTAGCAACGGGCACAACGAAACGTGTCTGTGGGATAGTGACCATTCCCGCCTAGTGCTGGCAATGCACGAGCACTGCCAAAAGGCAAAGGAAGGCGCTTAGCATCCGGCTTGTGCGCAAAGCTTTCAGACTGCCAGAGGACCGCAGCTGTGGTAAGCCCGCTTGCTCATTTGATGTTAGATGTCGCCTGCAAGAACTTCACCCCCATCTGGTTTATGCTGCTACCTGTTGTTAGGCGACAACAAGAGCACATGTAGCAAATGCTTTTTCCTGACCCGTTTTGCTAGACCACGCTCTTCTGTGGCTCTGTAGTGCTTGCCAATCTGCTATGTGCGTGCTGCTGCTTCCATCTGACAAGGAGCACAGCCTTCTGACAGCAGCTTTCAACTTGCCGAAGAAAGAGCTTGGCCATTTAGGTGTGATGCAAATCTGTGTGTGTGTAAGGTGCAGGTGCAAGCTCCTGACAAAGGTGTTCTCCAGTTTCAGTTTCTATCTGCCAGACACATTGGAAATGTTTTCCTCTGGCATTCCCACCAAGAGTCGCAGAATACTTTACTGAGGAGCTCTGAGAATGGAACGGCAAGAGGTGTTCCGCTTACGTCATAAACTGTGCTCCAGAGCGCTTAGCAACGAGCACAACGAAACGTGTCTGTGGGATAGTGACCATTCCCGCCTAGTGCTGGCAATGCACGAGCACTGCCAAAAGGCAAAGGAAGGTGCTTAGCATCCGGCTGTGCGCAAAGCTTTCAGACTGCCAGAGGACTGCAGCTGTGGTAAGCCCACTTGCTCATTTGACGTTAGCTGTCGCCTGCAAGAACTTCACCCGCATCTGGTTTATGCTGCTACCTGTTGTTAGGCGACAAGAAGGGCACAAGTCGCGAATGCTTTTTCCTGTTTCATTTTGCTAGACCACGCTCTTTTGTGGCTCTGTAGTGCTTGCCAATCTGCTATGTGCGTGCTGCTGCTTCCATCTGACAAGGAGCACAACCTTCTGACAGCAGCTTTCAACTTGCCTAAGAAAGAGCTTGGCCATTTAGGTGTGATGCAAATCTGTGTGTGTGTAAAGTGCAGGTGCATGCTCCTGACAAAGGTGTTCTCCAGTTTCAGTTTCTATCTGCCAGACACATTGGAAATGTTTTCCTCTGGCATTCGCACCAAGAGTCGCAGATTGCTTAACCCAGGAGCTCTGAGAATGGAACGGCAAGAGGTGTTCCGCTTACGTCATAAACAGTGCTCCAGAGCGCTTAGCAACGGGCACAACGAAACGTGTCTGTGGGATAGTGACCATTCACGCCTAGTGCTGGCAATGCACGAGCACTGCCAAAAGGCAAAGGAAGGCGCTTAACATCCGGCTTGTGTGCAAAGCTTTCAGACTGCCAGAGAACTGCAGCTGTGGTAAGCCCGCTTGCTCATTTGACATTAGATGTCGCTTGCAAGAACTTCACCCGCATCTGGTTTATGCTGCTACCTGTTGTTAGGCGACAACAAGAGCACAAGTCGCAAATGCTTTTTCCTGCCTCATTTTGCTAGACCACGCTCTTCTGTGGCTCTTTAGTGCTTGCCAAACTGCTATGTGCGTGCTGCTGCTTCCATCTGACAAGGAGCACAGCCTTCTGACAGCAGCTTTCAACTTGTCTAAGGAAGAGCTTGGCCATTTAGATGTGATGCAAATCTGTGTGTGTGTAAGGTGCAGGTGCAAGCTCCTGACAAAGGTGTTCTCCAGTTTCAGTTTCTATCTGCCAGACACATTGGAAATGTTTTCCTCTGGCATTCCCACCAAGAGTCGCAGAATACTTTACTGAGGAGCTCTGAGAATGGAACGGCAAGAGGTGTTCCGCTTACGTCATAAACTGTGCTCCAGAGCGCTTAGCAACGGGCACAACGAAACGTGTCTGTGGGATAGTGACCATTCCCGCCTAGTGCTGGCAATGCACGGGCACTGCCAAAAGGCAAAGGAAGGCGCTTAGCATCCGGCTTGTGCGCAAAGCTTTCAGACTGCCAGAGGACTGCAGCTGTGGTAAGCCCGCTTGCTCATTTGACGTTAGAAGTCGCTTGCAAGAACTTCACCCCCATCTGGTTTATGCTGCTACCTGTTGTTAGGCGACAACAAGAGCACATGTAGCAAATGCTTTTTCCTGCCTCATTTTGCTAGACCACGCTCTTTTGTGGCTCTTTAGTTCTTGCCAAACTCCTATGTGCGTGCTGCTGCTTCCATCTGACAAGGAGCACAGCCTTCTGACAGCAGCTTTCAACTTGCCTAAGAAAGAGCTTGGCCATTTAGGTGTGATGCAAATCTGTGTGTGTGTAAAGTGCAGGTGCATGCTCCTGACAAAGGTGTTCTCCAGTTTCAGTTTCTATCTGCCAGACACATTGGAAATGTTTTCCTCTGGCATTCGCACCAAGAGTCGCAGATTGCTTAACCCAGGAGCTCTGAGAATGGAACGGCAAGAGGTGTTCCGCTTACGTCATAAACAGTGCTCCAGAGCGCTTAGCAACGGGCACAACGAAACGTGTCTGTGGGATAGTGACCATTCCCGCCTAGTGCTGGCAATGCACGAGCACTGACAAAAGGCAAAGGAAGGCGCTTTGCATCTGGCTTGTGAGCAAAGCTTTCAGACTGCCAGAGGACCGCAGCTGTGGTAAGCCCGCTTGCTCATTTGACGTTAGATGTCGCCTGCAAGAACTTCACCCGCATCTGGTTTATGCTGCTACCTGTTGTTAGGCGACAAGAAGGGCACAAGTCGCGAATGCTTTTTCCTGCCTCATTTTGCTAGACCACGCTCTTCTGTGGCTCTTTAGTGCTTGCCAAACTCCTATGTGCGTGCTGCTGCTTCCATCTGACAAGGAGCACAGCCTTCTGACAGCAGCTTTCAACTTGTCTAAGGAAGAGCTTGGCCATTTAGATGTGATGCAAATCTGTGTGTGTGTAAGGTGCAGGTGCAAGCTCCTGACAAAGGTGTTCTCCAGTTTCAGTTTCTATCTGCCAGACACATTGGAAATGTTTTCCTCTGACATTCCCACCAAGAGTCGCAGAATACTTAACTGAGGAGCTCTGAGAATGAAACGGCAAGAGGTGTTCCGCTTACGTCATAAACAGTGCTCCAGAGCGCTTAGCAACGGGCACAACGGAACAGTGTGCGGGATAGTGACCATTCACACCTAGTGCTGGCAATTCACGAGCACTGCCAAAAGGCAAAGGAAGGCGCTTAGCATCCGGCTTGTGCGCAAAGCTTTCAGACTGCCAGAGGACCGCAGCTGTGGTAAGCCCGCTTGCTCATTTGACGTTAGATGTCGCTTGCAAGAACTTCACCCCCATCTGGTTTATGCTGCTACCTGTTGTTAGGCGACAACAAGAGCACATGTAGCAAATGCTTTTTCCTGACCCGTTTTGCTAGACCACGCTCTTTTGTGGCTCTGTAGTGCTTGCCAATCTGCTATGTGCGTGCTGCTGCTTCCATCTGACAAGGAGCACAGTCTTCTGACAGCAGCTTTCAACTTGCCTAAGAAAGAGCTTGGCCATTTAGGTGTGATGCAAATCTGTGTGTGTGTAAAGTGCAGGTGCAAGCTCCTGACAAAGGTGTTCTCCAGTTTCAGATTCTATATGCCAGACATATTGGAAATGTTTTCCTCTGGCATTCACGCCAAGAGTCGCAGATTGCTTAACCCAGGAGCTCTGAGAATGGAACGGCAAGAGGTGTTCCGCTTACGTCATAAACAGTGCTCCAGAGCGCTTAGCAACGGGCACAACGAAACGTGTCTGTGGGATAGTGACCATTCCCGCCTAGTGCTGGCAATGCACGAGCACTGCCAAAAGGCAAAGGAAGGTGCTTAGCATCCGGCTGTGCGCGAAGCTTTCAGACTGCCAGAGGACTGCAGCTGTGGTAAGCCCGCTTGCTCATTTGACGTTAGATGTCGCCTGCAAGAACTTCACCCGCATCTGGTTTATGCTGCTACCTGTTGTTAGGCGACAAGAAGGGCACAAGTCGCGAATGCTTTTTCCTGCCTCATTTTGCTAGACCACGCTCTTTTGTGGCTCTGTAGTGCTTGCCAATCTGCTATGTGCGTGCTGCTGCTTCCATCTGACAAGGAGCACAGCCTTCTGACAGCAGCTTTCAACTTGCCTAAGAAAGAGCTTGGCCATTTAGGTGTGATGCAAATCTGTGTGTGTGTAAGGTGCAGGTGCAAGCTCCTGACAAAGGTGTTCACCAGTTTCAGTTTCTATCTGCCAGACACATTGGAAATGTTTTCCTCTGGCATTCCCACCAAGAGTCGCAGAATACTTAACCCAGGAGCTCTGAGAATGGAACGGCAAGAGGTGTTCCGCTTACGTCATAAACAGTGCTCCAGAGCGCTTAGCAACGGGCACAACGAAACGTGTCTGTGGGATAGTGACCATTCCCGCCTAGTGCTGGCAATGCACGGGCACTGCCAAAAGGCAAAGGAAGGCGCTTAGCATCCGGCTTGTGCGCAAAGCTTTCAGACTGCCAGAGGACTGCAGCTGTGGTAAGCCCGCTTGCTCATTTGACGTTAGAAGTCGCTTGCAAGAACTTCACCCGCATCTGGTTTATGCTGCTACCTGTTGTTAGGCGACAACAAGAGCACATGTAGCAAATGCTTTTTCCTGCCTCATTTTGCTAGACCACGCTCTTTTGTGGCTCTGTAATGCTTGCCAAACTGCTATGTGCGTGCTGCTGCTTCCATCTGACAAGGAGCACAGCCTTCTGACAGCAGCTTTCAACTTGCCTAAGAAAGAGCTTGGCCATTTAGATGTGATGCAAATCTGTGTGTGTGTAAAGTGCAGGTGCAAGCTCCTGACAAAGGTGTTCTCCAGTTTCAGTTTCTATCTGCCAGACACATTGGAAATGTTTTCCTCTGGCATTC
Organism: Poecile atricapillus; assembly: GCF_030490865.1. Lineage (NCBI taxonomy): Eukaryota > Metazoa > Chordata > Aves > Passeriformes > Paridae > Poecile > Poecile atricapillus. The sequence continues at coordinate 42,694,445 of NC_081253.1, forward strand.
ACGCCAAGAGTCGCAGATTGCTTAACCCAGGAGCTCTGAGAATGGAACGGCAAGAGGTGTTCCGCTTACGTCATAAACAGTGCTCCAGAGCGCTTAGCAACGGGCACAACGAAACGTGTCTGTGGGATAGTGACCATTCCCGCCTAGTGCTGGCAATGCACGAGCACTGCCAAAAGGCAAAGGAAGGCGCTTAGCATCCGGCTTGTGCGCAAAGCTTTCAGACTGCCAGAGGACCGCAGCTGTGGTAAGCCCGCTTGCTCATTTGACGTTAGAATGCGCCTGCAAGAACTTCACCCGCATCTGGTTTATGCTGCTACCTGTTGTTAGGCGACAACAAGAGCACAAGTCGCAAATGCTTTTTCCTGACCCGTTTTGCTAGACCACGCTCTTTTGTGGCTCTTTAGTGCTTGCCAAACTCCTATGTGCGTGCTGCTGCTTCCATCTGACAAGGAGCACAGCCTTCTGACAGCAGCTTTCAACTTGCCTAAGAAAGAGCTTGGCCATTTAGGTGTGATGCAAATCTGTGTGTGTGTAAAGTGCAGGTGCAAGCTCCTGACAAAGGTTTTCTCCAGGTTCAGTTTCTCCCTGTCAGACACATTGGAAATGTTTTCCTCTGGCATTCACGCCAAGAGTCGCAGATTGCTTAACCCAGGAGGTCTGAGAATGGAACGGCAAGAGGTGTTCCGCTTACGTCATAAACTGTGCTCCAGAGCGCTTAGCAACGGGCACAACGAAACGTGTCTGTGGGATAGTGACCATTCCCGCCTAGTGCTGGCAATGCACGAGCACTGCCAAAAGGCAAAGGAAGATGCTTAGCATCCGGCTTGTGCGCAAAGCTTTCAGACTGCCAGAGGACTGCAGCTGTGGTAAGCCCGCTTGCTCATTTGACGTTAGATGTCACCTGCAAGAACTTCACCCGCATCTGGTTTATGCTGCTACCTGTTGTTAGGCGACAAGAAGGGCACAAGTCGCGAATGCTTTTTCCTGCCTCATTTTGCTAGACCACGCTCTTCTGTGGCTCTTTAGTGCTTGCCAAACTGCTATGTGCGTGCTGCTGCTTCCATCTGACAAGGAGCACAGCCTTCTGACAGCAGCTTTCAACTTGCCTAAGAAAGAGCTTGGCCATTTAGATGTGATGCAAATCTGTGTGTGTGTAAGGTGCAGGTGCAAGCTCCTGACAAAGGTGTTCTCCAGTTTCAGTTTCTATCTGCCAGACACATTGGAAATGTTTTCCTCTGGCATTCGCACCAAGAGTAGCAGAATACTTTACTGAGGAGCTCTGAGAATGGAACGGCAAGAGGTGTTCCGCTTACGTCATAAACAGTGCTCCAGAGCGCTTAGCAACGGGCACAACGAAACGTGTCTGTGGGATAGTGACCATTCCCGCCTAGTGCTGGCAATGCACGAGCACTGCCAAAAGGCAAAGGAAGGCGCTTAGCATCCGGCTTGTGCGCAAAACTTTCAGACTGCCAGAGGACCGCAGCTGTGGTAAGCCCGCTTGCTCATTTGACGTTAGAATGCGCCTGCAAGAACTTCACCCGCATCTGGTTTATGCTGCTACCTGTTGTTAGGCGACAACAAGAGCACATGTAGCAAATGCTTTTTCCTGACCCGTTTTGCTAGACCATGCTCTTTTGTGGCTCTGTAGTGCTTGCCAATCTGCTATGTGCGTGCTGCTGCTTCCATCTGACAAGGAGCACAGCCTTCTGACAGCAGCTTTCAACTTGCCTAAGAAAGAGCTTGTCCATTTAGATGTGATGCAAATCTGTGTGTGTGTAAAGTGCAGGTGCAAGCTCCTGACAAAGGTGTTCTCCAGTTTCAGTTTCTATCTGCCAGACACATTGGAAATGTTTTCCTCTGGCATTCCCACCAAGAGTCGCAGAATACTTAACCCAGGAGCTCTGAGAATGGAACGGCAAGAGGTGTTCCGCTTACGTCATAAACAGTGCTCCAGAGCGCTTAGCAACGGGCACAACGAAACGTGTCTGTGGGATAGTGACCATTCCCGCCTAGTGCTGGCAATGCACGGGCACTGCCAAAAGGCAAAGGAAGGCGCTTAGCATCCGGCTTGTGCGCAAAGCTTTCAGACTGCCAGAGGACTGCAGCTGTGGTAAGCCCGCTTGCTCATTTGACGTTAGAAGTCGCTTGCAAGAACTTCACCCCCATCTGGTTTATGCTGCTACCTGTTGTTAGGCGACAACAAGAGCACATGTAGCAAATGCTTTTTCCTGCCTCATTTTGCTAGACCACGCTCTTCTGTGGCTCTTTAGTTCTTGCCAAACTGCTATGTGCGTGCTGCTGCTTCCATCTGACAAGGAGCACAGCCTTCTGACAGCAGCTTTCAACTTGTCTAAGGAAGAGCTTGGCCATTTAGATGTGATGCAAATCTGTGTGTGTCTAAGGTGCAGGTGCAAGCTCCTGACAAAGGTGTTCTCCAGTTTCAGTTTCTATCTGCCAGACACATTGGAAATGTTTTCCTCTGGCATTCGCACCAAGAGTCGCAGAATACTTTACTGAGGAGCTCTGAGAATGGAACGGCAAGAGGTGTTCCGCTTACGTCATAAACAGTGCTCCAGAGCGCTTAGCAACGGGCACAACGAAACAGTGTGCGGGATAGTGACCATTCCCGCCTAGTGCTGGCAATGCACGAGCACTGCCAAAAGGCAAAGGAAGGCGCTTAGCATCCGGCTTGTGCGCAAAGCTTTCAGACTGCCAGAGGACCGCAGCTGTGGTAAGCCCGCTTGCTCATTTGACGTTAGAAGTCGCTTGCAAGAACTTCACCCGCATCTGGTTTATGCTGCTACCTGTTGTTAGGCGACAACAAGAGCACATGTAGCAAATGCTTTTTCCTGCCTCATTTTGCTAGACCACGCTCTTTTGTGGCTCTGTAATGCTTGCCAAACTGCTATGTGCGTGCTGCTGCTTCCATCTGACAAGGAGCACAGCCTTCTGACAGCAGCTTTCAACTTGCCTAAGAAAGAGCTTGGCCATTTAGATGTGATGCAAATCTGTGTGTGTGTAAAGTGCAGGTGCAAGCTCCTGACAAAGGTGTTCTCCAGTTTCAGTTTCTATCTGCCAGACACATTGGAAATGTTTTCCTCTGGCCTTCACGCCAAGAGTCGCAGATTGCTTAACCCAGGAGCTCTGAGAATGGAACGGCAAGAGGTGTTCCGCTTACGTCATAAACAGTGCTCCAGAGCGCTTAGCAACGGGCACAACGAAACGTGTCTGAGGGATAGTGACCATTCCCGCCTAGTGCTGGCAATGCACGAGCACTGCCAAAAGGCAAAGGAAGGCGCTTAGCATCCGGCTTGTGCGCAAAGCTTTCAGACTGCCAGAGGACCGCAGCTGTGGTAAGCCCGCTTGCTCATTTGACGTTAGATGTCGCTTGCAAGAACTTCACCCGCATCTGGTTTATGCTGCTACCTGTTGTTAGGTGACAACAAGAGCACATGTAGCAAATGCTTTTTCCTGACCCGTTTTGCTAGACCACGCTCTTTTGTGGCTCTGTAGTGCTTGCCAATCTGCTATGTGCGTGCTGCTGCTTCCATCTGACAAGGAGCACAGCCTTCTGACAGCAGCTTTCAACTTGCCTAAGAAAGAGCTTGGCCATTTAGATGTGATGCAAATCTGTGTGTGTGAAAAGTGCAGGTGCAAGCTCCTGACAAAGGTGTTCTCCAGTTTCAGTTTCTATATGCCAGACACATTGGAAATGGTTTCCTCTGGCATTCACGCCAAGAGTTGCAGATTGCTTAACCCAGGAGCTCTGAGAATGGAACGGCAAGAGGTGTTCCGCTTACGTCATAAACAGTGCTCCAGAGCGCTTAGCAACGGGCACAACGAAACGTGTCTGTGGGATAGTGACCATTCCCGCCTAGTGCTCGCAATGCACGAGCACTGCCAAAAGGCAAAGGAAGGCGCTTAGCATCCGGCTTGTGTGCAAAGCTTTCAGACTGCCAGAGAACTGCAGCTGTGAAAAGCCCGCTTGCTCATTTGATGTTAGATGTCGCCTGCAAGAACTTCACCCCCATCTGGTTTATGCTGCTACCTGTTGTTAGGCGACAACAAGAGCACAAGTCGCAAATGCTTTTTCCTGACCCGTTTTGCTAGACCACGCTCTTCTGTGGCTCTTTAGTGCTTGCCAAACTGCTATGTGCGTGCTGCTGCTTCCATCTGACAAGGAGCACAGCCTTCTGACAGCAGCTTTCAACTTGTCTAAGGAAGAGCTTGGCCATTTAGGTGTGATGCAAATCTGTGTGTGTGTAAAGTGCAGGTGCAAGCTCCTGACAAAGGTTTTCTCCAGGTTCAGTTTCTCCCTGTCAGACACATTGGAAATGTTTTCCTCTGGCATTCACGCCAAGAGTCGCAGATTGCTTAACCCAGGAGGTCTGAGAATGGAACGGCAAGAGGTGTTCCGCTTACGTCATAAACTGTGCTCCAGAGCGCTTAGCAACGGGCACAACGAAACGTGTCTGTGGGATAGTGACCATTCCCGCCTAGTGCTGGCAATGCACGAGCACTGCCAAAAGGCAAAGGAAGGTGCTTAGCATCCGGCTTGTGCGCAAAGCTTTCAGACTGCCAGAGGACCGCAGCTGTGGTAAGCCCGCTTGCTCATTTGACGTTAGATGTCACCTGCAAGAACTTCACCCGCATCTGGTTTATGCTGCTACCTGTTGTTAGGCGACAAGAAGGGCACAAGTCGCGAATGCTTTTTCCTGCCTCATTTTGCTAGACCACGCTCTTCTGTGGCTCTTTAGTGCTTGCCAAACTGCTATGTGCGTGCTGCTGCTTCCATCTGACAAGGAGCACAGCCTTCTGACAGCAGCTTTCAACTTGCCTAAGAAAGAGCTTGGCCATTTAGATGTGATGCAAATCTGTGTGTGTGTAAGGTGCAGCTGCAAGCTCCTGACAAAGGTGTTCTCCAGTTTCAGTTTCTATCTGCCAGACACATTGGAAATGTTTTCCTCTGGCATTCACGCCAAGAGTCGCAGATTGCTTAACCCAGGAGCTCTGAGAATGGAACGGCAAGAGGTGTTCCGCTTACGTCATAAACTGTGCTCCAGAGCGCTTAGCAACGGGCACAACGAAACGTGTCTGTGGGATAGTGACCATTCCCGCCTAGTGCTGGCAATGCACGAGCACTGCCAAAAGGCAAAGGAAGGCGCTTAGCATCCGGCTTGTGTGCAAAGCTTTCAGACTGCCAGAGAACTGCAGCTGTGGTAAGCCCGCTTGCTCATTTGACGTTAGAAGGCGCCTGCAAGAACTTCACCCCCATCTGGTTTATGCTGCTACCTGTTGTTAGGCGACAACAAGAGCACAAGTCGCAAATGCTTTTTCCTGCCTCATTTTGCCAGACCACGCTCATCTGTGGCTCTTTAGTGCTTGCCAAACTGCTATGTGCGTGCTGCTGCTTCCATCTGACAAGGAGCACAGCCTTCTGACAGCAGCTTTCAACTTGTCTAAGGAAGAGCTTGGCCATTTAGATGTGATGCAAATCTGTGTGTGTGTAAGGTGCAGGTGCAAGCTCCTGACAAAGGTGTTCTCCAGTTTCAGTTTCTATCTGCCAGACACATTGCAAATGTTTTCCTCTGGCATTCACGCCAAGAGTCGCAGATTGCTTAACCCAGGAGCTCTGAGAATGGAACGGCAAGAGGTGTTCCGCTTACGTCATAAACAGTGCTCCAGAGCGCTTAGCAACGGGCACAACGAAACGTGTCTGTGGGATAGTGACCATTCCCGCCTAGTGCTGGCAATGCACGAGCACTGCCAAAAGGCAAAGGAAGGCGCTTAGCATCCGGCTGTGCGCAAAGCTTTCAGACTGCCAGAGGACTGCAGCTGTGGTAAGCCCGCTTGCTCATTTGACGTTAGATGTCGCCTGCAAGAACTTCACCCGCATCTGGTTTATGCTGCTACCTGTTGTTAGGCGACAAGAAGGGCACAAGTCGCGAATGCTTTTTCCTGCCTCATTTTGCTAGACCACGCTCTTCTGTGGCTCTTTAGTTCTTGCCAAACTGCTATGTGCGTGCTGCTGCTTCCATCTGACAAGGAGCACAGCCTTCTGACAGCAGCTTTCAACTTGCCTAAGGAAGAGCTTGGCCATTTAGATGTGATGCAAATCTGTGTGTGTCTAAGGTGCAGGTGCAAGCTCCTGACAAAGGTGTTCTCCAGTTTCAGTTTCTATCTGCCAGACACGTTGGAAATGTTTTCCTCTGGCATTCCCACCAAGAGTCGCAGAATACTTAACTGAGGAGCTCTGAGAATGAAACGGCAAGAGGTGTTCCGTTTACGTCATAAACAGTGCTCCAGAGCGCTTAGCAACGGGCACAACGAAACAGTGTGCGGGATAGTGACCATTCCCGCCTAGTGCTGGCAATGCACGAGCACTGCCAAAAGGCAAAGGAAGGCGCTTAGCATCCGGCTTGTGCGCAAAGCTTTCAGACTGCCAGAGGACCGCAGCTGTGGTAAGCCCGCTTGCTCATTTGACGTTAGATGTCGCTTGCAAGAACTTCAACCTCATCTGGTTTATGCTGCTACCTGTTGTTAGGCGACAACAAGAGCACATGTAGCAAATGCTTTTTCCTGACCCGTTTTGCTAGACCACGCTTTTTTGTGGCTCTAGTGCTTGCCAATCTGCTATGTGCGTGCTGCTGCTTCCATCTGACAAGGAGCACAGCCTTCTGACAGCAGCTTTCAACTTGCCTAAGAAAGAGCTTGGCCATTTAGATGTGATGCAAATCTGTGTGTGTGTAAGGTGCAGGTGCAAGCTCCTGACAAAGGTGTTCTCCAGTTTCAGTTTCTATATGCCAGACACATTGGAAATGTTTTCCTCTGGCATTCGCACCAAGAGTCGCAGATTGCTTAACCCAGGAGCTCTGAGAATGGAACGGCAAGAGGTGTTCCGCTTACGTCAAAAACAGTGCTCCAGAGCGCTTAGCAACGGGCACAACGAAACGTGTCTGTGGGATAGTGACCATTCCCGCCTAGTGCTGGCAATGCACGAGCACTGCCAAAAGGCAAAGGAAGGCGCTTTGCATCTGGCTTGTGAGCAAAGCTTTCAGACTGCCAGAGGACCGCAGCTGTGGTAAGCCCGCTTGCTCATTTGACGTTAGATGTCGCCTGCAAGAACTTCACCCGCATCTGGTTTATGCTGCTACCTGTTGTTAGGCGACAACAAGAGCACATGTATCAAATGCTTTTTCCTGGCCCATTTTGCTAGACCACGCTCTTCTGTGGCTATTTAGTTCTTGCCAAACTCCTATGTGCGTGCTGCTGCTTCCATCTGACAAGGAGCACAGCCTTCTGACAGCAGCTTTCAACTTGTCTAAGGAAGAGCTTGGCCATTTAGATGTGATGCAAATCTGTGTGTGTGTAAGGTGCAGCTGCAAGCTCCTGACAAAGGTGTTCTCCAGTTTCAGTTTCTATCTGCCAGACACATTGGAAATGTTTTCCTCTGGCATTCGCACCAAGAGTCGCAGATTGCTTAACCCAGGAGCTCTGAGAATGGAACGGCAAGAGGTGTTCCGCTTTCGTCATAAACAGTGCTCCAGAGCGCTTAGCAACGGGCACAACGAAACGTGTCTGTGGGCTAGTGACCATTCCCGCCTAGTGCTGGCAATGCACGAGCACTGCCAAAAGGCAAAGGAAGGCGCTTAGCATCCGGCTTGTGCGCAAAGCTTTCAGACTGCCAGAGGACCGCAGCTGTGGTAAGCCCGCTTGCTCATTTGACGTTAGCTGTCGCCTGCAAGAACTTCACCCCCATCTGGTTTATGCTGCTACCTGTTGTTAGGCGACAACAAGAGCACATGTAGCAAATGCTTTTTCCTGCCTCATTTTGCTAGACCACGCTCTTTTGTGGCTCTTTAGTGCTTGCCAAACTGCTATGTGCGTGCTGCTGCTTCCATCTGACAAGGAGCACAGCCTTCTGACAGCAGCTTTCAACTTGTCTAAGGAAGAGCTTGGCCATTTAGGTGTGATGCAAATCTGTGTGTGTGTAAAGTGCAGGTGCAAGCTCCTGACAAAGGTGTTCTCCAGTTTCAGTTTCTATATGCCAGACACATTGGAAATGTTTTCCTCTGGCATTCGCACCAAGAGTCGCAGATTGCTTAACCCAGGAGCTCTGAGAATGGAACGGCAAGAGGTGTTCCGCTTACGTCAAAAACAGTGCTCCAGAGCGCTTAGCAACGGGCACAACGAAACGTGTCTGTGGGATAGTGACCATTCCCGCCTAGTGCTGGCAATGCACGAGCACTGCCAAAAGGCAAAGGAAGGCGCTTTGCATCTGGCTTGTGAGCAAAGCTTTCAGACTGCCAGAGGACCGCAGCTGTGGTAAGCCCGCTTGCTCATTTGACGTTAGATGTCGCCTGCAAGAACTTCACCCGCATCTGGTTTATGCTGCTACCTGTTGTTAGGCGACAACAAGAGCACATGTATCAAATGCTTTTTCCTGGCCCATTTTGCTAGACCACGCTCTTCTGTGGCTATTTAGTTCTTGCCAAACTCCTATGTGCGTGCTGCTGCTTCCATCTGACAAGGAGCACAGCCTTCTGACAGCAGCTTTCAACTTGTCTAAGGAAGAGCTTGGCCATTTAGATGTGATGCAAATCTGTGTGTGTGTAAGGTGCAGCTGCAAGCTCCTGACAAAGGTGTTCTCCAGTTTCAGTTTCTATCTGCCAGACACATTGGAAATGTTTTCCTCTGGCATTCGCACCAAGAGTCGCAGATTGCTTAACCCAGGAGCTCTGAGAATGGAACGGCAAGAGGTGTTCCGCTTTCGTCATAAACAGTGCTCCAGAGCGCTTAGCAACGGGCACAACGAAACGTGTCTGTGGGCTAGTGACCATTCCCGCCTAGTGCTGGCAATGCACGAGCACTGCCAAAAGGCAAAGGAAGGCGCTTAGCATCCGGCTTGTGCGCAAAGCTTTCAGACTGCCAGAGGACCGCAGCTGTGGTAAGCCCGCTTGCTCATTTGACGTTAGCTGTCGCCTGCAAGAACTTCACCCCCATCTGGTTTATGCTGCTACCTGTTGTTAGGCGACAACAAGAGCACATGTAGCAAATGCTTTTTCCTGCCTCATTTTGCTAGACCACGCTCTTTTGTGGCTCTTTAGTGCTTGCCAAACTGCTATGTGCGTGCTGCTGCTTCCATCTGACAAGGAGCACAGCCTTCTGACAGCAGCTTTCAACTTGTCTAAGGAAGAGCTTGGCCATTTAGGTGTGATGCAAATCTGTGTGTGTGTAAAGTGCAGGTGCAAGCTCCTGACAATGGTGTTCTCCAGTTTCAGTTTCTATATGCCAGACACATTGGAAATGTTTTCCTCTGGCCTTCACGCCAAGAGTCGCAGATTGCTTAACCCAGGAGCTCTGAGAATGGAACGGCAAGAGGTGTTCCGCTTACGTCATAAACAGTGCTCCAGAGCGCTTAGCAACGGGCACAACGAAACGTGTCTGTGGGATAGTGACCATTCCCGCCTAGTGCTGGCAATGCACGAGCACTGCCAAAAGGCAAAGGAAGGCGCTTAGCATCCGGCTTGTGCGCAAAGCTTTCAGACTGCCAGAGAACTGCAGCTGTGGTAAGCCCGCTTGCTCATTTGACGTTAGAAGTCGCCTGCAAGAACTTCACCCGCATCTGGTTTATGCTGCTACCTGTTGTTAGGTGACAACAAGAGCACAAGTCGCAAATGCTTTTTCCTGCCTCATTTTGCTAGACCACGCTCTTCTGTGGCTCTTTAGTGCTTGCCAAACTGCTATGTGCGTGCTGCTGCTTCCATCTGACAAGGAGCACAGCCTTCTGACAGCAGCTTTCAACTTGTCTAAGGAAGAGCTTGGCCATTTAGATGTGATGCAAATCTGTGTGTGTCTAAGGTGCAGGTGCAAGCTCCTGACAAAGGTGTTCTCCAGTTTCAGTTTCTATCTGCCAGACACATTGGAAATGTTTTCCTCTGGCATTCGCACCAAGAGTCGCAGAATACTTTACTGAGGAGCTCTGAGAATGGAACGGCAAGAGGTGTTCCGCTTACGTCATAAACAGAGCTCCAGAGCGCTTAGCAACGGGCACAACGAAACGTGTCTGTGGGATAGTGACCATTCCCGCCTAGTGCTGGCAATGCACGAGCACTGCCAAAAGGCAAAGGAAGGCGCTTTGCATCTGGCTTGTGAGCAAAGCTTTCAGACTGCCAGAGGACCGCAGCTGTGGTAAGCCCGCTTGCTCATTTGACGTTAGATGTCGCCTGCAAGAACTTCACCCGCATCTGGTTTATGCTGCTACCTGTTGTTAGGCGACAACAAGAGCACATGTATCAAATGCTTTTTCCTGGCCCATTTTGCTAGACCACGCTCTTCTGTGGCTATTTAGTTCTTGCCAAACTCCTATGTGCGTGCTGCTGCTTCCATCTGACAAGGAGCACAGCCTTCTGACAGCAGCTTTCAACTTGTCTAAGGAAGAGCTTGGCCATTTAGATGTGATGCAAATCTGTGTGTGTGTAAGGTGCAGGTGCAAGCTCCTGACAAAGGTGTTCTCCAGTTTCAGTTTCTATCTGCCAGACACATTGGAAATGTTTTCCTCTGGCATTCGCACCAAGAGTCGCAGATTGCTTAACCCAGGAGCTCTGAGAATGGAACGGCAAGAGGTGTTCCGCTTTCGTCATAAACAGTGCTCCAGAGCGCTTAGCAACGGGCACAACGAAACGTGTCTGTGGGCTAGTGACCATTCCCGCCTAGTGCTGGCAATGCACGAGCACTGCCAAAAGGCAAAGGAAGGCGCTTAGCATCCGGCTTGTGCGCAAAGCTTTCAGACTGCCAGAGGACCGCAGCTGTGGTAAGCCCGCTTGCTCATTTGACGTTAGCTGTCGCCTGCAAGAACTTCACCCGCATCTGGTTTATGCTGCTACCTGTTGTTAGGCGACAACAAGAGCACATGTAGCAAATGCTTTTTCCTGCCTCATTTTGCTAGACCACGCTCTTTTGTGGCTCTTTAGTGCTTGCCAAACTGCTATGTGCGTGCTGCTGCTTCCATCTGACAAGGAGCACAGCCTTCTGACAGCAGCTTTCAACTTGTCTAAGGAAGAGCTTGGCCATTTAGGTGTGATGCAAATCTGTGTGTGTGTAAAGTGCAGGTGCAAGCTCCTGACAATGGTGTTCTCCAGTTTCAGTTTCTATATGCCAGACACATTGGAAATGTTTTCCTCTGGCCTTCATGCCAAGAGTCGCAGATTGCTTAACCCAGGAGCTCTGAGAATGGAACGGCAAGAGGTGTTCCGCTTACGTCATAAACAGTGCTCCAGAGCGCTTAGCAACGGGCACAACGAAACGTGTGTGTGGGATAGTGACCATTCCCGCCTAGTGCTGGCAATGCACGAGCACTGCCAAAAGGCAAAGGAAGGCGCTTAGCATCCGGCTTGTGTGCAAAGCTTTCAGACTGCCAGAGAACTGCAGCTGTGGTAAGCCCGCTTGCTCATTTGACGTTAGAAGTCGCCTGCAAGAACTTCACCCGCATCTGGTTTATGCTGCTACCTGTTGTTAGGTGACAACAAGAGCACAAGTCGCAAATGCTTTTTCCTGCCTCATTTTGCTAGACCACGCTCTTCTGTGGCTCTTTAGTGCTTGCCAAACTGCTATGTGCGTGCTGCTGCTTCCATCTGACAAGGAGCACAGCCTTCTGACAGCAGCTTTCAACTTGTCTAAGGAAGAGCTTGGCCATTTAGATGTGATGCAAATCTGTGTGTGTGTAAGGTGCAGGTGCAAGCTCCTGACAAAGGTGTTCTCCAGTTTCAGTTTCTATCTGCCAGACACATTGGAAATGTTTTCCTCTGGCATTCGCACCAAGAGTCGCAGAATACTTTACTGAGGAGCTCTGAGAATGGAACGGCAAGAGGTGTTCCGCTTACGTCATAAACAGAGCTCCAGAGCGCTTAGCAACGGGCACAACGAAACGTGTCTGTGGGATAGTGACCATTCTCGCCTAGTGCTGGCAATGCACGAGCACTGCCAAAAGGCAAAGGAAGGCGCTTAGCATCCGGCTTGTGCGCAAAGCTTTCAGACTGCCAGAGGACCGCAGCTGTGGTAAGCCCGCTTGCTCATTTGACGTTAGATGTTGCCTGCAAGAACTTCACCCGCATCTGGATTGTGCTGCTACCTGTTGTTAGGCGACAACAAGAGCACATGTAGCAAATGCTTTTTCCTGACCCGTTTTGCTAGACCACGCTCTTCTGTGGCTCTTTAGTGCTTGCCAAACTGCTATGTGCGTGCTGCTGCTTCCATCTGACAAGGAGCACAGCCTTCTGACAGCAGCTTTCAACTTGCCTAAGAAAGAGCTTGGCCATTTAGGTGTGATGCAAATCTGTGTGTGTGTAAAGTGCAGGTGCAAGCTCCTGACAAAGGTGTTCTCCAGGTTCAGTTTCTCCCTGTCAGACACATTGGAAATGTTTTCCTCTGGCATTCATGCCAAGTGTCGCAGATTGCTTAACCCAGGAGCTCTGAGAATGGAACGGCAAGAGGTGTTCCGCTTACGTCATAAACAGTGCTCCAGAGCGCTTAGCAACGGGCACAACGAAACGTGTCTGTGGGCTAGTGACCATTCCCGCCTAGTGCTGGCAATGCACGAGCACTGCCAAAAGGCAAAGGAAGACGCTTAGCATCCGGCTTGTGCGCAAAGCTTTCAGACTGCCAGAGGACTGCAGCTGTGGTAAGCCCGCTTGCTCATTTGACGTTAGAAGGCGCCTGCAAGAACTTCACCCGCATCTGGTTTATGCTGCTACCTGTTGTTAGGCAACAACAAGAGCACAAGTCGCAAATGCTTTTTCCTGCCTCATTTTGCTAGACCACGCTCTTTTGTGGCTCTGTAGTGCTTGCCAAACTGCTATGTGCGTGCTGCTGCTTCCATCTGACAAGGAGCACAGCCTTCTGACAGCAGCTTTCAACTTGTCTAAGAAAGAGCTTGGCCATTTAGATGTGATGCAAATCTGTGTGTGTGTAAGGTGCAGGTGCAAGCTCCTGACAAAGGTGTTCTCCAGTTTCAGTTTCTATCTGCCATACACATTGGAAATGTTTTCCTCTGGCATTCGCACCAAGAGTCGCAGAATACTTAACTGAGGAGCTCTGAGAATGGAACGGCAAGAGGTGTTCCGCTTACGTCATAAACAGTGCTCCAGAGCGCTTAGCAACGGGCACAACGAAACGTGTCTGTGTGATAGTGACCATTCCCGCCTAGTGCTGGCAATGCACGAGCACTGCCAAAAGGCAAAGGAAGGCGCTTAGCATCCGGCTGTGCGCAAATCTTTCAGACTGCCAGAGGACTGCAGCTGTGGTAAGCCCGCTTGCTCATTTGACGTTAGATGTCGCCTGCAAGAACTTCACCCGCATCTGGTTTATGCTGCTACCTGTTGTTAGGCGACAAGAAGGGCACAAGTCGCGAATGCTTTTTCCTGCCTCATTTTGCTAGACCACGCTCTTCTGTGGCTCTTTAGTTCTTGCCAAACTGCTATGTGCGTGCTGCTGCTTCCATCTGACAAGGAGCACAGCCTTCTGACAGCAGCTTTCAACTTGCCTAAGAAAGAGCTTGGCCATTTAGGTGTGATGCAAATCTGTGTGTGTGTAAAGTGCAGGTGCAAGCTCCTGACAAAGGTTTTCTCCAGGTTCAGTTTCTCCCTGTCAGACACATTGGAAATGTTTTCCTCTGGCATTCGCACCAAGAGTCGCAGATTGCTTAACCCAGGAGCTCTGAGAATGGAACGGCAAGAGGTGTTCCGCTTACGTCAAAAACAGTGCTCCAGAGCGCTTAGCAACGGGCACAACGAAACGTGTCTGTGGGATAGTGACCATTCCCGCCTAGTGCTGGCAATGCACGAGCACTGCCAAAAGGCAAAGGAAGGCGCTTTGCATCTGGCTTGTGAGCAAAGCTTTCAGACTGCCAGAGGACCGCAGCTGTGGTAAGCCCGCTTGCTCATTTGACGTTAGATGTCGCCTGCAAGAACTTCACCCGCATCTGGTTTATGCTGCTACCTGTTGTTAGGCGACAACAAGAGCACATGTAGCAAATGCTTTTTCCTGCCTCATTTTGCTAGACCACGCTCTTCTGTGGCTCTTTAGTTCTTGCCAAACTGCTATGTGCGTGCTGCTGCTTCCATCTGACAAGGAGCACAGCCTTCTGACAGCAGCTTTCAACTTGTCTAAGGAAGAGCTTGGCCATTTAGATGTGATGCAAATCTGTGTGTGTGTAAGGTGCAGGTGCAAGCTCCTGACAAAGGTGTTCTCCAGTTTCAGTTTCTATCTGCCAGACACATTGGAAATGTTTTCCTCTGGCATTCCCACCAAGAGTCGCAGAATACTTAACTGAGGAGCTCTGAGAATGAAACGGCAAGAGGTGTTCCGTTTACGTCATAAACAGTGCTCCAGAGCGCTTAGCAACGGGCACAACGAAACAGTGTGGGGGATAGTGACCATTCCCGCCTAGTGCTGGCAATGCACGAGCACTGCCAAAAGGCAAAGGAAGGCGCTTAGCATCCGGCTTGTGCGCAAAGCTTTCAGACTGCCAGAGGACCGCAGCTGTGGTAAGCCCGCTTGCTCATTTGACGTTAGATGTCGCTTGCAAGAACTTCAACCTCATCTGGTTTATGCTGCTACCTGTTGTTAGGCGACAACAAGAGCACATGTAGCAAATGCTTTTTCCTGACCCGTTTTGCTAGACCACGCTTTTTTGTGGCTCTGTAGTGCTTGCCAATCTGCTATGTGCGTGCTGCTGCTTCCATCTGACAAGGAGCACAGCCTTCTGACAGCAGCTTTCAACTTGCCTAAGGAAGAGCTTGGCCATTTAGATGTGATGCAAATCTGTGTGTGTGTAAGGTGCAGGTGCAAGCTCCTGACAAAGGTGTTCTCCAGTTTCAGTTTCTATATGCCAGACACATTGGAAATGTTTTCCTCTGGCATTCGCACCAAGAGTCGCAGATTGCTTAACCCAGGAGCTCTGAGAATGGAACGGCAAGAGGTGTTCCGCTTACGTCAAAAACAGTGCTCCAGAGCGCTTAGCAACGGGCACAACGAAACGTGTCTGTGGGATAGTGACCATTCCCGCCTAGTGCTGGCAATGCACGAGCACTGCCAAAAGGCAAAGGAAGGCGCTTTGCATCTGGCTTGTGAGCAAAGCTTTCAGACTGCCAGAGGACCGCAGCTGTGGTAAGCCCGCTTGCTCATTTGACGTTAGATGTCGCCTGCAAGAACTTCACCCGCATCTGGTTTATGCTGCTACCTGTTGTTAGGCGACAACAAGAGCACATGTAGCAAATGCTTTTTCCTGTTTCATTTTGCTAGACCACGCTCTTCTGTGGCTCTTTAGTTCTTGCCAAACTGCTATGTGCGTGCTGCTGCTTCCATCTGACAAGGAGCACAGCCTTCTGACAGCAGCTTTCAACTTGTCTAAGGAAGAGCTTGGCCATTTAGATGTGATGCAAATCTGTGTGTGTCTAAGGTGCAGGTGCAAGCTCCTGACAAAGGTGTTCTCCAGTTTCAGTTTCTATCTGCCAGACACATTGGAAATGTTTTCCTCTGGCATTCGCACCAAGAGTCGCAGATTGCTTAACCCAGGAGCTCTGAGAATGGAACGGCAAGAGGTGTTCCGCTTACGTCATAAACAGTGCTCCAGAGCGCTTAGCAACGGGCACAACGAAACGTGTCTGTGGGATAGTGACCATTCCCGCCTAGTGCTGGCAATGCACGAGCACTGCCAAAAGGCAAAGGAAGGCGCTTAGCATCCGGCTTGTGTGCAAAGCTTTCAGACTGCCAGAGAACTGCAGCTGTGGTAAGCCCGCTTGCTCATTTGACGTTAGAAGTCGCCTGCAAGAACTTCACCCGCATCTGGTTTATGCTGCTACCTGTTGTTAGGCGACAACAAGAGCACAAGTCGCAAATGCTTTTTCCTGCCTCATTTTGCTAGACCACGCTCTTTTGTGGCTCTGTAGTGCTTGCCAAACTGCTATGTGCGTGCTGCTGCTTCCATCTGACAAGGAGCACAGCCTTCTGACAGCAGCTTTCAACTTGTCTAAGAAAGAGCTTGGCCATTTAGATGTGATGCAAATCTGTGTGTGTGTAAAGTGCAGGTGCAAGCTCCTGACAAAGGTGTTCTCCAGTTTCAGTTTCTATCTGCCATACACATTGGAAATGTTTTCCTCTGGCATTCGCACCAAGAGTCGCAGAATACTTAACTGAGGAGCTCTGAGAATGGAACGGCAAGAGGTGTTCCGCTTACGTCATAAACAGTGCTCCAGAGCGCTTAGCAACGGGCACAACGAAACGTGTCTCTGGGTAAGTGACCATTCCCGCCTAGTGCTGGCAATGCACGAGCACTGCCAAAAGGCAAAGGAAGGCGCTTAGCATCCGGCTGTGCGCAAATCTTTCAGACTGCCAGAGGACTGCAGCTGTGGTAAGCCCGCTTGCTCATTTGACGTTAGATGTCGCCTGCAAGAACTTCACCCGCATCTGGTTTATGCTGCTACCTGTTGTTAGGCGACAAGAAGGGCACAAGTCGCGAATGCTTTTTCCTGCCTCATTTTGCTAGACCACGCTCTTCTGTGGCTCTTTAGTTCTTGCCAAACTGCTATGTGCGAGCTGCTGCTTCCATCTGACAAGGAGCACAGCCTTCTGACAGCAGCTTTCAACTTGTCTAAGGAAGAGCTTGGCCATTTAGATGTGATGCAAATCTGTGTGTGTGTAAGGTGCAGGTGCAAGCTCCTGACAAAGGTGTTCTCCAGTTTCAGTTTCTATCTGCCAGACACATTGGAAATGTTTTCCTCTGGCATTCACGCCAAGAGTCGCAGATTGCTTAACCCAGGAGCTCTGAGAATGGAACGGCAAGAGGTGTTCCGCTTTCGTCATAAACAGTGCTCCAGAGCGTTTGGCAACAGGCACAACGAAACAGTGTGCGGGATAGTGACCATTCCCGCCTAGTGCTGGCAATTCACGAGCACTGCCAAAAGGCAAAGGAAGGTGCTTAGCATCCGGCTTGTGCGCAAAGCTTTCAGACTGCCAGAGGACCGCAGCTGTGGTAAGCCCGCTTGCTCATTTGACGTTAGATGTCGCTTGCAAGAACTTCACCCCCATCTGGTTTATGCTGCTACCTGTTGTTAGGCGACAACAAGAGCACATGTAGCAAATGCTTTTTCCTGCCTCATTTTGCTAGACCACGCTCTTTTGTGGCTCTTTAGTGCTTGCCAAACTGCTATGTGCGTGCTGCTGCTTCCATCTGACAAGGAGCACAGCCTTCTGACAGCAGCTTTCAACTTGCCTAAGAAAGAGCTTGGCCATTTAGGTGTGATTCAAATCTGTGTGTGTGTAAAGTGCAGGTGCAAGCTCCTGACAAAGGTGTTCTCCAGTTTCAGTTTCTATCTGCCAGACACATTGGAAATGTTTTCCTCTGGCATTCCCACCAAGAGTCGCAGAATACTTAACTGAGGAGCTCTGAAATTGGAACGGCAAGAGGTGTTCCGCTTACGTCATAAACAGTGCTCCAGAGCGCTTAGCAACGGGCACAACGAAACAGTGTGCGGGATAGTGACCATTCCCGCCTAGTGCTGGCAATTCACGAGCACTGCCAAAAGGCAAAGGAAGGCGCTTAGCATCCGGCTTGTGCGCAAAGCTTTCAGACTGCAAGAGGACCGCAGCTGTGGTAAGCCCGCTTGCTCATTTGACGTTAGATGTCGCTTGCAAGAACTTAACCCCCATCTGGTTTATGCTGCTACCTGTTGTTAGGCGACAACAAGAGCACATGTAGCAAATGCTTTTTCCTGACCCGTTTTGCTAGACCACGCTCTTTTGTGGCTCTGTAGTGCTTGCCAATCTGCTATGTGCGTGCTGCTGCTTCCATCTGACAAGGAGCACAGCCTTCTGACAGCAGCTTTCAACTTGCCTAAGAAAGAGCTTGGCCATTTAGATGTGATGCAAATCTGTGTGTGTGTAAAGTGCAGGTGCAAGCTCCTGACAAAGGTGTTCTCCAGTTTTAGTTTCTCCCTGTCAGACACATTGGAAATGTTTTCCTCTGGCATTCACGCTAAGAGTCGCAGATTGCTTAACCCAGGAGCTCTGAGAATGGAACGGCAAGAGGTGTTCCGCTTACGTCATAAACAGTGCTCCAGAGCGCTTAGCAACGGGCACAACGAAACGTGTCTGTGGGATAGTGACAATTCCCGCCTAGTGCTGGCAATGCACGAGCACTGCCAGAAGGCAAAGGAAGGCGCTTTGCATCTGGCTTGTGAGCAAAGCTTTCAGACTGCCAGAGGACCGCAGCTGTGGTAAGCCCGCTTGCTCATTTGACGTTAGATGTCGCCTGCAAGAACTTCACCCGCATCTGGTTTATGCTGCTACCTGTTGTTAGGCGACAACAAGAGCACATGTAGCAAATGCTTTTTCCTGCCTCATTTTGCTAGACCACGCTCTTTTGTGGCTCTTTAGTGCTTGCCAAACTGCTATGTGCGTGCTGCTGCTTCCATCTGACAAGGAGCACAGCCTTCTGACAGCAGCTTTCAACTTGTCTAAGGAAGAGCTTGGCCATTTAGATGTGATGCAAATCTGTGTGTGTGTAAGGTGCAGGTGCAAGCTCCTGACAAAGGTGTTCTCCAGGTTCAGTTTCTATCTGCCAGACACATTGGAAATGTTTTCCTCTGGCATTCACGCCAAGAGTCGCAGATTGCTTAACCCAGGAGCTCTGAGAATGGAACGGCAAGAGGTGTTCCGCTTTCGTCATAAACAGTGCTCCAGAGCGCTTAGCAACGGGCACAACGAAACGTGTCTGCGGGATAGTGACAATTCCCGCCTAGTGCTGGCAATGCACAAGCACTGCCAAAAGGCAAAGGAAGGCGCTTTGCATCTGGCTTGTGAGCAAAGCTTTCAGACTGGCAGAGGACCGCAGCTGTGGTAAGCCCGCTTGCTCATTTGACGTTAGAAGTCGCTTGCAAGAACTTCACCCCCATCTGGTTTATGCTGCTACCTGTTGTTAGGCGACAACAAGAGCACATGTAGCAAATGCTTTTTCCTGCCTCATTTTGCTAGACCACGCTCTTCTGTGGCTCTTTAGTTCTTGCCAAACTGCTATGTGCGTGCTGCTGCTTCCATCTGACAAGGAGCACAGCCTTCTGACAGCAGCTTTCAACTTGCCTAAGAAAGAGCTTGGCCATTTAGGTGTGATGCAAACCTGTGTGTGTGTAAAGTGCAGGTGCAAGCTCCTGACAAAGGTTTTCTCCAGGTTCAGTTTCTCCCTGTCAGACACATTGGAAATGTTTTCCTCTGGCATTCACGCCAAGAGTCGCAGATTGCTTAACCCAGGAGCTCTGAGAATGGAACGGCAAGAGGTGTTCCGCTTACGTCATAAACAGTGCTCCAGAGCGCTTAGCAACGGGCACAACGAAACGTGTCTGTGGGATAGTGACCATTCCCGCCTAGTGCTGGCAATGCACGAGCACTGCCAAAAGGCAAAGGAAGGCGCTTAGCATCCGGCTGTGCGCAAATCTTTCAGACTGCCAGAGGACTGCAGCTGTGGTAAGCCCGCTTGCTCATTTGACGTTAGATGTCGCCTGCAAGAACTTCACCCCCATCTGGTTTATGCTGCTACCTGTTGTTAGGCGACAAGAAGGGCACAAGTCGCGAATGCTTTTTCCTGCCTCATTTTGCTAGACCACGCTCTTCTGTGGCTCTTTAGTGCTTGCCAAACTGCTATGTGCGTGCTGCTGCTTCCATCTGACAAGGAGCACAGCCTTCTGACAGCAGCTTTCAACTTGTCTAAGGAAGAGCTTGGCCATTTAGGTGTGATTCAAATCTGTGTGTGTGTAAAGTGCAGGTGCAAGCTCCTGACAAAGGTGTTCTCCAGTTTCAGTTTCTATCTGCCATACACATTGGAAATGTTTTCCTCTGGCATTCGCACCAAGGGTCGCAGAATACTTTACTGAGGAGCTCTGAGAATGGAACGGCAAGAGGTGTTCCGCTTACGTCATAAACAGTGCTCCAGAGCGCTTAGCAACGGGCACAACGAAACGTGTCTGTGGGATAGTGACCATTCCCGCCTAGTGCTGGCAATGCACGAGCACTGCCAAAAGGCAAAGGAAGGCGCTTAGCATGCGGCTTGTGCGCAAAGCTTTCAGACTGGCAGAGGACAGCAGCTGTGATAAGCCCGCTTGCTCATTTGACGTTAGAAGTCGCTTGCAAGAACTTCACCCCCATCTGGTTTATGCTGCTACCTGTTGTTAGGCGACAACAAGAGCACATGTAGCAAATGCTTTTTCCTGCCTCATTTTGCTAGACCACGCTCTTCTGTGGCTCTTTAGTGCTTGCCAAACTGCTATGTGCGTGCTGCTGCTTCCATCTGACAAGGAGCACAGCCTTCTGACAGCAGCTTTCAACTTGTCTAAGGAAGAGCTTGGCCATTTAGATGTGATGCAAATCTGTGTGTGTGTAAGGTGCAGGTGCAAGCTCCTGACAAAGGTGTTCTCCAGTTTCAGTTTCTATATGCCAGACACATTGGAAATGTTTTCCTCTGGCATTCACGCCAAGAGTCGCAGATTGCTTAACCCAGGAGCTCTGAGAATGGAACGGCAAGAGGTGTTCCGCTTACGTCATAAACAGTGCTCCAGAGCTCTTAGCAACGGGCACAACGAAACGTGTCTGTGGGATAGTGACCATTCCCGCCTAGTGCTGGCAATGCACGAGCACTGCCAAAAGGCAAAGGAAGGCGCTTAGCATGCGGCTTGTGCGCAAAGCTTTCAGACTGCCAGAGGACCGCAGCTGTGGTAAGCCCGCTTGCTCATTTGACGTTAGAAGGCGCCTGCAAGAACTTCACCCCCATCTGGTTTATGCTGCTACCTGTTGTTAGGCGACAACAAGAGCACAAGTCGCGAATGCTTTTTCCTGCCTCATTTTGCTAGACCACGCTCTTTTGTGGCTCTTTAGTGCTTGCCAAACTGCTATGTGCGTGCTGCTGCTTCCATCTGACAAGGAGCACAGCCTTCTGACAGCAGCTTTCAACTTGTCTAAGAAAGAGCTTGGCCATTTAGATGTGATGCAAATCTGTGTGTGTGTAAAGTGCAGGTGCAAGCTCCTGACAAAGGTTTTCTCCAGTTTCAGTTTCTATCTGCCAGACACATTGGAAATGTTTTCCTCTGGCATTCGCACCAAGGGTCGCAGAATACTTTACTGAGGAGCTCTGAGAATGGAACGGCAAGAGGTGTTCCGCTTACGTCATAAACAGTGCTCCAGAGCGCTTAGCAACGGGCACAACGAAACGTGTGTGTGGGATAGTGACCATTCCCGCCTAGTGCTGGCAATGCACGAGCACTGCCAAAAGGCAAAGGAAGGCGCTTAGCATCCGGCTTGTGCGCAAAGCTTTCAGAATGCCAGAGGACCGCAGCTGTGGTAAGCCCGCTTGCTCATTTGACGTTAGAAGTCGCTTGCAAGAACTTCACCCGCATCTGGTTTGTGCTGCTACCTGTTGTTAGGCGACAACAAGAGCACATGTAGCAAATGCTTTTTCCTGCCTCATTTTGCTAGACCACGCTCTTCTGTGGCTCTTTAGTTCTTGCCAAACTGCTATGTGCGTGCTGCTGCTTCCATCTGACAAGGAGCACAGCCTTCTGACAGCAGCTTTCAACTTGTCTAAGGAAGAGCTTGGCCATTTAGGTGTGATGCAAATCTGTGTGTGTGTAAGGTGCAGGTGCAAGCTCCTGACAAAGGTGTTCTCCAGTTTCAGTTTCTATCTGCCAGACACATTGGAAATGTTTTCCTCTGGCATTCGCATTAAGAGTCGCAGAATACTTTACTGAGGAGCTCTGAGAATGGAACGGCAAGAGGTGTTCCGCTTACGTCATAAACAGTGCTCCAGAGCGCTTAGCAACGGGCACAACGAAACGTGTCTGTGGGATAGTGACCATTCCCGCCTAGTGCTGGCAATGCACGAGCACTGCCAAAAGGCAAAGGAAGGCGCTTAGCATCCGGCTTGTGCGCAAAGCTTTCAGACTGCCAGAGGACCGCAGCTGTGGTAAGCCCGCTTGCTCATTTGACGTTAGAAGGCGCCTGCAAGAACTTCACCCGCATCTGGTTTATGCTGCTACCTGTTGTTAGGCGACAACAAGAGCACATGTAGCAAATGCTTTTTCCTGCCTCATTTTGCTAGACCACGCTCTTCTGTGGCTCTTTATTGCTTGCCAAACTGCTATGTGCGTGCTGCTGCTTCCATCTGACAAGGAGCACAGCCTTCTGACAGCAGCTTTCAACTTGCCTAAGAAAGAGCTTGGCCATTTAGGTGTGATGCAAATCTGTGTGTGTGTAAAGTGCAGGTGCAAGCTCCTGACAAAGGTGTTCTCCAGTTTCAGTTTCTATATGCCAGACACATTGCAAATGTTTTCCTCTGGCATTCGCACCAAGAGTCGCAGATTGCTTAACCCAGGAGCTCTGAGAATGGAACGGCAAGAGGTGTTCCGCTTACGTCATAAACAGTGCTCCAGAGCGCTTAGCAACGGGCACAACGAAACGTGTCTGTGGGATAGTGACCATTCCCGCCTAGTGCTGGCAATGCACGAGCACTGCCAAAAGGCAAAGGAAGGCGCTTAGCATCCGGCTTGTGCGCAAAGCTTTCAGACTGCCAGAGGACCGCAGCTGTGGTAAGCCCGCTTGCTCATTTGACGTTAGAAGGCGCCTGCAAGAACTTAACCCCCATCTGGTTTATGCTGCTACCTGTTGTTAGGCGACAACAAGAGCACAAGTCGCGAATGCTTTTTCCTGCCTCTTTTTGCTAGACCACGCTCTTTTGTGGCTCTTTAGTGCTTGCCAAACTGCTATGTGCGTGCTGCTGCTTCCATCTGACAAGGAGCACAGCCTTCTGACAGCAGCTTTCAACTTGTCTAAGAAAGAGCTTGGCCATTTAGATGTGATGCAAATCTGTGTGTGTGTAAAGTGCAGGTGCAAGCTCCTGACAAAGGTTTTCTCCAGTTTCAGTTTCTATATGCCAGACACATTGGAAATGTTTTCCTCTGGCATTCGCACCAAGGGTCGCAGAATACTTTACTGAGGAGCTCTGAGAATGGAACGGCAAGAGGTGTTCCGCTTACGTCATAAACAGTGCTCCAGAGCGCTTAGCAACGGGCACAACGAAACGTGTCTGTGGGATAGTGACCATTCCCGCCTAGTGCTGGCAATGCACGAGCACTGCCAAAAGGCAAAGGAAGGCGCTTAGCATCCGGCTTGTGCGCAAAGCTTTCAGACTGCCAGAGGACCGCAGCTGTGGTAAGCCCGCTTGCTCATTTGACGTTAGAAGGCGCCTGCAAGAACTTCACCCCCATCTGGTTTATGCTGCTACCTGTTGTTAGGCGACAACAAGAGCACATGTAGCAAATGCTTTTTCCTGCCTCATTTTGCTAGACCACGCTCTTCTGTGGCTCTTTAGTGCTTGCCAAACTGCTATGTGCGTGCTGCTGCTCCCATCTGACAAGGAGCACAGCCTTCTGACAGCAGCTTTCAACTTGCCTAAGAAAGAGCTTGGCAATTTAGATGTGATGCAAATCTGTGTGTGTGTAAAGTGCAGGTGCAAGCTCCTGACAAAGGTGTTCTCCAGTTTCAATTTCTATCTGCCAGACACAGTGGAAATGTTATCCTCTGGCATTCGCACCAAGAGTCGCAGATTGCTTAACCCAGGAGCTCTGAGAATGGAACGGCAAGAGGTGTTCCGCTTACGTCATAAACAGTGCTCCAGAGCGCTTAGCAACGGGCACAACGAAACGTGTCTGTGGGATAGTGACCATTCCCGCCTAGTGCTGGCAATGCACGAGCACTGCCAAAAGGCAAAGGAAGGCGCTTAGCATCCGGCTTGTGCGCAAAGCTTTCAGACTGGCAGAGGACCGCAGCTGTGGTAAGCCCGCTTGCTCATTTGACGTTAGATGTCGCCTGCAAGAACTTCACCCCCATCTGGTTTATGCTGCTGCCTTTTGTTAGGCGACAACAAGAGCACATGTAGCAAATGCTTTTTCCTGCCTCATTTTGCTAGACCACGCTCTTCTGTGGCTCTTTAGTTCTTGCCAAACTCCTATGTGCGTGCTGCTGCTTCCATCTGACAAGGAGCACAGCCTTCTGACAGCAGCTTTCAACTTGCCTAAGAAAGAGCTTGGCCATTTAGGTGTGATGCAAATCTGTGTGTGTGTAAAGTGCAGGTGCAAGCTCCTGACAAAGGTGTTCTCCAGGTTCAGTTTCTATCTGCCAGACACATTGGAAATGTTTTCCTCTGGCATTCATGCCAAGTGTCGCAGATTGCTTAACCCAGGAGCTCTGAGAATGGAACGGCAAGAGGTGTTCCGCTTACGTCATAAACAGTGCTCCAGAGCGCTTAGCAACGGGCACAACGAAACGTGTCTGTGGGATAGTGACCATTCCCGCCTAGTGCTGGCAATGCACGAGCACTGCCAAAAGGCAAAGGAAGGCGCTTAGCATCCGGCTTGTGCGCAAAGCTTTCAGACTGCCAGAGGACTGCAGCTGTGGTAAGCCCGCTTGCTCATTTGACGTTAGATGTCGCCTGCAAGAACTTCACCCGCATCTGGTTTATGCTGCTACCTGTTGTTAGGCGACAAGAAGGGCACAAGTCGCGAATGCTTTTTCCTGCCTCATTTTGCTAGACCACGCTCTTCTGTGGCTCTTTAGTTCTTGCCAAACTGCTATGTGCGTGCTGCTGCTTCCATCTGACAAGGAGCACAGCCTTCTGACAGCAGCTTTCAACTTGTCTAAGGAAGAGCTTGGCCATTTAGATGTGATGCAAATCTGTGTGTGTGTAAGGTGCAGGTGCAAGCTCCTGACAAAGGTGTTCTCCAGTTTCAGTTTCTATCTGCCAGACACATTGGAAATGTTTTCCTCTGGCATTCCCACCAAGAGTCGCAGAATACTTAACTGAGGAGCTCTGAGAATGAAACGGCAAGAGGTGTTCCGCTTACGTCATAAACAGTGCTCCAGAGCGCTTAGCAACGGGCACAACGAAACAGTGTGCGGGATAGTGACCATTCCCGCCTAGTGCTGGCAATTCACGAGCACTGCCAAAAGGCAAAGGAAGGCGCTTAGCATCCGGCTTGTGCGCAAAGCTTTCAGACTGCCAGAGGACCGCAGCTGTGGTAAGCCCGCTTGCTCATTTGACGTTAGAAGTCGCTTGCAAGAACTTAACCCCCATCTGGTTTATGCTGCTCCCTGTTGTTAGGCGACAACAAGAGCACATGTAGCAAATGCTTTTTCCTGCCTCATTTTGCTAGACCACGCTCTTCTGTGGCTCTTTAGTTCTTGCCAAACTCCTATGTGCGTGCTGCTGCTTCCATCTGACAAGGAGCACAGCCTTCTGACAGCAGCTTTCAACTTGTCTAAGGAAGAGCTTGGCCATTTAGATGTGATGCAAATCTGTGTGTGTGTAAGGTGCAGGTGCCAGCTCCTGACAAAGGTGTTCTCCAGGTTCAGTTTCTCCCTGTCAGACACATTGGAAATGTTTTCCTCTGGCATTCATGCCAAGTGTCGCACATTGCTTAACCCAGGAGCTCTGAGAATGGAACGGCAAGAGGTGTTCCGCTTACGTCATAAACAGTGCTCCAGAGCGCTTAGCAACGGGCACAACGAAACGTGTCTGTGGGATAGTGACCATTCCCGCCTAGTGCTGGCAATGCACGAGCACTGCCAAAAGGCAAAGGAAGGCGCTTAGCATCCGGCTGTGAGCAAAGCTTTCAGACTGCCAGAGGACTGCAGCTGTGGTAAGCCCGCTTGCTCATTTGACGTTAGATGTCGCCTGCAAGAACTTCACCCCCATCTGGTTTATGCTGCTACCTGTTGTTAGGCGACAACAAGAGCACATGTAGCAAATGCTTTTTCCTGCCTCATTTTGCTAGACCACGCTCTTCTGTGGCTCTTTAGTTCTTGCCAAACTGCTATGTGCGTGCTGCTGCTTCCATCTGACAAGGAGCACAGCCTTCTGACAGCAGCTTTCAACTTGTCTAAGGAAGAGCTTGGCCATTTAGATGTGATGCAAATCTGTGTGTGTGTAAGGTGCAGGTGCAAGCTCCTGACAAAGGTGTTCTCCAGTTTCAGTTTCTATCTGCCAGACACATTGGAAATGTTTTCCTCTGGCATTCCCACCAAGAGTCGCAGAATACTTAACTGAGGAGCTCTGAGAATGAAACGGCAAGAGGTGTTCCGCTTACGTCATAAACAGTGCTCCAGAGCGCTTAGCAACGGGCACAACGAAACGTGTCTGTGGGATAGTGACCATTCCCGCCTAGTGCTGGCAATGCACGAGCACTGCCAAAAGGCAAAGGAAGGCGCTTAGCATCCGGCTTGTGCGCAAAGCTTTCAGACTGGCAGAGGACCGCAGCTGTGGTAAGCCCGCTTGCTCATTTGACGTTAGATGTCGCCTGCAAGAACTTCACCCGCATCTGGTTTATGCTGCTACCTGTTGTTAGGCGACAACAAGAGCACATGTAGCAAATGCTTTTTCCTGCCTCATTTTGCTAGACCACGCTCTTTTGTGGCTCTTTAGTGCTTGCCAAACTGCTATGTGCGTGCTGCTGCTTCCATCTGACAAGGAGCACAGCCTTCTGACAGCAGCTTTCAACTTGCCTAAAAAGAGCTTGGCCATTTAGGTGTGATGCAAATCTGTGTGTGTGTAAAGTGCAGGTGCAAGCTCTTGACAAAGGTTTTCTCCAGGTTCAGTTTCTCCCTGTCAGACACATTGGAAATGTTTTCCTCTGGCATTCACGCCAAGAGTCGCAGATTGCTTAACCCAGGAGCTCTGAGAATGGAACGGCAAGAGGTGTTCCGCTTACGTCATAAACAGTGCTCCAGAGCGCTTAGCAACGGGCACAACGAAACGTGTCTGTGGGATAGTGACCATTCCCACCTAGTGCTGGCAATGCACGAGCACTGCCAAAAGGCAAAGGAAGGCGCTTAGCATCCGGCTTGTGCGCAAAGCTTTCAGAATGCCAGAGGACCGCAGCTGTGGTAAGCCCGCTTGCTCATTTGACGTTAGAAGTCGCTTGCAAGAACTTCACCCCCATCTGGTTTATGCTGCTACCTGTTGTTAGGCGACAACAAGAGCACATGTAGCAAATGCTTTTTCCTGCCTCATTTTGCTAGACCACGCTCTTCTGTGGCTCTTTAGTGCTTGCCAAACTGCTATGTGCGTGCTGCTGCTTCCATCTGACAAGGAGCACAGCCTTCTGACAGCAGCTTTCAACTTGCCTAAGAAAGAGCTTGGCCATTTAGGTGTGATGCAAATCTGTGTGTGTGTAAAGTGCAGGTGCAAGCTCCTGACAAAGGTGTTCTCCAGTTTCAGTTTCTATATGCCAGACACATTGCAAATGTTTTCCTCTGGCATTCGCACCAAGAGTCGCAGATTGCTTAACCCAGGAGCTCTGAGAATGGAACGGCAAGAGGTGTTCCGCTTACGTCATAAACAGTGCTCCAGAGCGCTTAGCAACGGGCACAACGAAACGTGTCTGTGGGATAGTGACCATTCACGCCTAGTGCTGGCAATGCACAAGCACTGCCAAAAGGCAAAGGAAGGCGCTTAGCATCCGGCTTGTGCGCAAAGCTTTCAGACTGCCAGAGGACTGCAGCTGTGGTAAGCCCGCTTGCTCATTTGACGTTAGATGTCGCCTGCAAGAACTTCACCCGCATCTGGTTTATGCTGCTACCTGTTGTTAGGCGACAAGAAGGGCACAAGTCGCGAATGCTTTTTCCTGCCTCATTTTGCTAGACCACGCTCTTCTGTGGCTCTTTAGTTCTTGCCAAACTGCTATGTGCGTGCTGCTGCTTCCATCTGACAAGGAGCACAGCCTTCTGACAGCAGCTTTCAACTTGTCTAAGGAAGAGCTTGGCCATTTAGATGTGATGCAAATCTGTGTGTGTGTAAGGTGCAGGTGCAAGCTCCTGACAAAGGTGTTCTCCAGTTTCAGTTTCTATCTGCCAGACACATTGGAAATGTTTTCCTCTGGCATTCCCACCAGGAGTCGCAGAATACTTAACTGAGGAGCTCTGAGAATGAAACGGCAAGAGGTGTTCCGCTTACGTCATAAACAGTGCTCCAGAGCGCTTAGCAACGGGCACAACGAAACAGTGTGCGGGATAGTGACCATTCCCGCCTAGTGCTGGCAATTCACGAGCACTGCCAAAAGGCAAAGGAAGGCGCTTAGCATCCGGCTTGTGTGCAAAGCTTTCAGACTGCCAGAGGACCGCAGCTGTGGTAAGCCCGCTTGCTCATTTGACGTTAGAAGTCGCTTGCAAGAACTTAACCCCCATCTCGTTTATGCTGCTACCTGTTGTTAGGCGACAACAAGAGCACATGTAGCAAATGCTTTTTCCTGCCTCATTTTGCTAGACCACGCTCTTCTGTGGCTCTTTAGTTCTTGCCAAACTCCTATGTGCGTGCTGCTGCTTGCATCTGACAAGGAGCACAGCCTTCTGACAGCAGCTTTCAACTTGTCTAAGGAAGAGCTTGGCCATTTAGATGTGATGCAAATCTGTGTGTGTGTAAGGTGCAGGTGCCAGCTCCTGACAAAGGTGTTCTCCAGGTTCAGTTTCTCCCTGTCAGACACATTGGAAATGTTTTCCTCTGGCATTCATGCCAAGTGTCGCACATTGCTTAACCCAGGAGCTCTGAGAATGGAACGGCAAGAGGTGTTCCGCTTACGTCATAAACAGTGCTCCAGAGCGCTTAGCAACGGGCACAACGAAACGTGTCTGTGGGATAGTGACCATTCCCGCCTAGTGCTGGCAATGCACGAGCACTGCCAAAAGGCAAAGGAAGGCGCTTAGCATCCGGCTGTGAGCAAAGCTTTCAGACTGCCAGAGGACTGCAGCTGTGGTAAGCCCGCTTGCTCATTTGACGTTAGATGTCGCCTGCAAGAACTTCACCCGCATCTGGTTTATGCTGCTACCTGTTGTTAGGCGACAACAAGAGCACAAGTCGCAAATGCCTTTTCCTGCCTCATTTTGCTAGACCACGCTCTTCTGTGGCTCTTTAGTTCTTGCCAAACTGCTATGTGCGTGCTGCTGCTTCCATCTGACAAGGAGCACAGCCTTCTGACAGCAGCTTTCAACTTGTCTAAGGAAGAGCTCGGCCATTTAGATGTGATGCAAATCTGTGTGTGTGTAAGGTGCAGGTGCAAGCTCCTGACAAAGGTGTTCTCCAGTTTCAGTTTCTATCTGCCAGACACATT
This sequence comes from Poecile atricapillus, assembly GCF_030490865.1. NCBI lineage: Eukaryota > Metazoa > Chordata > Aves > Passeriformes > Paridae > Poecile > Poecile atricapillus. The sequence goes on from NC_081253.1 coordinate 42,723,640, forward strand.
GGAAATGTTTTCCTCTGGCATTCCCACCAAGAGTCGCAGAATACTTAACTGAGGAGCTCTGAGAATGAAACGGCAAGAGGTGTTCCGCTTACGTCATAAACAGTGCTCCAGAGCTCTTAGCAACGGGCACAACGAAACGTGTCTGTGGGATAGTGACCATTCCCGCCTAGTGCTGGCAATGCACGAGCACTGCCAAAAGGCAAAGGAAGGCGCTTAGCATCCGGCTTGTGCGCAAAGCTTTCAGACTGGCAGAGGACAGCAGCTGTGGTAAGCCCGCTTGCTCATTTGACGTTAGATGTCGCCTGCAAGAACTTCACCCGCATCTGGTTTATGCTGCTACCTGTTGTTAGGCGACAACAAGAGCACATGTAGCAAATGCTTTTTCCTGACCCGTTTTGCTAGACCACGCTCTTTTGTGGCTCTTTAGTTCTTGCCAAACTGCTATGTGCGTGCTGCTGCTTCCATCTGACAAGGAGCACAGCCTTCTGACAGCAGCTTTCAACTTGCCTAAGAAAGAGCTTGGCCATTTAGGTGTGATGCAAATCTGTGTGTGTGTAAAGTGCAGGTGCAAGCTCCTGACAAAGGTATTCTCCAGTTTCAGTTTCTCCCTGTCAGACACATTGGAAATGTTTTCCTCTGGCATTCACGCCAAGAGTTGCAGATTGCTTAACCCAGGAGCTCTGAGAATGGAACGGCAAGAGGTGTTCCGCTTACGTCATAAACAGTGCTCCAGAGCGCTTAGCAACGGGCACAACGAAACGTGTCTGTGGGATAGTGACCATTCCCGCCTAGTGCTGGCAATGCACGAGCACTGCCAAAAGGCAAAGGAAGGCGCTTTGCATCTGGCTTGTGAGCAAAGCTTTCAGACTGCCAGAGGACCGCAGCTGTGGTAAGCCCGCTTGCTCATTTGACGTTAGATGTTGCCTGCAAGAACTTCACCCGCATCTGGTTTATGCTGCTACCTGTTGTTAGGCAACAACAAGAGCACATGTAGCAAATGCTTTTTCCTGCCTCATTTTGCTAGACCACGCTCTTTTGTGGCTCTTTAGTGCTTGCCAAACTGCTATGTGCGTGCTGCTGCTTCCATCTGACAAGGAGCACAGCCTTCTGACAGCAGCTTTCAACTTGCCTAAAAAGAGCTTGGCCATTTAGGTGTGATGCAAATCTGTGTGTGTGTAAAGTGCAGGTGCAAGCTCTTGACAAAGGTTTTCTCCAGGTTCAGTTTCTCCCTGTCAGACACATTGGAAATGTTTTCCTCTGGCATTCACGCCAAGAGTCGCAGATTGCTTAACCCAGGAGCTCTGAGAATGGAACGGCAAGAGGTGTTCCGCTTACGTCATAAACAGTGCTCCAGAGCACTTAGCAACGGGCACAACGAAACGTGTCTGTGGGATAGTGACCATTCCCACCTAGTGCTGGCAATGCACGAGCACTGCCAAAAGGCAAAGGAAGGCGCTTAGCATCCGGCTTGTGCGCAAAGCTTTCAGACTGCCAGAGGACTGCAGCTGTGGTAAGCCCGCTTGCTCATTTGACGTTAGATGTCGCCTGCAAGAACTTCACCCGCATCTGGTTTATGCTGCTACCTGTTGTTAGGCGACAAGAAGGGCACAAGTCGCGAATGCTTTTTCCTGCCTCATTTTGCTAGACCACGCTCTTCTGTGGCTCTTTAGTTCTTGCCAAACTGCTATGTGCGTGCTGCTGCTTCCATCTGACAAGGAGCACAGCCTTCTGACAGCAGCTTTCAACTTGTCTAAGGAAGAGCTTGGCCATTTAGATGTGATGCAAATCTGTGTGTGTGTAAGGTGCAGGTGCAAGCTCCTGACAAAGGTGTTCTCCAGTTTCAGTTTCTATCTGCCAGACACATTGGAAATGTTTTCCTCTGGCATTCCCACCAAGAGTCGCAGAATACTTAACTGAGGAGCTCTGAGAATGAAACGGCAAGAGGTGTTCCGCTTACGTCATAAACAGTGCTCCAGAGCGCTTAGCAACGGGCACAACGAAACAGTGTGCGGGATAGTGACCATTCACACCTAGTGCTGGCAATGCACGAGCACTGCCAAAAGGCAAAGGAAGGCGCTTAGCATCCGGCTTGTGCGCAAAGCTTTCAGACTGGCAGAGGACCGCAGCTGTGGTAAGCCCGCTTGCTCATTTGACGTTAGATGTCGCCTGCAAGAACTTCACCCGCATCTGGTTTATGCTGCTACCTGTTGTTAGGCGACAACAAGAGCACATGTAGCAAATGCTTTTTCCTGCCTCATTTTGCTAGACCACGCTCTTTTGTGGCTCTTTAGTGCTTGCCAAACTGCTATGTGCGTGCTGCTGCTTCCATCTGACAAGGAGCACAGCCTTCTGACAGCAGCTTTCAACTTGCCTAAAAAGAGCTTGGCCATTTAGGTGTGATGCAAATCTGTGTGTGTGTAAAGTGCAGGTGCAAGCTCTTGACAAAGGTTTTCTCCAGGTTCAGTTTCTCCCTGTCAGACACATTGGAAATGTTTTCCTCTGGCATTCACGCCAAGAGTCGCAGATTGCTTAACCCAGGAGCTCTGAGAATGGAACGGCAAGAGGTGTTCCGCTTACGTCATAAACAGTGCTCCAGAGCGCTTAGCAACGGGCACAACGAAACGTGTCTGTGGGATAGTGACCATTCCCACCTAGTGCTGGCAATGCACGAGCACTGCCAAAAGGCAAAGGAAGGCGCTTAGCATCCGGCTTGTGCGCAAAGCTTTCAGAATGCCAGAGGACCGCAGCTGTGGTAAGCCCGCTTGCTCATTTGACGTTAGAAGTCGCTTGCAAGAACTTCACCCCCATCTGGTTTATGCTGCTACCTGTTGTTAGGCGACAACAAGAGCACATGTAGCAAATGCTTTTTCCTGCCTCATTTTGCTAGACCACGCTCTTCTGTGGCTCTTTAGTGCTTGCCAAACTGCTATGTGCGTGCTGCTGCTTCCATCTGACAAGGAGCACAGCCTTCTGACAGCAGCTTTCAACTTGCCTAAGAAAGAGCTTGGCCATTTAGGTGTGATGCAAATCTGTGTGTGTGTAAAGTGCAGGTGCAAGCTCCTGACAAAGGTGTTCTCCAGTTTCAGTTTCTATATGCCAGACACATTGCAAATGTTTTCCTCTGGCATTCGCACCAAGAGTCGCAGATTGCTTAACCCAGGAGCTCTGAGAATGGAACGGCAAGAGGTGTTCCGCTTACGTCATAAACAGTGCTCCAGAGCGCTTAGCAACGGGCACAACGAAACGTGTCTGTGGGATAGTGACCATTCACGCCTAGTGCTGGCAATGCACGAGCACTGCCAAAAGGCAAAGGAAGGCGCTTAGCATGCGGCTTGTGCGCAAAGCTTTCAGACTGGCAGAGGACAGCAGCTGTGATAAGCCCGCTTGCTCATTTGACGTTAGAAGTCGCTTGCAAGAACTTCACCCCCATCTGGTTTATGCTGCTACCTGTTGTTAGGCGACAACAAGAGCACATGTAGCAAATGCTTTTTCCTGCCTCATTTTGCTAGACCACGCTCTTCTGTGGCTCTTTAGTGCTTGCCAAACTGCTATGTGCGTGCTGCTGCTTCCATCTGACAAGGAGCACAGCCTTCTGACAGCAGCTTTCAACTTGTCTAAGGAAGAGCTTGGCCATTTAGATGTGATGCAAATCTGTGTGTGTGTAAGGTGCAGGTGCAAGCTCCTGACAAAGGTGTTCTCCAGTTTCAGTTTCTATCTGCCAGACACATTGGAAATGTTTTCCTCTGGCATTCACGCCAAGAGTCGCAGATTGCTTAACCCAGGAGCTCTGAGAATGGAACGGCAAGAGGTGTTCCGCTTACGTCATAAACAGTGCTCCAGAGCTCTTAGCAACGGGCACAACGAAACGTGTCTGTGGGATAGTGACCATTCCCGCCTAGTGCTGGCAATGCACGAGCACTGCCAAAAGGCAAAGGAAGGCGCTTAGCATCCGGCTTGTGCGCAAAGCTTTCAGACTGCCAGAGGACTGCAGCTGTGGTAAGCCCGCTTGCTCATTTGACGTTAGATGTCGCCTGCAAGAACTTCACCCGCATCTGGTTTATGCTGCTACCTGTTGTTAGGCGACAAGAAGGGCACAAGTCGCGAATGCTTTTTCCTGCCTCATTTTGCTAGACCACGCTCTTCTGTGGCTCTTTAGTTCTTGCCAAACTGCTATGTGCGTGCTGCTGCTTCCATCTGACAAGGAGCACAGCCTTCTGACAGCAGCTTTCAACTTGTCTAAGGAAGAGCTTGGCCATTTAGATGTGATGCAAATCTGTGTGTGTGTAAGGTGCAGGTGCAAGCTCCTGACAAAGGTGTTCTCCAGTTTCAGTTTCTATCTGCCAGACACATTGGAAATGTTTTCCTCTGGCATTCCCACCAAGAGTCGCAGAATACTTAACTGAGGAGCTCTGAGAATGAAACGGCAAGAGGTGTTCCGCTTACGTCATAAACAGTGCTCCAGAGCGCTTAGCAACGGGCACAACGAAACAGTGTGCGGGATAGTGACCATTCCCGCCTAGTGCTGGCAATTCACGAGCACTGCCAAAAGGCAAAGGAAGGCGCTTAGCATCCGGCTTGTGTGCAAAGCTTTCAGACTGCCAGAGGACCGCAGCTGTGGTAAGCCCGCTTGCTCATTTGACGTTAGAAGTCGCTTGCAAGAACTTAACCCCCATCTCGTTTATGCTGCTCCCTGTTGTTAGGCGACAACAAGAGCACATGTAGCAAATGCTTTTTCCTGCCTCATTTTGCTAGACCACGCTCTTCTGTGGCTCTTTAGTTCTTGCCAAACTCCTATGTGCGTGCTGCTGCTTCCATCTGACAAGGAGCACAGCCTTCTGACAGCAGCTTTCAACTTGTCTAAGGAAGAGCTTGGCCATTTAGATGTGATGCAAATCTGTGTGTGTGTAAGGTGCAGGTGCCAGCTCCTGACAAAGGTGTTCTCCAGGTTCAGTTTCTCCCTGTCAGACACATTGGAAATGTTTTCCTCTGGCATTCATGCCAAGTGTCGCACATTGCTTAACCCAGGAGCTCTGAGAATGGAACGGCAAGAGGTGTTCCGCTTACGTCATAAACAGTGCTCCAGAGCGCTTAGCAACGGGCACAACGAAACGTGTCTGTGGGATAGTGACCATTCCCGCCTAGTGCTGGCAATGCACGAGCACTGCCAAAAGGCAAAGGAAGGCGCTTAGCATCCGGCTGTGAGCAAAGCTTTCAGACTGCCAGAGGACTGCAGCTGTGGTAAGCCCGCTTGCTCATTTGACGTTAGATGTCGCCTGCAAGAACTTCACCCGCATCTGGTTTAGGCTGCTACCTGTTGTTAGGCGACAACAAGAGCACAAGTCGCAAATGCCTTTTCCTGCCTCATTTTGCTAGACCACGCTCTTCTGTGGCTCTTTAGTTCTTGCCAAACTGCTATGTGCGTGCTGCTGCTTCCATCTGACAAGGAGCACAGCCTTCTGACAGCAGCTTTCAACTTGTCTAAGGAAGAGCTCGGCCATTTAGATGTGATGCAAATCTGTGTGTGTGTAAGGTGCAGGTGCAAGCTCCTGACAAAGGTGTTCTCCAGTTTCAGTTTCTATCTGCCAGACACATTGGAAATGTTTTCCTCTGGCATTCGCACCAAGAGTCGCAGAATACTTAACTGAGGAGCTCTGAGAATGAAACGGCAAGAGGTGTTCCGCTTACGTCATAAACAGTGCTCCAGAGCTCTTAGCAACGGGCACAACGAAACGTGTCTGTGGGATAGTGACCATTCCCGCCTAGTGCTGGCAATGCACGAGCACTGCCAAAAGGCAAAGGAAGGCGCTTAGCATCCGGCTTGTGCGCAAAGCTTTCAGACTGGCAGAGGACCGCAGCTGTGGTAAGCCCGCTTGCTCATTTGACGTTAGATGTCGCCTGCAAGAACTTCACCCGCATCTGGTTTATGCTGCTACCTGTTGTTAGGCGACAACAAGAGCACATGTAGCAAATGCTTTTTCCTGACCCGTTTTGCTAGACCACGCTCTTTTGTGGCTCTTTAGTTCTTGCCAAACTGCTATGTGCGTGCTGCTGCTTCCATCTGACAAGGAGCACAGCCTTCTGACAGCAGCTTTCAACTTGCCTAAGAAAGAGCTTGGCCATTTAGGTGTGATGCAAATCTGTGTGTGTGTAAAGTGCAGGTGCAAGCTCCTGACAAAGGTATTCTCCAGTTTCAGTTTCTCCCTGTCAGACACATTGGAAATGTTTTCCTCTGGCATTCACGCCAAGAGTTGCAGATTGCTTAACCCAGGAGCTCTGAGAATGGAACGGCAAGAGGTGTTCCGCTTACGTCATAAACAGTGCTCCAGAGCGCTTAGCAACGGGCACAACGAAACGTGTCTGTGGGATAGTGACCATTCCCGCCTAGTGCTGGCAATGCACGAGCACTGCCAAAAGGCAAAGGAAGGCGCTTTGCATCTGGCTTGTGAGCAAAGCTTTCAGACTGCCAGAGGACCGCAGCTGTGGTAAGCCCGCTTGCTCATTTGACGTTAGATGTTGCCTGCAAGAACTTCACCCGCATCTGGTTTATGCTGCTACCTGTTGTTAGGCGACAACAAGGGCACATGTAGCAAATGCTTTTTCCTGCCTCATTTTGCTAGACCACGCTCTTTTGTGGCTCTTTAGTGCTTGCCAAACTGCTATGTGCGTGCTGCTGCTTCCATCTGACAAGGAGCACAGCCTTCTGACAGCAGCTTTCAACTTGCCTAAGAAAGAGCTTGGCCATTTAGGTGTGATGCAAATCTGTGTGTGTGTAAAGTGCAGGTGCAAGCTCCTGACAAAGGTTTTCTCCAGGTTCAGTTTCTCCCTGTCAGACACATTGGAAATGTTTTCCTCTGGCATTCACGCCAAGAGTCGCAGATTGCTTAACCCAGGAGCTCTGAGAATGGAACGGCAAGAGGTGTTCCGCTTACGTCATAAACAGTGCTCCAGAGCACTTAGCAACGGGCACAACGAAACGTGTCTGTGGGATAGTGACCATTCCCACCTAGTGCTGGCAATGCACGAGCACTGCCAAAAGGCAAAGGAAGGCGCTTAGCATCCGGCTTGTGCGCAAAGCTTTCAGAATGCCAGAGGACCGCAGCTGTGGTAAGCCCGCTTGCTCATTTGACGTTAGAAGTCGCTTGCAAGAACTTCACCCCCATCTGGTTTATGCTGCTACCTGTTGTTAGGCGACAACAAGAGCACATGTAGCAAATGCTTTTTCCTGCCTCATTTTGCTAGACCACGCTCTTCTGTGGCTCTTTAGTGCTTGCCAAACTGCTATGTGCGTGCTGCTGCTTCCATCTGACAAGGAGCACAGCCTTCTGACAGCAGCTTTCAACTTGTCTAAGGAAGAGCTTGGCCATTTAGATGTGATGCAAATCTGTGTGTGTGTAAGGTGCAGCTGCAAGCTCCTGACAAAGGTGTTCTCCAGTTTCAGTTTCTATATGCCAGACACATTGGAAATGTTTTCCTCTGGCATTCACGCCAAGAGTCGCAGATTGCTTAACCCAGGAGCTCTGAGAATGGAACGGCAAGAGGTGTTCCGCTTACGTCATAAACAGTGCTCCAGAGCTCTTAGCAACGGGCACAACGAAACGTGTCTGTGGGATAGTGACCATTCCCGCCTAGTGCTGGCAATGCACGAGCACTGCCAAAAGGCAAAGGAAGGCGCTTAGCATCCGGCTTGTGCGCAAAGCTTTCAGACTGCCAGAGGACTGCAGCTGTGGTAAGCCCGCTTGCTCATTTGACGTTAGATGTCGCCTGCAAGAACTTCACCCGCATCTGGTTTATGCTGCTACCTGTTGTTAGGCGACAAGAAGGGCACAAGTCGCGAATGCTTTTTCCTGCCTCATTTTGCTAGACCACGCTCTTCTGTGGCTCTTTAGTTCTTGCCAAACTCCTATGTGCGTGCTGCTGCTTCCATCTGACAAGGAGCACAGCCTTCTGACAGCAGCTTTCAACTTGTCTAAGGAAGAGCTTGGCCATTTAGATGTGATGCAAATCTGTGTGTGTGTAAGGTGCAGGTGCAAGCTCCTGACAAAGGTGTTCTCCAGTTTCAGTTTCTATCTGCCAGACACATTGGAAATGTTTTCCTCTGGCATTCCCACCAAGAGTCGCAGAATACTTAACTGAGGAGCTCTGAGAATGAAACGGCAAGAGGTGTTCCGCTTACGTCATAAACAGTGCTCCAGAGCGCTTAGCAACGGGCACAACGAAACAGTGTGCGGGATAGTGACCATTCCCGCCTAGTGCTGGCAATTCACGAGCACTGCCAAAAGGCAAAGGAAGGCGCTTAGCATCCGGCTTGTGTGCAAAGCTTTCAGACTGCCAGAGGACCGCAGCTGTGGTAAGCCCGCTTGCTCATTTGACGTTAGAAGTCGCTTGCAAGAACTTAACCCCCATCTGGTTTATGCTGCTCCCTGTTGTTAGGCGACAACAAGAGCACATGTAGCAAATGCTTTTTCCTGCCTCATTTTGCTAGACCACGCTCTTCTGTGGCTCTTTAGTTCTTGCCAAACTCCTATGTGCGTGCTGCTGCTTCCATCTGACAAGGAGCACAGCCTTCTGACAGCAGCTTTCAACTTGTCTAAGGAAGAGCTTGGCCATTTAGATGTGCTGCAAATCTGTGTGTGTGTAAGGTGCAGGTGCCAGCTCCTGACAAAGGTGTTCTCCAGGTTCAGTTTCTCCCTGTCAGACACATTGGAAATGTTTTCCTCTGGCATTCATGCCAAGTGTCGCACATTGCTTAACCCAGGAGCTCTGAGAATGGAACGGCAAGAGGTGTTCCGCTTACGTCATAAACAGTGCTCCAGAGCACTTAGCAACGGGCACAACGAAACGTGTCTGTGGGATAGTGACCATTCCCGCCTAGTGCTGGCAATGCACGAGCACTGCCAAAAGGCAAAGGAAGGCGCTTAGCATCCGGCTTATGCGCAAAGCTTTCAGAATGCCAGAGGACCGCAGCTGTGGTAAGCCCGCTTGCTCATTTGACGTTAGAAGTCGCTTGCAAGAACTTCACCCGCATCTGGTTTGTGCTGCTACCTGTTGTTAGGCGACAACAAGAGCACATGTAGCAAATGCTTTTTCCTGCCTCATTTTGCTAGACCACGCTCTTCTGTGGCTCTTTAGTTCTTGCCAAACTGCTATGTGCGTGCTGCTGCTTCCATCTGACAAGGAGCACAGCCTTCTGACAGCAGCTTTCAACTTGTCTAAGGAAGAGCTTGGCCATTTAGGTGTGATGCAAATCTGTGTGTGTGTAAGGTGCAGGTGCAAGCTCCTGACAAAGGTGTTCTCCAGTTTCAGTTTCTATCTGCCAGACACATTGGAAATGTTTTCCTCTGGCATTCGCATTAAGAGTCGCAGAATACTTTACTGAGGAGCTCTGAGAATGGAACGGCAAGAGGTGTTCCGCTTACGTCATAAACAGTGCTCCAGAGCGCTTAGCAACGGGCACAACGAAACGTGTCTGTGGGATAGTGACCATTCCCGCCTAGTGGTGGCAATGCACGAGCACTGCCAAAAGGCAAAGGAAGGCGCTTAGCATCCGGCTTGTGCGCAAAGCTTTCAGACTGCCAGAGGACCGCAGCTGTGGTAAGCCCGCTTGCTCATTTGACGTTAGAAGGCGCCTGCAAGAACTTCACCCGCATCTGGTTTATGCTGCTACCTGTTGTTAGGCGACAACAAGAGCACATGTAGCAAATGCTTTTTCCTGCCTCATTTTGCTAGACCACGCTCTTCTGTGGCTCTTTAGTGCTTGCCAAACTGCTATGTGCGTGCTGCTGCTCCCATCTGACAAGGAGCACAGCCTTCTGACAGCAGCTTTCAACTTGCCTAAGAAAGAGCTTGGCCATTTAGATGTGATGCAAATCTGTGTGTGTGTAAAGTGCAGGTGCAAGCTCCTGACAAAGGTGTTCTCCAGTTTCAGTTTCTATATGCCAGACACATTGGAAATGTTATCCTCTGGCATTCGCACCAAGAGTCGCAGATTGCTTAACCCAGGAGCTCTGAGAATGGAACGGCAAGAGGTGTTCCGCTTACGTCATAAACAGTGCTCCAGAGCGCTTAGCAACGGGCACAACGAAACGTGTCTGTGGGATAGTGACCATTCCCGCCTAGTGCTGGCAATGCACGAGCACTGCCAAAAGGCAAAGGAAGGCGCTTAACATCCGGCTTGTGCGCAAAGCTTTCAGACTGCCAGAGGACCGCAGCTGTGGTAAGCCCGCTTGCTCATTTGACGTTAGATGTCGCCTGCAAGAACTTCACCCCCATCTGGTTTATGCTGCTGCCTTTTGTTAGGCGACAACAAGAGCACATGTAGCAAATGCTTTTTCCTGCCTCATTTTGCTAGACCACGCTCTTCTGTGGCTCTTTAGTTCTTGCCAAACTCCTATGTGCGTGCTGCTGCTTCCATCTGACAAGGAGCACAGCCTTCTGACAGCAGCTTTCAACTTGCCTAAGAAAGAGCTTGGCCATTTAGGTGTGATGCAAATCTGTGTGTGTGTAAAGTGCAGGTGCAAGCTCCTGACAAAGGTGTTCTCCAGTTTCAGTTTCTATCTGCCAGACACATTGGAAATGTTTTCCTCTGGCATTCCCACCAAGAGTCGCAGAATACTTAACTGAGGAGCTCTGAGAATGAAACGGCAAGAGGTGTTCCGCTTACGTCATAAACAGTGCTCCAGAGCGCTTAGCAACGGGCACAACGAAACGTGTCTGTGGGATAGTGACCATTCCCGCCTAGTGCTGGCAATGCACGAGCACTGCCAAAAGGCAAAGGAAGGCGCTTAGCATCCGGCTTGTGCGCAAAGCTTTCAGACTGCCAGAGGACCGCAGCTGTGGTAAGCCCGCTTGCTCATTTGACGTTAGATGTCGCCTGCAAGAACTTCACCCGCATCTGGTTTATGCTGCTACCTTTTGTTAGGCGACAACAAGAGCACATGTAGCAAATGCTTTTTCCTGACCCGTTTTGCTAGACCACGCTCTTTTGTGGCTCTTTAGTGCTTGCCAAACTGCTATGTGCGTGCTGCTGCTTCCATCTGACAAGGAGCACAGCCTTCTGACAGCAGCTTTCAACTTGTCTAAGGAAGAGCTTGGCCATTTAGATGTGATGCAAATCTGTGTGTGTGTAAGGTGCAGGTGCAAGCTCCTGACAAAGGTGTTCTCCAGGTTCAGTTTCTCCCTGTCAGACACATTGGAAATGTTTTCCTCTGGCATTCATGCCAAGTGTCGCACATTGTTTAACCCAGGAGCTCTGAGAATGGAACGGCAAGAGGTGTTCCGCTTACGTCATAAACAGTGCTCCAGAGCGCTTTGCAACGGGCACAACGAAACGTGTCTGTGGGATAGTGACCATTCCCGCCTAGTGCTGGCAATGCACGAGCACTGCCAAAAGGCAAAGGAAGGCGCTTAGCATCCGGCTTGTGCGCAAAGCTTTCAGACTGCCAGAGGACTGCAGCTGTGGTAAGCCCGCTTGCTCATTTGACGTTAGATGTCGCCTGCAAGAACTTCACCCGCATCTGGTTTATGCTGCTACCTGTTGTTAGGCGACAACAAGAGCACATGTAGCAAATGCTTTTTCCTGCCTCATTTTGCTAGACCACGCTCTTCTGTGGCTCTTTAGTTCTTGCCAAACTGCTATGTGCGTGCTGCTGCTTTCATCTGACAAGGAGCACAGCCTTCTGACAGCAGCTTTCAACTTGCCTAAGAAAGAGCTTGGCCATTTAGGTGTGATGCAAATCTGTGTGTGTGTAAGGTGCAGCTGCAAGCTCCTGACAAAGGTGTTCTCCAGTTTCAGTTTCTATCTGCCAGACACATTGGAAATGTTTTCCTCTGGCATTCCCACCAAGAGTCGCAGAATACTTAACTGAGGAGCTCTGAGAATGAAACGGCAAGAGGTGTTCCGCTTACGTCATAAACAGTGCTCCAGAGCGCTTAGCAACGGGCACAACGAAACGTGTCTGTGGGATAGTGACCATTCCCGCCTAGTGCTGGCAATGCACGAGCACTGCCAAAAGGCAAAGGAAGGCGCTTAGCATCCGGCTTGTGCGCAAAGCTTTCAGACTGGCAGAGGACCGCAGCTGTGGTAAGCCCGCTTGCTCATTTGACGTTAGATGTCGCCTGCAAGAACTTCACCCGCATCTGGTTTATGCTGCTACCTGTTGTTAGGCGACAACAAGAGCACATGTAGCAAATGCTTTTTCCTGACCCGTTTTGCTAGACCACGCTCTTTTGTGGCTCTTTAGTGCTTGCCAAACTGCTATGTGCGTGCTGCTGCTTCCATCTGACAAGGAGCACAGCCTTCTGACAGCAGCTTTCAACTTGCTTAAGAAAGAGCTTGGCCATTTAGATGTGATGCAAATCTGTGTGTGTGTAAAGTGCAGGTGCAAGCTCCTGACAAAGGTATTCTCCAGTTTCAGATTCTCCCTGTCAGACACATTGGAAATGTTTTCCGCTGGCATTCACGCCAAGAGTTGCAGATTGCTTAACCCAGGAGCTCTGAGAATGGAACGGCAAGAGGTGTTCCGCTTACGTCATAAACAGTGCTCCAGAGCGCTTAGCAACGGGCACAACGAAACGTGTCTGTGGGATAGTGACCATTCCCGCCTAGTGCTGGCAATGCACGAGCACTGCCAAAAGGCAAAGGAAGGCGCTTTGCATCTGGCTTGTGAGCAAAGCTTTCAGACTGCCAGAGGACCGCAGCTGTGGTAAGCCCGCTTGCTCATTTGACGTTAGATGTTGCCTGCAAGAACTTCACCCGCATCTGGTTTATGCTGCTACCTGTTGTTAGGCGACAACAAGAGCACATGTAGCAAATGCTTTTTCCTGCCTCATTTTGCTAGACCACGCTCTTTTGTGGCTCTTTAGTGCTTGCCAAACTGCTATGTGCGTGCTGCTGCTTCCATCTGACAAGGAGCACAGCCTTCTGACAGCAGCTTTCAACTTGCCTAAAAAGAGCTTGGCCATTTAGGTGTGATGCAAATCTGTGTGTGTGTAAAGTGCAGGTGCAAGCTCCTGACAAAGGTGTTCTCCAGTTTCAGTTTCTATATGCCAGACACATTGCAAATGTTTTCCTCTGGCATTCGCACCAAGAGTCGCAGATTGCTTAACCCAGGAGCTCTGAGAATGGAACGGCAAGAGGTGTTCCGCTTACGTCATAAACAGTGCTCCAGAGCGCTTAGCAACGGGCACAACGAAACGTGTCTGTGGGATAGTGACCATTCCCGCCTAGTGCTGGCAATGCACGAGCACTGCCAAAAGGCAAAGGAAGGCGCTTAGCATGCGGCTTGTGCGCAAAGCTTTCAGACTGGCAGAGGACAGCAGCTGTGATAAGCCCGCTTGCTCATTTGACGTTAGAAGTCGCTTGCAAGAACTTCACCCCCATCTGGTTTATGCTGCTACCTGTTGTTAGGCGACAAGAAGGGCACAAGTCGCGAATGCTTTTTCCTGCCTCATTTTGCTAGACCACGCTCTTCTGTGGCTCTTTAGTTCTTGCCAAACTGCTATGTGCGTGCTGCTGCTTCCATCTGACAAGGAGCACAGCCTTCTGACAGCAGCTTTCAACTTGTCTAAGGAAGAGCTTGGCCATTTAGATGTGATGCAAATCTGTGTGTGTGTAAGGTGCAGCTGCAAGCTCCTGACAAAGGTGTTCTCCAGTTTCAGTTTCTATATGCCAGACACATTGGAAATGTTTTCCTCTGGCATTCACGCCAAGAGTCGCAGATTGCTTAACCCAGGAGCTCTGAGAATGGAACGGCAAGAGGTGTTCCGCTTACGTCATAAACAGTGCTCCAGAGCTCTTAGCAACGGGCACAACGAAACGTGTCTGTGGGATAGTGACCATTCCCGCCTAGTGCTGGCAATGCACGAGCACTGCCAAAAGGCAAAGGAAGGCGCTTAGCATCCGGCTTGTGCGCAAAGCTTTCAGACTGCCAGAGGACCGCAGCTGTGGTAAGCCCGCTTGCTCATTTGACGTTAGAAGGCGCCTGCAAGAACTTAACCCCCATCTGGTTTATGCTGCTACCTGTTGTTAGGCGACAACAAGAGCACAAGTCGCGAATGCTTTTTCCTGCCTCTTTTTGCTAGACCACGCTCTTTTGTGGCTCTTTAGTGCTTGCCAAACTGCTATGTGCGTGCTGCTGCTTCCATCTGACAAGGAGCACAGCCTTCTGACAGCAGCTTTCAACTTGTCTAAGAAAGAGCTTGGCCATTTAGATGTGATGCAAATCTGTGTGTGTGTAAAGTGCAGGTGCAAGCTCCTGACAAAGGTTTTCTCCAGTTTCAGTTTCTATCTGCCAGACACATTGGAAATGTTTTCCTCTGGCATTCGCACCAAGGGTCGCAGAATACTTTACTGAGGAGCTCTGAGAATGGAACGGCAAGAGGTGTTCCGCTTACGTCATAAACAGTGCTCCAGAGCGCTTAGCAACGGGCACAACGAAACGTGTCAGTGGGATAGTGACCATTCCCGCCTAGTGCTGGCAATGCACGAGCACTGCCAAAAGGCAAAGGAAGGCGCTTAGCATCCGGCTTATGCGCAAAGCTTTCAGAATGCCAGAGGACCGCAGCTGTGGTAAGCCCGCTTGCTCATTTGACGTTAGAAGTCGCTTGCAAGAACTTCACCCGCATCTGGTTTGTGCTGCTACCTGTTGTTAGGCGACAACAAGAGCACATGTAGCAAATGCTTTTTCCTGCCTCATTTTGCTAGACCACGCTCTTCTGTGGCTCTTTAGTGCTTGCCAAACTGCTATGTGCGTGCTGCTGCTCCCATCTGACAAGGAGCACAGCCTTCTGACAGCAGCTTTCAACTTGCCTAAGAAAGAGCTTGGCCATTTAGATGTGATGCAAATCTGTGTGTGTGTAAAGTGCAGGTGCAAGCTCCTGACAAAGGTGTTCTCCAGTTTCAGTTTCTATCTGCCAGACACATTGGAAATGTTTTCCTCTGGCATTCCCACCAAGAGTCGCAGATTGCTTAACCCAGGAGCTCTGAGAATGGAACGGCAAGAGGTGTTCCGCTTACGTCATAAACAGTGCTCCAGAGCGCTTAGCAACGGGCACAACGAAACGTGTCTGTGGGATAGTGACCATTCCCGCCTAGTGCTGGCAATGCACGAGCACTGCCAAAAGGCAAAGGAAGGCGCTTAGCATCCGGCTTGTGCGCAAAGCTTTCAGACTGCCAGAGGACCGCAGCTGTGGTAAGCCCGCTTGCTCATTTGACGTTAGATGTCGCCTGCAAGAACTTCACCTCCATCTGGTTTATGCTGCTGCCTTTTGTTAGGCGACAACAAGAGCACATGTAGCAAATGCTTTTTCCTGCCTCATTTTGCTAGACCACGCTCTTCTGTGGCTCTTTAGTTCTTGCCAAACTCCTATGTGCGTGCTGCTGCTTCCATCTGACAAGGAGCACAGCCTTCTGACAGCAGCTTTCAACTTGCCTAAGAAAGAGCTTGGCCATTTAGGTGTGATGCAAATCTGTGTGTGTGTAAAGTGCAGGTGCAAGCTCCTGACAAAGGTGTTCTCCAGTTTCAGTTTCTATCTGCCAGACACATTGGAAATGTTTTCCTCTGGCATTCCCACCAAGAGTCGCAGAATACTTAACTGAGGAGCTCTGAGAATGAAACGGCAAGAGGTGTTCCGCTTACGTCATAAACAGTGCTCCAGAGCGCTTAGCAACGGGCACAACGAAACAGTGTGCGGGATAGTGACCATTCCCGCCTAGTGCTGGCAATGCACGGGCACTGCCAAAAGGCAAAGGAAGGCACTTAGCATCCGGCTTGTGCGCAAAGCTTTCAGACTGCCAGAGGACCGCAGCTGTGGTAAGCCCGCTTGCTCATTTGACGTTAGAAGTCGCTTGCAAGAACTTCACCTGCATCTGGTTTATGCTGCTACCTGTTGTTAGGCGACAACAAGAGCACATGTAGCAAATGCTTTTTCCTGCCTCATTTTGCTAGACCACGCTCTTCTGTGGCTCTTTAGTTCTTGCCAAACTGCTATGTGCGTGCTGCTGCTTCCATCTGACAAGGAGCACAGCCTTCTGACAGCAGCTTTCAACTTGTCTAAGGAAGAGCTTGGCCATTTAGATGTGATGCAAATCTGTGTGTGTGTAAGGTGCAGCTGCAAGCTCCTGACAAAGGTGTTCTCCAGTTTCAGTTTCTATCTGCCAGACACATTGGAAATGTTTTCCTCTGGCATTCCCACCAAGAGTCGCAGAATACTTTACTGAGGAGCTCTGAGAATGGAACGGCAAGAGGTGTTCCGCTTATGTCATAAACAGTGCTCCAGAGCGCTTAGCAACGGGCACAACGAAACAGTGTGCGGGATAGTGACCATTCCCGCCTAGTGCTGGCAATGCACGAGCACTGCCAAAAGGCAAAGGAAGGCGCTTTGCATCTGGCTTGTGAGCAAAGCTTTCAGACTGCCAGAGGACCGCAGCTGTGGTAAGCCCGCTTGCTCATTTGACGTTAGATGTCGCCTGCAAGAACTTCACCCGCATCTGGTTTATGCTGCTACCTGTTGTTAGGCGACAAGAAGGGCACAAGTCGCGAATGCTTTTTCCTGCCTCATTTTGCTAGACCACGCTCTTCTGTGGCTCTTTAGTTCTTGCCAAACTGCTATGTGCGTGCTGCTGCTTCCATCTGACAAGGAGCACAGCCTTCTGACAGCAGCTTTCAACTTGTCTAAGGAAGAGCTTGGCCATTTAGGTGTGATGCAAATCTGTGTGTGTGTAAGGTGCAGGTGCAAGCTCCTGACAAAGGTGTTCTCCAGTTTCAGTTTCTATCTGCCAGACACATTGGAAATGTTTTCCTCTGGCATTCGCACCAAGAGTCGCAGAATACTTTACTGAGGAGCTCTGAGAATGGAACGGCAAGAGGTGTTCCGCTTACGTCATAAACAGTGCTCCAGAGCGCTTAGCAACGGGCACAACGAAACGTGTCTCTGGGATAGTGACCATTCCCGCCTAGTGCTGGCAATGCACGAGCACTGCCAAAAGGCAAAGGAAGGCGCTTAGCATCCGGCTTGTGCGCAAAGCTTTCAGACTGCCAGAGGACCGCAGCTGTGGTAAGCCCGTTTGCTCATTTGATGTTAGATGTCGGTGCAAGAACTTCACCCCCATCTGGTTTATGCTGCTACCTGTTGTTAGGCGACAACAAGGGCACATGTAGCGATATGCTTTTTCCTGCCTCATTTCCCTGGGCCATGCTCTTCTGTGGCTCTTTAGTTCTTGCCAGACTCCTATGTGCGTGCTGCTGCTTCCATCTGACAAGGAGCACAGCCTTCTGACAGCAGCTTTCAACTTGCCTAAGAAAGAGCTTGGCCATTTAGGTGTGATGCAAATCTGTGTGTGTGTAAAGTGCAGGTGCAAGCTCCTGACAAGGGTTTTCTCCAGTTTCAGTTTCTATCTGCCAGACACATTGGAAATGTTTTCCTCTGGCATTCACGCCAAGAGTCGCAGATTGCTTAACCCAGGAGCTCTGAGAATGGAACGGCAAGAGGTGTTCCGCTTACGTCATAAACAGTGCTCCAGAGCGCTTAGCAACGGGCACAACGAAACAGTGTGCGGGATAGTGACCATTCCCGCCTAGTGCTGGCAATGCACGAGCACTGCCAAAAGGCAAAGGAAGGCACTTAGCATCCGGCTTGTGCGCAAAGCTTTCAGACTGCCAGAGGACCGCAGCTGTGGTAAGCCCGCTTGCTCATTTGACATTAGATGTCGCCTGCAAGAACTTCACCCGCATCTGGTTTATGCTGCTACCTGTTGTTAGGCGACAAGAAGGGCACAAGTCGTGAATGCTTTTTCCTGCCTCATTTTGCTAGACCACGCTCTTCTGTGGCTCTTTAGTTCTTGCCAAACTGCTATGTGCGTGCTGCTGCTTCCATCTGACAAGGAGCACAGCCTTCTGACAGCAGCTTTCAACTTGTCTAAGGAAGAGCTTGGCCATTTAGGTGTGATGCAAATCTGTGTGTGTGTAAGGTGCAGGTGCAAGCTCCTGACAAAGGTGTTCTCCAGTTTCAGTTTCTATCTGCCAGACACATTGGAAATGTTTTCCTCTGGCATTCACGCCAAGAGTCGCAGATTGCTTAACCCAGGAGCTCTGAGAATGGAACGGCAAGAGGTGTTCCGCTTACGTCATAAACAGTGCTCCAGAGCGCTTAGCAACGGGCACAACGAAACGTGTCTGTGGGATAGTGACCATTCCCGCCTAGTGCTGGCAATGCACGAGCACTGCCAAAAGGCAAAGGAAGGCGCTTAGCATCCGGCTTGTGCGCAAAGCTTTCAGACTGCCAGAGGACCGCAGCTGTGGTAAGCCCGCTTGCTCATTTGACGTTAGAAGGCGCCTGCAAGAACTTCACCCCCATCTGGTTTATGCTGCTACCTGTTGTTAGGCGACAACAAGAGCACATGTAGCAAATGCTTTTTCCTGCCTCATTTTGCTAGACCACGCTCTTCTGTGGCTCTTTAGTTCTTGCCAAACTGCTATGTGCGTGCTGCTGCTTCCATCTGACAAGGAGCACAGCCTTCTGACAGCAGCTTTCAACTTGTCTAAGGAAGAGCTTGGCCATTTAGATGTGATGCAAATCTGTGTGTATGTAAGGTGCAGGTGCAAGCTCCTGACAAAGGTGTTCTCCAGTTTCAGTTTCTATCTGCCAGACACATTGGAAATGTTTTCCTCTGGCATTCCCACCAAGAGTCGCAGAATACTTAACCCAGGAGCTCTGAGAATGAAACGGCAAGAGGTGTTCCGCTTACGTCATAAACAGTGCTCCAGAGCGCTTAGCAACGGGCACAACGAAACAGTGTGCGGGAGAGTGACCATTCCCGCCTAGTGCTGGCAATGCACGAGCACTGCCAAAAGGCAAAGGAAGGCACTTAGCATCCGGCTTGTGCGCAAAGCTTTCAGACTGCCAGAGGACCGCAGCTGTGGTAAGCCCGCTTGCTCATTTGACGTTAGATGTCGCTTGCAAGAACTTCACCCGCATCTGGTTTATGCTGCTACCTGTTGTTAGGCGACAACAAGAGCACATGTAGCAAATGCTTTTTCCTGCCTCATTTTGCTAGACCACGCTCTTCTGTGGCTCTTTAGTTCTTGCCAAACTGCTATGTGCGTGCTGCTGCTTCCATCTGACAAGGAGCACAGCCTTCTGACAGCAGCTTTCAACTTGTCTAAGGAAGAGCTTGGCCATTTAGATGTGATGCAAATCTGTGTGTGTGTAAGGTGCAGGTGCAAGCTCCTGACAAAGGTGTTCTCCAGTTTCAGTTTCTATCTGCCAGACACATTGGAAATGTTTTCCTCTGGCATTCCCACCAAGAGTCGCAGAATACTTAACCCAGGAGCTCTGAGAATGAAACGGCAAAAGGTGTTCCGCTTACGTCATAAACAGTGCTCCAGAGCGCTTAGCAACGGGCACAACGAAACGTGTCTCTGGGTAAGTGACCATTCCCGCCTAGTGCTGGCAATGCACGAGCACTGCCAAAAGGCAAAGGAAGGCGCTTAGCATCCGGCTTGTGTGCAAAGCTTTCAGACTGCCAGAGGACCGCAGCTGTGGTAAGCCCGCTTGCTCATTTGACGTTAGAAGGCGCTTGCATAAACTTCACCCGCATCTGGTTTATGCTGCTACCTGTTGTTAGGCGACAAGAAGAGCACATGTAGCAAATGCTTTTTCCTGCCTCATTTTGCTAGACCACGCTCTTCTGTGGCTCTTTAGTTCTTGCCAAACTGCTATGTGCGTGCTGCTGCTTCCATCTGACAAGGAGCACAGCCTTCTGACAGCAGCTTTCAACTTGCCTAAGGAAGAGCTTGGCCATTTAGATGTGATGCAAATCTGTGTGTGTCTAAGGTGCAGGTGCAAGCTCCTGACAAAGGTTTTCTCCAGGTTCAGTTTCTCCCTGTCAGACACATTGGAAATGTTTTCCTCTGGCATTCACGCCAAGAGTCGCAGATTGCTTAACCCAGGAGCTCTGAGAATGGAACGGCAAGAGGTGTTCCGCTTACGTCATAAACAGTGCTCCAGAGCACTTAGCAACGGGCACAACGAAACGTGTCTGTGGGATAGTGACCATTCCCGCCTAGTGCTGGCAATGCACGAGCACTGCCAAAAGGCAAAGGAAGGCGCTTAGCATCCGGCTGTGCGCAAAGCTTTCAGACTGCCAGAGGACTGCAGCTGTGGTAAGCCCGCTTGCTCATTTGACGTTAGAAGGCGCCTGCAAGAACTTCACCCGCATCTGGTTTATGCTGCTACCTGTTGTTAGGCGACAAGAAGGGCATAAGTCGCGAATGCTTTTTCCTGCCTCATTTTGCTAGACCACGCTCTTCTGTGGCTCTTTAGTTCTTGCCAAACTGCTATGTGCGTGCTGCTGCTTCCATCTGACAAGGAGCACAGCCTTCTGACAGCAGCTTTCAACTTGTCTAAGGAAGAGCTTGGCCATTTAGATGTGATGCAAATCTGTGTGTGTGTAAGGTGCAGGTGCAAGCTCCTGACAAAGGTGTTCTCCAGTTTCAGTTTCTATCTGCCAGACACATTGGAAATGTTTTCCTCTGGCATTCCCACCAAGACTCGCAGAATACTTAACTGAGGAGCTCTGAGAATGGAACGGCAAGAGGTGTTCCGCTTACGTCATAAACAGTGCTCCAGAGCGCTTAGCAACGGGCACAACGAAACGTGTCTGTGGGATAGTGACCATTCCCGCCTAGTGCTGGCAATGCACGAGCACTGCCAAAAGGCAAAGGAAGGCGCTTAGCATCCGGCTGTGCGCAAAGCTTTCAGACTGCCAGAGGACTGCAGCTGTGGTAAGCCCGCTTGCTCATTTGACATTAGATGTCGCCTGCAAGAACTTCACCCGCATCTGGTTTATGCTGCTACCTGTTGTTAGGCGACAAGAACGGCAAAAGTCGCGAATGCTTTTTCCTGCCTCATTTTGCTAGACCACGCTCTTCTGTGGCTCATTAGTTCTTGCCAAACTGCTATGTGCGTGCTGCTGCTTCCATCTGACAAGGAGCACAGCCTTCTGACAGCAGCTTTCAACTTGTCTAAGGAAGAGCTTGGCCATTTAGATGTGATGCAAATCTGTGTGTGTGTAAGGTGCAGGTGCAAGCTCCTGACAAAGGTGTTCTCCAGTTTCAGTTTCTATCTGCCAGACACATTGGAAATGTTTTCCTCTGGCATTCGCACCAAGAGTCACAGAATACTTAACTGAGGAGCTCTGAGAATGAAACGGCAAGAGGTGTTCCGCTTACGTCATAAACAGTGCTCCAGAGCGCTTAGCAACGTGCACAACGAAACAGTGTGCGGGATAGTGACCATTCCCGCCTAGTGCTGGCAATTCACGAGCACTGCCAAAAGGCAAAGGAAGGCGCTTAGCATCCGGCTTGTGCGCAAAGCTTTCAGACTGCCAGAGGACCGCAGCTGTGGTAAGCCCGCTTGCTCATTTGACGTTAGATGTCGCTTGCAAGAACTTCACCCCCATCTGGTTTATGCTGCTACCTGTTGTTAGGCGACAACAAGAGCACATGTAGCAAATGCTTTTTCCTGACCCGTTTTGCTAGACCACGCTCTTTTGTGGCTCTGTAGTGCTTGCCAAACTGCTATGTGCGTGCTGCTGCTTCCATCTGACAAGGAGCACAGCCTTCTGACAGCAGCTTTCAACTTGCCTAAGAAAGAGCTTGGCCATTTAGATGTGATACAAATCTGTGTGTGTGTAAAGTGCAGGTGCAAGCTCCTGACAAAGGTGTTCTCCAGGTTCAGTTTCTCCCTGTCAGACACATTGGAAATGTTTTCCTCTGGCATTCACGCCAAGAGTCGCAGATTGCTTAACCCAGGAGCTCTGAGAATGGAACGGCAAGAGGTGTTCCGCTTACGTCATAAACAGTGCTCCAGAGCGCTTAGCAACGGGCACAACGAAACGTGTCTGTGGGATAGTGACCATTCCCGCCTAGTGCTGGCAATGCACGAGCACTGCCAAAAGGCAAAGGAAGGTGCTTAGCATCCGGCTGAGCGCAAAGCTTTCAGACTGCCAGAGGACTGCAGCTGTGGTAAGCCGGCTTGCTCATTTGACATTAGATGTCGCCCGCAAGAACTTCACCCGCATCTGGTTTATGCTGCTACCTGTTGTTAGGCGACAACAAGAGCACAAGTCGCGAATGCTTTTTCCTGCCTCATTTTGCTAGACCACGCTCTTCTGTGGCTCTTTAGTTCTTGCCAAACTGCTATGTGCGTGCTGCTGCTTCCATCTGACAAGGAGCACAGCCTTCTGACAGCAGCTTTCAACTTGCCTAAGAAAGAGCTTGGCCATTTAGGTGTGATGCAAATCTGTGTGTGTGTAAAGTGCAGGTGCAAGCTCCTGACAAGGGTTTTCTCCAGTTTCAGTTTCTATCTGCCAGACACATTGGAAATGTTTTCCTCTGGCATTCACGCCAAGAGTCGCAGATTGCTTAACCCAGGAGCTCTGAGAATGGAACGGCAAGAGGTGTTCCGCTTACGTCATAAACAGTGCTCCAGAGCGCTTAGCAACGGGCACAACGAAACGTGTCTGTGGGATAGTGACCATTCCCGCCTAGTGCTGGCAATGCACGAGCACTGCCAAAAGGCAAAGGAAGGCGCTTAGCATCCGGCTGTGCGCAAAGCTTTCAGACTGCCAGAGGACTGCAGCTGTGGTAAGCCGGCTTGCTCATTTGACATTAGATGTCGCCTGCAAGAACTTCACCCGCATCTGGTTTATGCTGCTACCTGTTGTTAGGCGACAAGAAGGGCACAAGTCGCGAATGCTTTTTCCTGCCTCATTTTGCTAGACCACGCTCTTCTGTGGCTCTTTAGTGCTTGCCAAACTGCTATGTGCGTGCTGATGCTTCCATCTGACAAGGAGCACAGCCTTCTGACAGCAGCTTTCAACTTGTCTAAGGAAGAGCTTGGCCATTTAGATGTGATGCAAATCTGTGTGTGTGTAAGGTGCAGGTGCAAGCTCCTGACAAAGGGGTTCTCCAGTTTCAGTTTCTATCTGCCAGACACATTGGAAATGTTTTCCTCTGGCATTCCCACCAAGAGTCGCAGAATACTTAACTGAGGAGCTCTGAGAATGAAACGGCAAGAGGTGTTCCGCTTACGTCATAAACAGTGCTCCAGAGCGCTTAGCAACGGCCAGAACGAAACGTGTCTGTGGGATAGTGACCATTCCCGCCTAGTGCTGGCAATGCACGAGCACTGCCAAAAGGCAAAGGAAGGCGCTTAGCATCCGGCTTGTGTGCAAAGCTTTCAGACTGCCAGAGGACTGCAGGTGTGGTAAGCCCGCTTGCTCATTTGACGTTAGAAGGCGCCTGCAAGAACTTCACCCCCATCTGGTTTATGCTGCTACCTGTTGTTAGGCGACAACAAGAGCACATGTAGCAAATGCTTTTTCCTGCCTCATTTTGCTAGACCACGCTCTTCTGTGGCTCTTTAGTTCTTGCCAGACTCCTATGTGCGTGCTGCTGCTTCCATCTGACAAGGAGCACAGCCTTCTGACAGCAGCTTTCAACTTGCCTAAGAAAGAGCTTGGCCATTTAGGTGTGATGCAAATCTGTGTGTGTGTAAAGTGCAGGTGCAAGCTCCTGACAAGGGTTTTCTCCAGGTTCAGTTTCTCCCTGTCAGACACATTGGAAATGTTTTCCTCTGGCATTCACGCCAAGAGTCGCAGATTGCTTAACCCAGGAGCTCTGAGAATGGAACGGCAAGAGGTGTTCCGCTTACGTCATAAACAGTGCTCCAGAGCGCTTAGCAACGGGCACAACGAAACGTGTCTGTGGGATAGTGACCATTCCCGCCTAGTGCTGGCAATGCACGAGCACTGCCAAAAGGCAAAGGAAGGCGCTTAGCATCCGGCTTGTGCGCAAAGCTTTCAGACTGCCAGAGGACTGCAGCTGTGGTAAGCCCGCTTGCTCATTTGACGTTAGATGTCGCCTGCAAGAACTTCACCCGCATCTGGTTTATGCTGCTACCTGTTGTTAGGCGACAAGAAGGGCACAAGTCGCGAATGCTTTTTCCTGCCTCATTTTGCTAGACCACGCTCTTCTGTGGCTCATTAGTTCTTGCCAAACTGCTATGTGCGTGCTGCTGCTTCCATCTGACAAGGAGCACAGCCTTCTGACAGCAGCTTTCAACTTGTCTAAGGAAGAGCTTGGCCATTTAGATGTGATGCAAATCTGTGTGTGTGTAAGGTGCAGGTGCAAGCTCCTGACAAAGGTGTTCTCCAGTTTCAGTTTCTATCTGCCAGACACATTGGAAATGTTTTCCTCTGGCATTCCCACCAAGAGTCGCAGAATACTTAACTGAGGAGCTCTGAGAATGAAACGGCAAGAGGTGTTCCGCTTACGTCATAAACAGTGCTCCAGAGCGCTTAGCAACGGGCACAACGAAACAGTGTGCGGGATAGTGACCATTCCCGCCTAGTGCTGGCAATTCACGAGCACTGCCAAAAGGCAAAGGAAGGCGCTTAGCATCCGGCTTGTGCGCAAAGCTTTCAGACTGCCAGAGGACCGCAGCTGTGGTAAGCCCGCTTGCTCATTTGACGTTAGATGTCGCTTGCAAGAACTTCACCCCCATCTGGTTTATGCTGCTACCTGTTGTTAGGCGACAACAAGAGCACATGTAGCAAATGCTTTTTCCTGACCCGTTTTGCTAGACCACGCTCTTTTGTGGCTCTGTAGTGCTTGCCAAACTGCTATGTGCGTGCTGCTGCTTCCATCTGACAAGGAGCACAGCCTTCTGACAGCAGCTTTCAACTTGCCTAAGAAAGAGCTTGGCCATTTAGATGTGATACAAATCTGTGTGTGTGTAAAGTGCAGGTGCAAGCTCCTGACAAAGGTGTTCTCCAGTTTCAGTTTCTATCTGCCAGACACATTGGAAATGTTTTCCTCTGGCATTCACGCCAAGAGTCGCAGATTGCTTAACCCAGGAGCTCTGAGAATGGAACGGCAAGAGGTGTTCCGCTTACGTCATAAACAGTGCTCCAGAGCGCTTAGCAACGGGCACAACGAAACAGTGTGCGGGAGAGTGACCATTCCCGCCTAGTGCTGGCAATGCACGGGCACTGCCAAAAGGCAAAGGAAGGCACTTAGCATCCGGCTTGTGCGCAAAGCTTTCAGACTGCCAGAGGACCGCAGCTGTGGTAAGCCCGCTTGCTCATTTGACGTTAGATGTCGCTTGCAAGAACTTCACCCGCATCTGGTTTATGCTGCTACCTGTTGTTAGGCGACAACAAGAGCACATGTAGCAAATGCTTTTTCCTGCCTCATTTTGCTAGACCACGCTCTTCTGTGGCTCTTTAGTTCTTGCCAAACTGCTATGTGCGTGCTGCTGCTTCCATCTGACAAGGAGCACAGCCTTCTGACAGCAGCTTTCAACTTGTCTAAGGAAGAGCTTGGCCATTTAGATGTGATGCAAATCTGTGTGTGTGTAAGGTGCAGGTGCAAGCTCCTGACAAAGGTGTTCTCCAGTTTCAGTTTCTATCTGCCAGACACATTGGAAATGTTTTCCTCTGGCATTCCCACCAAGAGTCGCAGAATACTTAACTGAGGAGCTCTGAGAATGAAACGGCAAGAGGTGTTCCGCTTACGTCATAAACAGTGCTCCAGAGCGCTTAGCAACGGGCACAACGAAACGTGTCTGTGGGATAGTGACCATTCCCGCCTAGTGCTGGCAATGCACGAGCACTGCCAAAAGGCAAAGGAAGGCGCTTAGCATCCGGCTTGTGTGCAAAGCTTTCAGACTGCCAGAGGACTGCAGCTGTGGTAAGCCCGCTTGCTCATTTGACGTTAGAAGGCGCCTGCAAGAACTTCACCCCCATCTGGTTTATGCTGCTACCTGTTGTTAGGCGACAACAAGAGCACATGTAGCAAATGCTTTTTCCTGCCTCATTTTGCTAGACCACGCTCTTCTGTGGCTCTTTAGTGCTTGCCAAACTGCTATGTGCGTGCTGCTGCTTCCATCTGACAAGGAGCACAGCCTTCTGACAGCAGCTTTCAACTTGCCTAAGAAAGAGCTTGGCCATTTAGATGTGATGCAAATCTGTGTGTGTGTAAAGTGCAGGTGCAAGCTCCTGACAAGGGTTTTCTCCAGGTTCAGTTTCTCCCTGTCAGACACATTGGAAAAATGTTTTCCTCTGGCATTCACGCCAAGAGTCGCAAATTGTTTAACCCAGGAGCTCTGAGAATGGAACGGCAAGAGGTGTTCCGCTTACGTCATAAACAGTGCTCCAGAGCGCTTAGCAACGGGCACAACGAAACGTGTCTGTGGGATAGTGACCATTCCCGCCTAGTGCTGGCAATGCACGAGCACTGCCAAAAGGCAAAGGAAGGCACTTAGCATCCGGCTGTGCGCAAAGCTTTCAGACTGCCAGAGGACCGCAGCTGTGGTAAGCCCGCTTGCTCATTTGACATTAGATGTCGCCTGCAAGAACTTCACCCGCATCTGGTTTATGCTG